>NC_051319.1:68989219-69296411 GCF_015220235.1 Choloepus didactylus | reverse complement strand
TCTTATCTATCTATTAATCTATTTATCTATAATTCTATTTTCCAAACATTTGATAGTAGATTGTATACATCATGTACCTTGAATACTTAATTGGGTTGTCTTTTTCTTATTCATATATATCTTCTTTGTATTTTTTGGATATTAAACTTTTTTATGTTACATGTATTTTTTATCTTAGTCCTTCCTTATATACATTACATTTTCTCTTAATTTTTTGTTTACCTTTTAACTTTATGTTCTCTTTGATATACAGAATTTACATTTCCATGCAGTCACATTTGTTCATCTTTTCCTTTATGGTTTATGCAGGTCCTGTCAATACTTCCTCCTTAATTCAAACACTCCTCCCCATGTCTTTTTCCCGCTCTTGTCTAAGGCACTGTCCCCTATTTCCAGGACTACTGCAATAGCCTCCCAACTGACCAGCCAGGTTCTACTCATGCCTCTCTATAACCCATTCTCCATACCTCCCCACTTAAAATTGCCTATCAATATTATTTCCTCTGCTTAAAATTTTTAAGTTGCTTCACATTACATTTAGGATGAAATCCAACCTTCCTACTCTGGCTTACAAAGTCCAAATCTTATATGAATACAATGCTTCAGCTACATAAGCATTAAAAGTTTCTAAAAACAAACTAAATTGACTCTTAGCTTGCACTAGTTTTTCTCCTTGGACATAGTATCCCTTCTAGCTCTTTGAATGACTTGCTCCTTCTTGCCATTCAAATCTGAATTTAAATGAATCTTTTCAGAGAGGATTTTCTTAAAAAAATAGCCACAGTCACTCTTGATTACTGTACCCAACTTTAATTTTCTCCATAACACACATGTCACTATATGATCCTTTTTTTTTTCTTGGTTGGATGTTGCTTGAATGATCACTCTGTTATCTATATATCTGCCCATCTACCTATCCATCTATCCATTTGCCCTTTTATTCATTTACTAACGTACCTATCTATCCACCTGTTCATCCATCCATCCATCCATCCATCCATCCATCCACCCATCCACCCATCCACCCATCCATCCAACCATCTTTTCTCTTGGACCTTATGATTAATATTTTACAAAATTATTGACTGCCATTTAAGTGGGGCTTAAGGGAGGAGTAGAGATAAATATATATGATCAATTGCAGTAACTATATAATTTATCATTCAAACCAGGACACTTTTGAGAGTCAAATGGAACACTACTCATAATTACACTGGACAAGAGGTGTAAACTGGGACTGTCTCAGGCACATGGTTACTCAATTATCAAAAGTTCCTTTATTTAAATTATAGCAGCTTCATAACATTTTAGTATCTGGTACACTTTTTATTGCTTTATTTTTCATTTAATAATTTTTTTACTACTTTAATACTTTTTCTTCACGTATCCTTATGTTGGGCTTTTTCTTGGAATGAGCTACATTTGTAGCAGAAATTATGTTATTTAGGAACCTGATGTATGACATTTGGTCAGAAATGATGCAATTAAGACACAATATATCTATTTCAGTTTTTTCATCTCTTTCAGAGCAGTTAATGTTTTCTTCATATGGGTCCTGAGTATTTTTGTTAACTTTTTCTAAATTTTTTGATATTTTGTTGCCCTAATAGGAATGGGATGATGATGTTTTTTCAACTTTATTTTCTCAACTATTATTGTAGGTATTTAGGAGAGCTCTTAATATTTTTTTATTTATCTCATAAACACTTAGAGCCCTATTTTTTTTCTCTATGCTATTTGTGCTAGAATGTATTTGTGCTTGCCATAGAAGGTTGTATATTTCAAAGATGGCTGCAATAGCATCTCCCATTCCATGAGCTCTTCCAAATGTGACCCTGCCACTCCCCCACTGAGTCACCTTCCTTTGAATCTTGGCTTATTGACTCTCTTGTAACATTAGAATAGTAGAATGCAGCATAAGGGATGCTGTGTGACACCCAAAGCCATGAAGCATCTGCCTGGTTCCTCTGAAACACTTGTCCCCTGGCCGTTCCCTTTAAGGAAGCTCCTCAGAACCCAGCTGCCATGCTGCAAGGAGTCCAAGCCCCATGGAGAGGCCATGTGTAGGTGTTCTGGGTTATACTCCCAGCTGGACTTTCACATCATCCTAGTTCAGGCACCAGACTGTGAATAAAGAAACCTACAGATGATTCCAACTCCGGCCATTTTAGTCATTCCCAGCCATTTTCTCAGCTGAGGCCCCAGAAGTGAAGGATCAGAGATGAGCCATCCCCACTGTGTCCTGTCCAAATTCCTGTTCCTCTGAATTTGTGAGCACTAAGTTTGGGCTAGTTTATTACATAGCAATAGGTTAATGGAACACTTAGGAAACAGTACATAGAAGGAGTCATAATGTCTTTGCAATTTGTTAGTCATAAGACTTTCATAAGTTCAATCAAATTTTCTTGGACTCAAGTATCCTTATTTGTAAATCGAGGACAGTGCCCTTCTAAAACCACAGATCATCAGTGAGAAGCAAGTGAGAAAATGATGTGGAAGTACTTTGTGAAAGTGCACATCACTCTCTGCAGACATGAAGTGCTCCATAAACATAAAGACTAACTTTTGAATCAATTTTGTATTTTTTTCACAGCACAATTTTGGTTTAACGATAATGAAATATGGTAGGATCTTATGTTTGAAATTTTGTATTATATAGTCCAAAACAAATAGATAACAATTAAACTTTCTGCTATGCATGAGAATGTTGGTAGAGGCATATGAAATTGTACTCTTGAGCTCCAAATGAGTTAATTAGCAGCATTTGCAAACTCAGAGAAGGGGCAATTCAGGGATGATAATGGGCTTAGTACTGCTATTTAAAGTAATGAAGCATTTTCTCTGCTTTCTGGATTCATTTCACCAACTTATTTCCTCAGTAGGTCAGGTATAGATTTGCAGCAGAGTGGAAAACATTTTCCAGGAATAAAACAACTGACTCCTAAGCAGCAGCTGACTTAACTTCTCTGAATAACAAATCACGGTCTGATAATGCCTAAATTCATCAGAGTTCTGTCACTGATATTCTCAATCTCTTCCTAACCTTGCTAGACCCTTTATAGTTCATGTTTCCCCAACACTATTTTTGAGAGTGTCACTGTACTAACTGTGTAACCTAGAGCAAGTTACTTAAATTCATTGTGCTTTAGTTTCCTTGGCTCTAAAATTGGGAAAACAATCTTAACTACCTCATGGAGTTGCGAATGAGGATTAAATGAGTAAAATTCTTAAAAGCAGGCCTTGGCACGTGGTGAGCACTCAATAAGCCTCGGTATTATTAGAATTTCTGCCGTACAACAAGTTTTTCCCTGGTAACGATAATGAACACATTGCTCACTTTTTTTTTCTCATAAGCCAAGCCTTAGTCCAGAATTTCCAAGTCTTTTTAGCTATGAAGAGGAAACAATTTTGTTTCTGATGTCTGACCCTTTAAATTTTGGTCTCAGAATGAGAAGAACTAACTGAAGACACCTCATTGATCTAGAATTTTATATGCTTTCCAAAGCATTTTACATTAATTAATTCATTTGGATCTCCTAACAAGACTGTGAAGGAAGTCCGTCAATTTTCATAAGCCCAGTTTTACCAAATTGGGACACTGAAGTCCAAATGGCAGAGAGGATGAAATGCCAGGGTTTATGACTCCCAAGCCAGTGCTCTTTCAACTATGCAAGGTAAACTTCTGAGATCTCAGTGGAGCAGTTGAAACCAATCTATATATTTATTTTTATTAACTAAAATCCATACTTTATTCAGATTTCCTTAGGTTTTACTTAATGTGCTTTTTCTAGTCCAGGATCCCACATTACATTTAGTCACTGTGTCTCAGGCTCTTCTAGGCTGTGACAGTTTCTCAGACTTTGCTTGTTTTTGATGAACTTGACAGTTTTGAGGAGTACTAGTCAGGTATTCTGTGGAACGCCCCTCAAATGGGATTTGTCTGATGTTTTTCTCATGATGAGACTGGGATTCTGGGTTTGGTTACATGCTATCGTTATGCCTTATCACTGATGCTATTAACCATGGCTGAGGTAGTTTGTCAGTTTTCTCCACCGTAAAGTTACTCTTTTGTTCCCCTTTCAATACTGTACTCTTTGCAGTCCACACTTAAGGAGTGGGGAGTTATGTTCCACTTCCTTGGGGGCAGAGTATCAGTGTATACTCATGCCTGGCTACTACATAATGATGTTTCTTACACAAGTGATTATAGGTAACTATTTCTTCTCTATCTTCCTCTTTCACAGATGTTTGTGATCAGCATATATTCCCACTTACTGCTTACTGCACAGCCTGTAAATTTCAGCAAGAAAGATCCATTCTCCAGGCAGGTATTACACCAGTTGGGATATTCCTTCTCCACACAGTCCCCACACGTCACGACCCCTCAACAGGGAACATCATCCAACCAATTATGTATATTCTTTTCTAAGTTCAAAGGCTTAATGATTTCCCTGGGTAGACCTGGCCAACAATGGGGAAAAGAGATCCTGGGCTCAGGGAATCACATGCTATATCTCTGAAACATGACAAGAACTTTTTCTTCTTGATACATCACTAACTGACATCCCTTCAGAGAAAAGCATATCTTTATGTGTGGTTCCCATTCAGTATTGAAGAAATCCAGATATGTCATACCTGACTCAAGTTAAAACAGAAACTGCCAAAGAGTATCTTATCATCACCGAGGTTTTCTTTACGATCTAAGATCACTGCATTAAAAACAATCAAAACCACTTGTTGGGAAAGCTGCATACTGTGTTTCTCCAAGATAAATCAAGGCATCGGCCAAAATGGCTTAAATCTTGAAGATGATTGCCAGAACCAGGATAATTAAGACAAGCTCATCAACTTCTGTGCAACCCAAGTAAATCAGAGCTAGATAAAGAATGTGTTTGACCTTTAGAAGAGCAGTGAGAGAGGTATCTCACACTCTGTTTCCACTCTGTTTTCATGTGAAATTTTCTCCCTGTGTGTATAGTAGATGCTATTGGTGGCCAGCCCAGATCCCCTACATCACACCCATCCTCTGGTCACTATTTCCTGGTAATGGCTCTTAGTTGCACTCTTCTCTGGAGAATTGTCCTTGGCTAATGGTAGCTGTCTTATCAGGAAATACCGGGAGATTATGCCTTCTACCACTGTTCTCTTTGATCCCGGGAAGTCTGCAGTCACTGACTAACTGATACTGGGATATGAAAGCCTACTTCCTTGCACTAAGGTGGGACAATTCCATGACAGCATTCAACCTCCAGAGCTCCCCCACTTGAACAGGCTGAAGCTATACTTGGAAACCATTCATTTGCTTGGCCTCTTCCCTTGCCCTATCTCACTTGCTTCAATTCCTTACAGGTTTCTCCTGAGACCACTCTCAACAAATAGCATGTACAAGAAACTCGGTTTCAGGCTCTGCTTCTAGGGAACTTGGTGTAGAAACAAAAAGGTTCTGCTCATGTCAAATACAGATGTAAAGCTTGATGTTTATATTGTTTTCAGGAAGAAATGTAATCACGCTTGAGGGGTTAAGGAGAGAAACAACATCACATACCTGGGAGGCTTCTGCCCTCTCATCAGCTCCACACCAATGAGTCAAGTGCATAGTTGGTTCCAGGCCCCTCCCACTCCTCCTTGGAACTGCTGGGTCTCAGCATAGCACGCAGTCCCAGTGACTTGTGGGAAGGAGTCGCACCAGGCTGACCTTCATTCTCCTGTCCCCTTGGATTTCAAATGAATAAAATATACATGTATTTTACAGATAGGGAAACTGAGGTTCAGAGATGCCAATCAGCAATGTCACACAGCTAACATGCAGCACAGACAGGACTTAGACCCAGATATGAATCATTTCAGTGACTATGCCTCAATTTATAAGAATCTTCCCAACTCTCCTAACAGCTGAATAAGTTACACTGTGATGGTACATTATTTACATATAAAAAGTTCTTTCACTGTCACATTTGTTCCTTAGATCTTTCCAACAGCCCCAGGAAATTGGTAGAGTACATATTGTGATCCTCTTTTACAGATGTGGAGGCAGAAGCTAAGAAGGGTGAAGTGACTTACCCAAGATCATACGGGACTCAGACTCAGGTGTTGCAATATGTTATACATCCTCTTCTAGATGCAGCAGTTGGAGGGAGCCTCTGAAGTAAGATTGCCTGGGCTCAGAGCTGGGATTTAGTCACTTTCTCATCAGCAACTTTGGACAAGTCCACTCTGGGACAGTAGACTGAAAGGCTATTTTTGTGACTTAGCCTATTAGTTGCCCTTCATGATACTGACCTCTAAAATCTATAATGCCTTCTTACACAGGAGGAAAAAAAATCACGTCTTTGTTTTTCATCCTTGGCAAATATGTGTGTACTTTTCCTGAGTAAATAATAGTTCTATTATGTACTCACAGTTTCCGTTTATGGGCAGAGTCATGGTTTAAGTTAAGTCCATCTCATAGGGGTTCATGTTCATTACCTTACCTTCCCTTTTACATTTTGTTAAAGTCCTAGAATATTTCTCAGGAGTCTTGGCAGAGGCAGTTAAGTAGTGCTATAGAGGCTGTCACACACACACACACACACACACACACACACACAACACACACAGAAAAATCTGGTGCTGTTTGAACCTCCGTCAAAGGGCCAGGACCATGTGGCATCCAAATTCACGTGCAAGTGACATGCAGTTAGTGTTCATGGGAGTCAGCTTAGGCAGCTCAGCAGGCTGACCCTGTGAATATGCCCACGTAACTCAGAAAACTGATACTGAAAATCAATGTAAGCGATTTCTGTTCAAGAAACTCATAACTACTCGCATCATCAAACTTGAAATGATCCTTCAGAGCCTCTTTTATGAAGGAGGCCTGCAGGCCTTCCCAAGCTTCAGTCAAACATTTTCTACTCAATGATGGCTCTGGCATGCAGATATCAGAAAATACTTGAATAAATAGAGTTTAATGCCACTCCCTTTTTTCTGTGGTGGTTGTCAGGGGGAATGAATCACATGCACTTTGTAATATCCATGTCTTGGTAATATGCCAGGATTGCCCTTGACTATCCTGAAGACCATAGGGGAGATAAAGTCATAGCTAGATTATTTTGTATAAGGAGCAAAGGGGATTCCTATAGACGAGGAAATCATGTAATTATCACCAGCACTTTTAATTATCTTATTAGTTGTATTTGGTAGAAAATATCTCCTGAAGAATTCCTTTCTGTCCTTCCTATTGTCTTTATTCAGATTTCACTCCATCTCTCTGTCATTTTATACTTTTGGGGAAAGAATTTAAACCAAATTGAAACTTGTATCAAACCATAAGCACCAGACTAACTTGCACCAAAGACAGAGCAATCAATATTTATTTAGGGCACAGACTAGATGAAAGGCTTTTCTTTTTTCTTTCCTTTTTAAAAAATTTCAATGCATAGGCTGGAAATGAAGTCTTTTTCCCTCATCAGAACACCAAAATATTCTCAGAAATGAACTGAACTATGTTGATGATTTTTTTCACTTCTAGGCCTGTATTTAAAGGGAGTGATTGGGATCACTGCCTGGGGCAGCCGAGAAGATACACCTTATTCCTTGAGATGCTGGGAAGACTATTCAGCTTTTGGGAGCCACTTGAATTTCCTGCTGTTCGCCCTTGACTTCAGAAAGCTGATTATCTGAACCTTGGATGACTCTTCAACTCTCCTGGTGTTGTATTAGTACCTGTGAATTGTGAAGTCTAGGCTGGGAAACTGTTAACCAATCAAATCATTTGTTCTGTGCACTCCAATGAACTCTTGAAGCTTATAAAGCAGATTAGGTACACCTACAGTTTTCAGGAAAAAAAAGAGGAAAAAGCAACAGCTCCTATTTTCAAAAGGTATTGTAGAAAAGCACACACTCTTCTCTTATGCTTGGATTATTTAAAATAATTACTAACACCTGCACTTTGCTTTCACTGAGGCAACCTCAATTCTCTGTACTAGGCAAAAATAAACCCCAGGACCATTTTGCACATTGAAATTTGCAGGGAAATGAGATCCTTTATTCAGCCTGACATTTCTATTAGCGCTCAAATGAATGATAGCCAAGTAGCACACATCAGAGCCTTCCAGTCTTAACTAAATGTGATAGGAAATTACTCCTGAAACTTTAGGGGACAATTCTCCAACCCCCACCTCACTTCCATATACCAAAAGTCTCACTGCCATCACCTATAATGATTTTAGCTCAATTTGTGCCAGGGATAAAGATTTTCATTTTAAAATAACAATAAGACATGGAAATTATTGAGTACTCACTATGCACCAAGGTAAGCACTGTATATATTAATTTATCTACTTTCACCACAACCCCATGAGGAAGGTGCTATTATTCCCACTTCACACAGGAAGAAAGTAGAGACATAATGTTTTACATTCCCTGAGTATGTAAGCTCGGTGAGGGCCTGACTTGTTTTGTTCACTATTCTATTCCCAACACCTAGAAGAAGGCCTTGACATGTAGTAGGTGCTCAGTAAATACTTGTAGGATGACTCAATGAATGCACAAACAATCTCAAGGCTGCATAGCCAATAGGAAGGCAGAGCTGTGACCTAGACTCAGCTGTCTGACTCCGATGCCTGTGCCCTTTGCCAACCTACCACACGGATTTAGGCGGTGTGGCTGCACTGCCACCTCGCTAAGCTCAGAAGAGGAAGATGCAGCTGCCCTCTCATTGTCATAGCCTTACAAAATCACTTACCACAGCAGGGCCAGTTTTAGGACCTTGTAGGGCTGTTGTTGCCTCTTTTGTTTGGTTTAATATAAATAGTCTGGTGAACTGAAGAAGAAAATGGTAGCTGAACCACATAACCTCTTTACAGCGTAACACTTACCTCTCTAAACTCTAGTTCCCTCATCTGCAAAATAGAAATAATTACATTTACCTCATATGGGTATTGTGAGGCTTAAATAGAAAAATGCATGTAAGACCTCTAGTACCAATGTCTTGCACACAGTTGGCATCTAATAGTAGTTTACTTTTTCCTTCTCCCGTTGAATCTGAAGCATATCACCCCGTTTTGGTGTAGGCAACAAAATTCTCTGCTCTCTTCCTTCCACACAAAATGTGGAGGTGAAAAGCCTGAACAAGGACATTCACCCTAGGATATAGAGGTCAAAATGTACTCAATTTGTACTGACTGTTCCCCTGCAGGTAAAATGTTCTCTGGCAGATATTTCAGACAGAATGTGTGTAAAATATTCTGAGATAATTCAGGCATTCATGGACTTGGAAAAAAAGCCAAACTGACTGAGGGGTTGTGGTTGCTGGAACAGGGCCTAATTAAATAAGTTATGAAACGCCATAGGTAATGTGCTACGGCCTTTACTGTTTTGAGGTTAAGGAAGGCAGCCTTTCAGAACTGTTCTTAAGAAAAGGTGGGATTACAACTAAGCATTACAAAGAACGCAAACTTTAAGAAAACCTGGAGTCAAAAATATTTATCTGAGAATATCTCTAATGGGATAATAAGAATGATGTTCTAAATTTAATTGAAATGCCTTTGAACTTTTTCCTTGAATACTACAACGGATCCTGCGTGGGACTGAAGAAAAAGGGGAGGAAGGTGCTGGGGGAAAAGGAGCAAAATGGGAAGCATTGAGGCAGGGCTTCTGGGGCTCACATGAAGAGTGGGCTTACCTGCGTTGTCTGACCCTGGGTTTGATGCTCACCCCAGCTGAGCCCTGCAGCAGGTTATGTTTTTGAAATGTAAACTTTACTTTTGAAAAAGAGAAGAAAAAGTTTGCATGTTGAAGCACATGCAGCAGAAGCCTCCCACAGATCGGAGCTGCTGGGAGTCCAGCTCAGGCAGAACCGAGGCTACGTAGAGAGCTTAGGCCTCTGAGCTTGCAGTTTGTCGAAGTCTAAATTCAGAAGAAACCATTACATCCCAAACAGGAAACTTAGCCAGAACTGCAGCAAAGTTCCCTCCCCCATTTCCCTGTTTCTTCGACTACCAATAGGTTTAGCACCACTGTTTAATCTTTGTACATTGTTTGGAGATTCGAACAACTGAAAGAAGGCCTTTAGTGGAATGTTTTCCCCATAAGAAGAAGTGTAATAAAACCAAGTTTAGGGATGGGAGTTTAAAGAGAAAACTAATTTGAAGTCCCCTTTGTCCTCTCGTTTTCTTCTTCCTCCAGGGCCACATTAAGTAGCCAAGTAAGGAAGGATGTGAGCTGTGTTTATATCTCATTTCCACAGCTACTTTGCATGCCTTCCTTTTGCCTGACATCTTCTTTTATTTTTGTCTTTGTTTATCCTTTTTTTCTATTCCTGCTATTTTAATTTCCATTCCATTGAATTCTGCTTCAGTCTTCTTTCTTTCTTTCTCCTTTCTGACTGATGCATTCATGCAAGACTTTTTGAGATTGTTGGATTTAGTGACACCCGTTCTTCATTCCCTCACCCCGTGTTAAAATATTTTATTTTATTTAAATACTAATTTAAAAGAACATTGCCTTGGAAAAAAAAATTTTTTTTCCATTAGGATGCCCTTTAGAATTAATTTGATAGAGATCAGGTTGTGGCAAGATGAGAGCTGTGCAGCCCAGTACTGGAGATCTTGGTAGATCCCAAGCAAAAGTAAAATAAATTTGTCCTCATTTAGTTTGAGTACCATAATAGTACTAGACAAGATTGAAGTATAATTCATAGTGACCAAACATGATTTCTGTGAGGACCATAGCTGACTAAACTGTCAGATCTGACTTCATGACATGATTATCGGGTTTAATTAGAATTCTAAGATCTTCCTATTACTCCTGAGTCAGTCCTGAGTGCCTAAAATCAACTTTAAATTTTTCATGCATAGTTAAACCAAACAAGCATTTGGTTTTTTCCTATTTTCTAGCATTCTCCTCCTTCTATAACATATTTAGGGAAGTGACAGTAATGCAAAATCCATAACACAATCTATATAATATAGCTTCAAGGTATATCAGTTATTTTACAGCCAACTGTTTTGGGGATTTATGTTCTTTTCTCTTCCCTAGTAACCCTGTTGACTTCTTTTTTCAACCCATGCTGGCCTGTTCATTCATTCTGCAAACACTTACTGTTAGCCTACAAGGCATTCAGCTCTGTACTGGGCATTGCACAGTAGTGAATAGATAGACGTGGCCCGAACATTCTGGAGTTTAGTATCTATTTGTTTCTTAAAGTGCCTTGTTTCTTAACAGGCTTTTAATGACTCCAAGGAGGAAAAACTTGAGGGCTGAAACATTTTGGCTAGTCAGAGTATGCCTTGAAATGAAATGAAAAATTTATCAAGCTATTAAAAGTATAGGGTATGAAACATTGGATACTATAAGATATTCCACAAGTAAAACACAGATGCAAGCTTTGAGGACTATATGGCATATATATACACATACACACAAACAAACATTTTCACTTTTTCTCTAGTTTTGAGTTTGATTTTACTTTTTAATTTTTCTTATAAAGGTATAATTTACATACAATAAAATGGATGGATCTAAGTTTTCAGTTTAGCAAGTTTTAACAAATGCATGCCCTTATAAAATCCACAGCCCTGTTAAGATAGAGAATATTTGCATCACCACAGAAAGATCCCTTCCCCCTATCTGGTCAATTTTTCCCTTCACCATCCCAGAGACAACCACTGTTCCAATTTCTCTCCATTAAGAGATGAGGTTTGCCTGTTCTTGGGCTTCATATAAATGGAATCAGATAGAATGTGCTCTGTGGTTTCTGGTTTCATTTGCTAAATATAATGTTTTTGAGATTCATCTATGTTATTACATGTATCAATAGTTCTTTATGATTCAGACAGTATTCCATTGTATGGATATACCACAATCTGTTTATCCATTCAGTTGTTGATAGACATTTGGATTGTTTCCAGTTTTTAACTTATAATAAAACTTCTTGTACGAGTGTGTTTGTGGCCATATGTTTTTCATTTCTCTTGGGTAAAGACCTAGAAATGAGATTTCTGGATCATAGGATAGATAGGTTTTTGTTTAACTTTATTGGAAACTGTCAGTCAATTATTCAAAATCTTTGCACCTAAAATGGTACATTCCCATCAGCAATGTATGAAAATTCCAGTTGTTCCACCTCACCATTTGTATGCCAGTCTTTTTTATTTTATTCATTCTCAAGTGGGTGTGAAATGGTATTTCATTGTAGTTTTAGTTTGCTTTTCTTGATGACTAATGATCTTGAGTACCTTTCCATGTTCTTATTGGCTATTGGTATGTCATCTTTTGTGTAGTGTCTGGTCAAGACTTTGGTTAAAAAATTGGTTTCTTTGTCTTTTATTGTTGGTTTTATGAATTCTTTACATATTAGGGATGGAAGTTCTAACTTAGAAATATTCATATGAATATTTTCTCTCTCAGTGGTTTTTTCCTCATCACCGTTCTCCCCAATCTATTGCCATCCCCTATTTACCTCCATGTTTCATCCCCAATCACTTCAGACATTTGAAGTAGCCAAGGTAACAATTCAATCTTTTTTGTTGTTGTTGTTGCATCATCTCTTCCCTGAGGAACTAAATATAGAATGCCTTTGCTAGTTAAATGGAAGAAAGACCAGGGCATATAAAGGAATAAGGAGATAAAATTTTAAATGTTTTCCTATCAACAAAGGTTGAAAAAGATATTTTAAAAAATGAAGATAGAAAAACATCCACACATTTATAGGCAAAGAACAAGAAGAGAGTGGCAAGAGAGAGAGAGAGAGAGATTGAGATTGAGAAAAGAATGCCATTAACAGAGCCGTGAGGATGAAGAGGTGGAAGAAGATGAATCAAGGAGAAAAGAGGAGAAGTTTACTTAGGAAATATGCTTGATACTTTTCTGAGATAGGTAAGAAAGGAGGGATGAGAATACAGAAATATGCTAAGAAAGAGAAGGAAAGTTGTGGGATGTCCTGTCAGATGGCTTTGGTCTGAGTAAAGTACAGGAGAAATCATGTGGTGACTGAGAAGTGTATGGGTTGGGCTGGGAGCTTGAGGATCATGGATTGCAGTGGAATGTCCACAGGAGATAAGAGAAAGGACTGTCAATCAGAAATTAAGAGTGATGATTTGTAAGGTAATCAGTTGTTTTGCTGGCCAATCTGTTATAGCTCACTATTAGAAAAGGAGGGGAAAAGAGGCAGAATTAGGTATTGACAAGGTGGGCAAAAAAGGACAAGACGGTGAAGAATCTCAGAAGGTGGAGACCACCACTGAAATGGCAGACCATAGGTCTATCTTGAGGAAGGAGGAGTTCAAGTTCAGAGGAAAGCCAATGGAATGGAAAAACAGAGAGCTCTTGAGAGCAAATATGTTAAATGATGTTAGAATTAGTCTGCTGATGGGAAATCATGTGACTTGAAGCCTATTTCTTTTTCTATGGGAATTTTTACATAGCTATGACTGATCCAGCCTTTAGTCTGCGATTGTGGGCATCCTGTTTTTCATGAGAGGAATCAGAAATCTGCTTTTGTTACCATACCCGAGAAATGAAATTGTTCTAGAGTCTACGAACGCCAGGTCTCTCTATACTCTTTCGTATACAGGTCCATTTATTTTATGAAAATTCAATTGAGTGTCCCTTCTTAAAATTGATTCCTTCTAGCTGGCCACCTCGTTCTTGTCCTTTTGAAAAAGGTTTTCTCACTGGTAACTGTGTTTTACATTTGATGCTGCTGAGCTTGCATATTAAATTTACTTTTACCTTGCAACACAGCTCTGTATGTCTTATAGAAAATGAGACACTAAAAATAGAGGGAGAAACAGAGAGTGAAAGCAAGACATCTGGGATTGTTATGAAGCACTAGATGAACCAACATTATCTCATAATGAGCCCCAACCAGAGTGTTGAGAAAGCTCATTTCAAAACTCTTGATCTCTTTTACGTTCTTCATCTTCATGTCTTAACTAAAATTTGCCAATAGTCTTGAGCAAACTTCATCATCCACTTGCAGATTCTAATCTTCCTTCAATTTTGTAATAAATACACTCAATTATTCTGCCAAAACACAGCTCTCATGAAAATAAATTTAATAAGAAGGAAAGTGACAGGAGGAAATTGAACTTACCATAGCTCTGGCTTGGTTTACACTAGACCCCACTATCTGATTTTTCTTTAATACTGGTTGAACATGCCAATTCAGTCCAAAAATATTAAAGATACCTTGGATCAGTGTTTGGCATAACAACTACAACCCAGTTGATTGCTTGGTTAAATATTTCCATCCCTCAGACAGTGGATATTGTCATGTAAACCCAGATTTGCCATCCTATTTTCTGTTTGGCCTAGGACAAGTTGCTTAGGCTAACCTTTTTGACAGTTGTATCTAATCTTAAAATTTTAGAATCCAGGAATCCAGCTTCAATCATTCTTCCTTTAAATTGGTTGAGACCAATGGGGTAGTCTCCTAATCTCTAGAAAAGGGCATGCTCTTGTCACTTCATGCAGGACTCAGTAAATTGTACTGTTTTAATTTAATGATACTGAGGGGGAATGCAAGGTATAAAAGTCATTGCCCTTAAGGATACAAGCATCTAAATGGGGAAGCAAGAAACATATGCGTGGAAAAACAGTTAACACAGCAGATTATTAAGTACCTTATTTAGGCTCCTGAAAAATATGTTTTACACGAATTCAGAGGCAGAAGTCAGTGTGGGCTGGAGAACTCGGGAAATATTTTGGGAAGGGATTGAGGCTGGAAGATAAAATAGGATTCTAGGAAGAGGTCAAAAGTGGGGAGGACGATCCATTGTACAGTGAGGGACAGAGGTGAGAATATGCATGGGTACTTGGGAAATTATGATTAGAACAGAGTAAATAGAGAGCAGGGTTTGAACTCAGAAGTGAGAGATGAGATTGGAAATAGAGGGTGGAATAAACGATGGAGGATCTTGAATGTTCCAGGGCAGGAAATTTGGAGTTTGCCTTATGAGCTATAGGAAACTATGCTTAAGCAGGAAAGGGATATGATACACTTAAACCCACTTTCTATTTGGTTCTCAGTAGATATCTAAGATTGCTGTTAGCCTGTCTTCCATGTACTAAAATTTTTATTTACTAGATGGTAATTACTAAATTATTTCCTTCTATTCCTGGAACTAGATGCATCTCTAGATCCATCTTCTTTTCTTTTCAGGGTATGTTCATTTACACTTTTCAGGACATTTTAATCACAATTCAGAACCTTGAAAAGACACTACAGTCTCTGTGTGGTTGTTGGAGATGTTCCGGTAAGAACATGTGACTCAATGGTCAGTTATTAAGCTGACTCAACAAATCAGTAGCTGTGAAGCTTTATGCACAGAATCCTAATGCTCAGTATTTAGTTTTCCATTATTTATTATTTTTTTCTATAGAAAGCTCTTTTTATATCTGATGGACATTTTATTGGCAAGGAATGGGTCAATTTTCTTTTGGTGCTGTAAAATGCCTTTCAGAGAGACGATGCTAGTAAGACTCAGATGGCCCCACTGAAAACTGCTTGTGTCCCAGAAGGATAGGGTAGGCTGGAGATGGTTGTTCATGGGGAAAGGGGTTGAGGGGAACAACCACACACACTCTTTCAGATCTGCTCTTTCCCAAGCGACCCAATACAGGAAGTTGCAGAGATAAGCCACCTCTTGGTGTCAGCTAGAGAAAGCTTCCCTTTTGTTTTGACAGCCCTGTACAAGCCAGGTCACCACTGCTATATTCATGGCTTCACAAAGCCCTGCTTTCATCCTAACTGGAGGCCGATCTCTATTCAGGACCTTTGTTTTTGATGAACACCAAATAAAAGGAAAGGGATCTGATGTTGGCTGCGTCAGGATAGGCAGAATATGGAGTGGAAGCCTCTTAGCCCCACATTCGAACACTCTTCCAGCCTAAGCAGTGCCCCTTGTATTTGCATCCCCTAGTTTCTCCCAGCTTCGGGTTCCTGACAAATGTTAACCTTGCTCTATTTGTGTAATCTGTGTCCTTTGCTGGATTGCCTCTTAGGGATTAATAATACTGTGTTATTTAGCAAAGGCACTATCTGAATAAATTGGCCTGGAGGTGCTGGGAAAATTATACTGTGCAAGCACCCACTTTTTTTGTGCATATACAATCTATCTATCTTTAGAATTTTACAGCTGTGTGGGATTTTGCAGGTCATACAGTCCAGTCATCCCCTTTCACAAATGAGGAATTAAGGTTTAGAGATGGCAATCAAGATGGTGATCAACCAAGTGTCCTAGTGTGCTCTGGTTTGAGAGGTTTCCTGGGCACAGGGCTTTCCATGTTAAAAAATGGGGAAACTCCTGGGCAAACTGGGACTAGTTTGTCACTCCAGCAACCAATTAACTAACTTGAAGTTTCACAGCAGTTAATGACACAGAGCACACTAAAACCAGTGCTTTCTGACTTCCGATACAAGGCTCTTTTTTCATGACAACATAATCTTAATATGTGGCTCTATGAATGAGGAAATATTTTGGTTCATTATGCTGTCATGCCATAATGATCACTGTTTGACTTTATTTATGTTCTAGGATGTTTATGAAACTTTTCTCCATTTTCTGATTTAGGCCATCTTATGCCTAAGAACTCAGTGTTAGAATATACAATTTGTTTTTTACCTAATTTAAATTTAGTAATGATAGCAGGCTATTTCTGTCTTGACCTGATGGAGAAAAAAAATCAATGAAGAATATTGAGGATAGCCAAAAAAAGTATTTGTTCTGGAAATTAGTTTGCTATCATAGTTACTGGATCTGAATTATGAGATCTGGATTAAAGGCATAGGGTAGTGGATAAGAATTCTGTATTAATAAAAATCAGGACTCTACGGCAGTGATGTCAATTGACACATGTAGCTTTCAAAATCTCGTTACTCTTTTAGGCACAACCCCTTGTGATATTGGCAATGATAAGGGTGAAATACTTAACCCAGGCTGATAAAACTTGCTGAACCTGTGTTAAGACTGACTTTCACATCTATTACTTAAATATTGGTGACCCATTGGATTCCTTTTAATTACAGATTTCTCCTCATGCTACATGCTCTCTGGAGGAAAACTCATTCCGGCTTATGACTTCACTTATTATTTATAACAAAGTCAGCAAAGCTATCGCTTGTCTGCCACCACACCTCTTGCCTGTGCCATTAGGACACATTGCTGATTTGTCCTTGCACTCAAGTTTGATTTGGCCTCATAGTGTGTCTTCAATCTAACACTACAAACTGATCAGAACTGGTAACAAAGGTGAAATCCATTCTTGGACCCACACCCAGATTAAATCCAGATTTATATATCTAGTCCAGACCTCTTCCAAACAACCATCTGAATGAATCCCTACCTAGAGGAATCGGGGACACCTTAATTTCAACACGTCCAAACATGCAATCCTCATATTTCCCCTCAAAGCAGCTTCTCCTCTGTTTTCCTTACACCAGACATTCAAGTAGACACCAAGTCCTGTACTTTATTCTTTCTGAAGATGTCTTGCATCTTTCTCCTACTCTATCCTTCTTGTCACTGTTTTATTCAGGCTCTTGCAAACTCTGCTTGCTGGTTTCTCACCTCCTTCTCTTCTCTTTCCATTGCTGTAAGAGGGAGTTCTCTCAAAGCTACAATCTGATTATGCCATTCCTTTCCTTACAGATCCCTAGAATGGCTCCATGGGTGGCCTGCAGAATAAGATTCAAACATCATGCTCAGCCTTTAAGATCCTTCTTCATTTGGTTTGCATCTATCTTTCCAGAGGTGCTGACTTTTCCTCCTTTTATAGATTTGCTGCAGTTTTGACTCATTTGTCTTTCAAAAGGTAACTGATTTGTTTCATTAATTGAATCTTCATTTATTTATACTTTTGTTCTCTATTTTATTACTATCTTAATTTTCCTAATTTATTTGAATATATTTTCCTTTTTAATCTTGTTAATTTGAATACTTAATTTCTTTTCAGTTTTTCATATTTTCTTACAAAAGGTTTAAGCCTCTGAATTTTTTTCTGCACTTTTCTTTGGCCATATCCTATAGGTCATGCTTTTGTTGTCATTCAATTCTAAATTGTTTAAGCCTGTGGCTTTTATATTTATTTTACTTGGTATTTCTTATAGAAAGATATTTAACAATTTTCATGGGAGTGGATTGTCTTTTGAATGGATTATTTTTTACTACCTTTTTGTTGTTAATTTATTATGCATTACAGTTAGGAAAATGTGGCTGAAATAAATTCTGAATTTTGAAATTTATTATTTGTGTGAACAAATAAATGGCCCATTTTTGTAAATATTCCTTGAACTTAAGAAGAATACACGTATTAACTTAAACATATTCATTGTGATTTTCAGATCTTTTGGAAAAAGTTTTTTCAAAGTTACATTTTCTGAGGAAAGATACAAGGGCATGCTACCCAAATCTTTGTTTAGTTCTCAACCTTTAAGTGAGTTTGGCTAGGTATTGAATTCTAGGTTCATAATGATTTTTCCTTAGAATTGTGATGATATTGCTCCTTTGTTTTCTGGAGAACATATTTACAGATAAGAAATTCAAATTATTTGATACAC
This sequence comes from Choloepus didactylus, assembly GCF_015220235.1. NCBI lineage: Eukaryota > Metazoa > Chordata > Mammalia > Pilosa > Megalonychidae > Choloepus > Choloepus didactylus. The sequence goes on along the minus strand of NC_051319.1, from coordinate 69,277,873 downwards.
TTTTCTTATTGGTACATTTTTTATATCTGAACTGTTCAAAGATAATTCTCTTGATTCTTTGGGTTCTGAAATTTCGCTAGGATGAGTGTAGTGGTTTTTAGTTTTTGTTTTAAATTTGGTGTTTGCCTTTTTTTAATTTGAAGATCTGATAAGGCATTCTACTCTATTATTATTTTTTATTATTTCTTTCCCTCCATTCTCTTTCCTGATTTTCTGAAACTCCTGCAAAATGGATCATTATGCTTCCAGATCTATTGCTCATGTTCCTTAGGTTTTCAACCACAGTTTCCACCTTTCTTTCCTCCTGCACTATCTTTCAGCAGACAGTTCAAATCAATATGTGTACATTTTGCTATTTGGGCCTTCAATAGAGTGCTATCATATTTTTAACTTTTGAGGTCTCCCTTTCTGCTATTTATCACAATTTTTTTCTTTTTTTCAAAGCAACATCCCTTGAAAGCTGGTTGAGGAAACTAATTATGCTTATTTTGTAGTTTTATTTAATTTCCTTTGATTACATAATTTCCCCAGGGATTAATTCTTCTACCTGTTGATTTTAAGCTCTTATTATTATATTTGATATTTTTGCTGTTGGTTTTCCTCAAATATTTGCACATTGTGCTTGTCTGTTCCTAGCTGCAAATGTGTTTCCTAGCCCAAATGAAAACCACTGTTCACATAACACTAACACAGGTTGTGATTACAGAATCCCTAGTTCTGCAGTGTGTGGCGGGGAAGAATGCATGCGTGCGAGCATAAATGCCAGGAGTCCCAGTCCCTCACAGTAACCATAGTTTGTCTGTAGACTGCTCTGCTTCTCTAGCTTCAGCCACACTGGAGTTTCCCATGCCCCACTCCCACTTTGGAGAGCTATCCCTCAGGACTTGAGCCCAGAGAGTCAACAGGAGTCTCTAGCTCTAAGTTACCACACCCCTCACAACAGGGTGGATACTGATGTTAATGTTTTGTCATTATTTGATTAATCATCTTAACAACTGTCTTCATCCTGCTCTTTCCCCTAGTTCCCACTGTTTCTGCTCTTTGAATTATTTTGGGGTACTGATGGGAAAATTTTATACTCTGTTTAACTTTCTATTCTTCTGTATTAGATTGTAGCTCCTTCAGCTCTGTTAGGTTTTACTTTCAATCTGATTTGAACGACTATACATCCTCCAGAAATTCAAGTGATGACATCTTTTTAAAATTTACAGCTCTGGTTACACACACAAACATACACACACACGTATCTGTCATTCTAATAAGTTTTTTTGGAGAGTAAACCTTTCTCTTCAGTTAGCCAACTTGAACTGGAATACTGACTCTGTTTAGGCCTTCAAATGTAACCAGGAATTCTCCATTTTACTGCTCCCTTTGTTGAAGAATTTGAGCAAATGTCTCAAGATCAGAGCCAGAAGTATCCTAGAGGCTAGAGCCCAGAGTCCTGTTCCTCACTCATGAACAACTGGTGTCCCTCACTGAGGCACATATGCCTTCTACCTCAGGGAGAGAATTCGGGAACCTCCTTTATCTAACCTCTTAGTGAAGAGAATCACAAAGGCTTAAACTTGTAAATATCTGTCTCAAAATCCACTTCACATTTCTCTCAGACAGCTTCAAGACCTTTATACAACAAGGGTTCATAGTTCATCTTTTTATCTCAGAGCTTCCCAGAAAGGTAGGCAGATTGGGTCCCCTCAAGAAACTTTATTTGTTGTAACACTTTCCATTTTACTAGCCTTTTACAGTAATATCACATTTGAGCCTCTTGACAATTCTCTAGTTAGATATGGAATAGTATCGTCATTTAATATGTGAGGAAATTGATTCAGAGAGATGTTTTAAGATGGCATGGTATTAAAAGATGGTAGACACTTCTCATTGGTACATATTTATTAGCATAGTTACATATTTTTGACTTAGTTTCAATCTCTGTGAGATTTCAAAATGTTACTATTTTACACTTTGGTAAAAATAACAATGGCTAATGTCTGAAACTAGTCCTAATACTGAGTGCTTACCACGTACTAGGCTCTGTTCTGAGTACATAACATATATGATCTCATTTAATCCTCACCACAAACCTATGAGGTAGCCGCTATTATTACCAGTTTTTAATTTTTGGTGTTTTCTAATTCATTTTATATCTGGGATTTTGTTCTACTATTCTTTTCTATAGCTGCTAAAGACTTCTACAGCCACATAAAAATAGCCTTTGACACATGGCTTAAGGAAACACCTGATTAAGTGTCACAGCAAGACAACTTGAACTATGTTCAACTTGGAAAATCAGGGCTGTCTATATTCATCACTAAACAGTATTGATAGGAAAACCTAATGGCCAAGGGAACATTTCTTCTTAAAAACACTAACTGTTTTCAGTAAAGTCAATTGGCCATTGTGGTGTGCTACTGTGGTGTTGCAAAGTGTTTATGGGTCCAAGCACATCCACCTTAGTTTTTAAAAAGTTGTATTCTGGACATTTGCACAGTGGTGTTTATGGAGACAGTATGCATTATTTGCAGTTGGTGGAGGTGGCCTAAGGGTACATCGACTAAGGAACAGAATGGTGAACTGTTGTGTGTGCATGCAATGGAATATTGAGCAACTGCAAGGAGTGAAGCTGGGAGAAACGCAACGAGGTCAGTGGATCCTGTAGACAGCATTTTGAGTGAACTATGCCAGAAACAACTATGCCTCACCAATATGGACATGGACTAACTACAGTGTTTAAACTTAGAATTGAACCTTAGAGCGCAGCTTATCAGGGGAATGCTTATTCTAATTGTCCCTAGATTGTAAGCTCTTACAGCAGTCACATCTATTCCTAATTGTAATGGCTATCTCCAGATTCTGAGATTCTGATCCCTTTGTGTATAGCCTGATCAATCCCTGGAACTTTGGGTATCTCCGTGCCACCTGAAACTCAGAGCTAAAACTCGGCTGATATGAATGTAGTAATAGCACATAATGTAACTGTTAAAAAAGCTGAAAAGGAGTCCAGACTTCAACTAGAGATATGAATAAAGCAGATGTGGTTAGGACTAGGGAAAATTGGGCCAAAGGGTAAAGGACAATAATGACTGTTTTAAAACTTCAAATTCTGGGTGAGACCAAGGGAAGAGATGTTTAGTTGGTGCAAGATCTATATTTCCTAAAAAATTTAACTCGTACAGTCTGTTCAAATACCATAATTACATGGAACTTTTAATAGAAAATGAGACGTGGTTTTTGCATAGATTAGTGTGAAATAGTGATACATCCCAAAGTAATTTGGACAGAGAATAAAAATTTATATGTAGGGCCCCCTGAGGAGCTGGGGGAAAATGCAGAGGTGTTGGGCTTCCTCACCTGGATTACTGCTGATGTTCTCCCAAACATTGAGGACTGGTGGTTTGATGTGCCGAGCCTTCTATGACAGGACTTGCCCTTACGAAGCTCATTACTGCAAAGAAGAGGCTAAACCTGCTTATAGTTGTGCCTAAGAGTCTCCCCTGAATGCCTCTTTGTTGCTCAGATGCGACCCTCTCTCTCTAGCTAAGCCAACTCAGCAGGTAAACTAACTGCCATCCCTGCTATGTGGGCTCTGACTCCCAGGAGTGTAAATCTCCCTGGCAACATGGGATATGACTCCCAGGGATGAATCTGGACCTGACATCATGGGATTGAGAACATCTTGACCAAAAGGGGGATGCTAAATGAAACGAAATAAAGTTTCAGTGGCTGAGGGATTCCAAATGGAGTTGAGACATCACTCTGGTGGTCATTCTTATACACTATATAGATAACCCTTTTTAGGTTTTAATGCATTGGAATAGCTAGAAGTAAATACCTGAAATTATCAAACTGCAACCCAGTAGACTTGACTCTTGAAGATGATTGTTTAGCAATGTAGCTTACAAGGGATGACTATGTGATTGTGAAAGCTTTGTGGATCACACTCTCTTTATCCTGTGTATGGATGGATAAGTAGAAGAATGGGGACAAAAAACTAAATGAAAAATAGAGTGGGGGGTATGATTTGGGTGCTCTTTTTTACTTTTATTTTTTATTCTTATTTTCACTTTTTCTGGTACAAGGAAAATGTTCAAAAATAAATTGTGGTGATGAATGCACAGCTATATGATGGTAGTGTGAACAACTGTACACTTTGGATGATTGTATGATATGTGAATATATCTCAATTGTAAGAAAGGGATAAGTTTAGTTTTCACATAGAGACAGCATGGAATAAGGGAAATGGAGGCAAAACCAGTTTAAACAAGCCCCAGACAAAGAGAAGAGAGAATCTGCCTGCTCCTTATATGGAAAAGTAACCATAGTTACTGGAATGTAAAGAGATATGAGGTAATATCAGAGGCGGGAATTCACAGCAAAAAAAAAAAAAAAAAAAAAATTTGAGGGGGATAGGCTGATCAGTTCAAAATCTCAATAATGAGCTAGTTGGCTCTCTAGGATTGGCTGTACAAATTAAAATCTCAAAAGATGAATTAGTTAGTGTTCTCGGATAGGCTGTAACCTCTGTAGTACCCAGTCAATGGGGAAACAGGGGAGGGACTTGCGAATTAGGAGTAGGAGATTTAAAGATCGCCATTCTCTTCCTCTGGCGCGCCAGTCTTCCATGTGTTTGGCTGGACGCCCTATCTTGCAAGATTGTAAATAAATTCTTTTCTCCTCCAAAACCGAGTGAGCGTTTATTCCCTTACAGGAACCGCTTTATTTCCGACATCAATAAAACTGAATTTTAAAAAAAGTTGTATTCTCTCAGAGTTCTGATAAATAAGTATGGTGAATTGAATTGTGTACCCTAGTTTGGACATGTTCTTGGTCTTGTTCCTCATTCTTGTGGATGTGGATCCCTGGTAAATAAGATCTCTTCAAGGTTTTACTTCAGTTAAGAGTGTTGCCCAACTGAATCAGTTTGGGTTTTATCCAGGTTACTGGAATCCTCTATAAGCAGACTGAAAGTCAGATGGAGAGAGAAGCCACGTATTGTAGGCAGAAGCTGGAAGTCAACGGAAACCAGAAGAAGGAGAAGATGCTACTATGTGCATTGCCATGTGACAGAAAAGCCAAGGAACCCCAAAGATTGCCAGCCAGCCAGAAGATACCAACCCCAGGAGGAAGCAAGCTCTGAAACTGTGAATTAATAAATTCTTGTTGTTAAGCCAACTCGTTGTATAATATTTGTTTTAGCAGCTGGGAAATTAAAACATAGGTTTCATATATTCATATGATAAACACATATTAAGTTTTTGTCACCACATGTTCTTAAATACTTCTCTGTGTGTATGTGTGTGTTTATACACATGTAGATATATAAAATGAGTATTGTGGGCACCACAGAAAGAGGACAAATGAGTCAGTAGCAACTACTTAAGGCAGTGAATACCTAATTTCAGCAGCTGCAGCAGGAAATAGGAAATCTTCTAGAGGGTGGGTCAAGGAACAGGCATCAATTCTTTGTTAGTTACGTGGCAGTGCTTTGTCTTTTTCTATTTAGGTGGAAATGGCCTCTGACTCCAAGAGAAAATCCAGAAAGGAAGACCAGATAAGACTGGGTTTGGCATGATGCTAAGACAGAAACCAAGACTTAGAGAGGTTTAAAAAAAAAAAACAAAAAAAAACAAACAAAAAAATCATCACCAAGATCACATAGTTAGAAGGTAGTGAAATCAGAATTTGAACACGGGTGCTCTACTGCCTGCCGAAGTAGCAGGAAATGCCAGAGAGGGTGCCATTATGATATTCAGAGGGTGCTTCCTATAGAGCAGCTCATACAGTGTAGAGAGTCCCTTCCATAGTTAAAGCAAAGAAGACTCTAGCAGGTGGCATTTCATGGAGCTGTTGTGATCCTACCTTCCTGAGCTAAACCCCTGCAAGTTTTATTTTTAAAGGAATTTTAGCTGGATTTATAAAATTTAAAAAAGCAAAGAAAGATTTGAAGAGAAGGCAAAAGAGAGCCAAACTGAATAAAAAATGCATTTCTGAGTTCGGCTTCTTGGAACCTGCTTAAACTGATGAGAAACTGCTAAGAGGCTTAAACTTTGGAGCTTTCATAAAGAAAGCTTCTCTGGAAAATGAATAATTAAGACGTAATTCTTTCAACGAGAGAAACAGAGCCTATTTACCAAGAGATTGTGACCTTGTTCTGCAAGGGACTGGAGATTGAAGGCTGACATTGGCACTCTAGGAGTTCCTGTTGGTGGCAACGCACTGACCTGGCATGGAGCCCATGAGTGACCCACCAATTTGTGCACCGCTCAGGAAGGATCCCTGGAAATAACTCAAGTTCCCAAAGACTGGCTGTTTCATCTAAGAAAAACATGGTTACCCCAGAACCCCATGAAGGCCCAGTCTAGACTCAATCTTAGTGGACTTTTACGTGTCTCTGTGTCTTAAAGACAAAATCAACAACTGATTTTTGCATCTGTCCAAGCTGATCCTTCCCTGCTTTAAGCAGGCAGCCAGGGAGCACAGATTACCTACATTACCTGACAAGCAGGAGGTACATTAAAGAGAGAAGAAAGAAAATAAATGAGAGCATAAGGTAAAAGGATCACATGAGATCAAGAAAGAATAGGCAGGTGTCTGGTGAGAGTCCAAGGCAGGGTGCCCAGAGCAGCTCAGGAGAGGGACAGAGCCCAGCAAGCATTGCCTGCTTGCAGTTAAAAAATAAACCCAGCTATCCTCTAAGAGGCGCTTGGTTCATCCTGTGCAGCTTTAAGTCATTAATTTAAAAAGTGCAGGTAGTCAAAAAAACAACAGTCATTTTCTTAATTCGTAGATGAGTGAGGCTTTCCCCGCTTCATCCACTGCACACCTGGGTTATATTAATATTATCTCTCGTGGCGGTAGTTTCCTAGAAAGTTTCAGCCTTGGTGAAAGCTTGAATGACCTGTTGCTTATCTAAAACTCTCCTATGATTCCTATCTACTTCTATTTCTCTCCTCCCACATTTAAATTTGACTGAAAATAAAAGGTAATCACCAAAGACGCTAGGAAGAAACACATTTTTTCATAACCACAATTATTGCCAGTATTAGCAACATCCTAACTCTGCTTCCATCATAGAATCAAAAGGTTTACCCTGCCCTTGAGGGGTCATCAGTTCCCCTCATCCACAGTACCTTGGAAGTTTCCAGAACACTCCACATTATCAACCTAACTGGCATCCCTTCAAGAAATTGGTAAGTCCAGCTTTCTCTTTTCAGTTTGTCAACCCAAGAAACCTTGACTTTGGGGGATTTACCTTAGATGTCCAGCTTGTTACTGTGAACCGTTTTTCACATGAAACGTTTCTGATGCTTATACAACCTGCAATAAGACCACAGTCCTTTGAACTTTGGGTGGATGTAAGGTTTTACAGCACAATATTTTAAGATAGAATTTGTTTTAATCTTCCAGTTAAGCCTCTTTACACAAACAGAGCTGCCAAGAGAACAAAGGCAATTCACTTACAAGTTGTTTGTCTAGTTAACAGTAAGTACGCAAATCAATTTCCTAGTCACACAAAGGATTTTCTTGTGTTTGAAATCTTTCATCAAGGGTAAACTGGCTAGGATTTTTATCGGAAATTCACGATGTTAATTATCTATAGTGCTCTGTGCACCAGGATGTGAGGTGACTTAGCAACCAGCTGCTTCGTACTCAACAAGTATATTGCCTGAGTTTCTGAAAAAGACCTTTGTGGGTGCAGCAAGTAGTTATCACAAAGGGTCCTTGTGAAATTAGAGGTTGAGCATGCAATGAAAACTATCAGGAATTTGGAGGACAGCACAGAGGAAAGAAAAAGGAAAGCTTTATTGTCAAGATAAGATAAGAAGAAAGGTTTGCAAATAGTCTATTTTGCTCAAGGTTTTCCTCTTTTGCTTCTCTTTTCTTGCATGTACTCCTTACTTTTTCTTTAAAAACATGAGAACTTTCACATTAATAAGTGTTTCCAAAGAGCTTCTTGGGTCTTATATTCTGTAACAGGGTTGTATTATCATTGATTGACAAGTTGTATGCAGCATTCATAGCTGAAGCCCTGTAGGCTGCCTGATATTGGCAGAGATGGTATCTTGGGAGCATTGTTAATGTGTATCCATCAAATGGTACAGAGATAAGTTAAAGTGGTGGGATAATTGCCCAATGTATTAAATTGTGTACTTTGTCCCCCTTTGATCTCTTAACTTGTTCATCCAGTGATACTTTCCTTCAGCCCAGATAAGTTAGACATAAACTACACATTGCCCTTGGGGAAAGAAGGTGGTATGGAACCCAAATAACAAAGGTAGTATATTCTTGGTTCTTATGTTCAAAATTGCTGGATTAAATGTAAGGGGGAAATTTTCCAGAAGGATCCTTGCTGCACCATTTTCTCTGTGGTCAGTTCTGGGGGAACATGGACATGAAGGGGACCCCTTTTGAATGTGCACTTGGGAAAACCGGGAGAAACTTAAAACCAAGGTTTGGATCAGGAACAGCATTTCTCCTGGAAATGACTCCACCACCCCCCCACCACCACCACCACAGTGCCATGCTCTGCGGCAGCTGGCAGGTATACACTAGAACTGGTGGCACAGTGGAGCTAGGCATAAGGGGACCACAGACAGATTTTCCAGTTTGGTTTGGATTTGAACTTGTGGGTGAAGGGACTCAAAAGTTCTCCCTGCCACTATAGGGGGTCACTGATGTCAGCTGAGGAGAGCCTTTGAGGCTATACAGGTTTGTGGAAGAAATGAGGGGGTACATAATTAGCAGGAGGTTGAGGCCACATGAGCAGATGGATGCAAGGGAGATGTGCAGGAGCCAGGCCAGGGTGTGAAACACCTCCAGGAACCATGAGAGCAAGCACCATGCTTTTCCCTGCCCAGGGCCAGATAGAATGAGATGAATTCCATCTGCAGCAAGGGGCCAGCCTGGGCCTCATACAGGAAGGCGTACCTGCTGCCCACTGCTGCAGGGGTGCCATTTGCTTAATTCCTCTCAGAGCTTATCAGCAACAACAGCAGGACAAAGATGAAGAAGGAACAATTGTGAACAGAGATTGTTTTCCTTTTAAAATAAAATTTTTATTTGAGACTGTATTTGTTAGGGTTCTCTAGGGAAACGGAATCAATGAGAGGTGTCTCTGAATATCAGATTGTAAAAGTGACTCACACAACTGTGGGTATGCATGAGTCCAAATTCTGTAGAGCAGTCAGCAAACTGTCAACTCCAAGGAAGATGTCTGATGAACTCCTCAGGAAATGAACTGGCAACTTCAACAAACTCCTCAGGAAATGCTTCACTGGGCAGTCAAAGAAGAAGTGAAGGTCCTCTACCTGTCTTGCTTATAAGTCTTCAACTGATTAATTGGATTAAATCCAGCCAATTGCATTCTCTCATTGTAGAAGACACGCCCTTTGGTGAGTCATCAGTCACAGCTGCAATCAATTGACTGATGATTTAATAAACCAGCCTACTGGTTTATTAACCAGCCTCAAACATCCTCACAGCAATTGTAGGCCAGTGTTTGCTTGACCAGACAGCTGGGTACTATCACCTGGCAAAGTTGACACATGAACCTAACCATCACAGTCCACCCCTTGTCAACTTGGCAGTTATACACATCACCTAAAACCATACTTTATCTCTAAGTAGATAACAATAACAGACATATATTTTGCCTAACAATACTCTGCTGTGCAGCATACAACTGGAAATGCACTAAATCTCTCCAGAATAGGGTGCAAGTCCTCGGATGACATTAGCTCTTAAAATTGACTTCCTTTAGCTTAAATACAGCAAAATGAACAGTACGGGTTATGCCATATTATAAGGGGATAAGACAGAGAAGAAAGCAAAGATATTTGCTTTACAGACAAATACAAACATAATCATAACAAAACAAGGAGGAAATATTCATGCCATCATAGTCCTCATTTCTGTAACTGGTCATGTGGCCGTAGTTCATATTTATCACTACCTTCTTTCACTACCCATTCCATGTTCCCTTTACCCTCAGCAAGCACTTCAGCTGGCCGTTGTTCTTTGCCTGGTGAGGTTACCCAAACCTTCATTCCTGAAGTTTCTTGGCCATTGGTCGTCCTGCCTGGATTGGGTTGTTGCAGTTGTCCATTGACTTTAATCACAAGGCATGGCAGTACTAAGAGACACCCTAGGGGATCTCCTGTATCCCAGGAAAACTCTTCTTTACTTCCATTGTGTAGTTGCAGTGCTATTTCCCCTTGATAGTCAGGATCAGTCACCCCAGCCAGTACAGTAATCCCCTTCCTTGCCTGTTGATTCAGAGGCATAAGAAGCCCAAAGTGGCCAGGTGGCAGTCTTAACTTCCAGTTCAATGGGATTATTGTTGTGTTTCCTGGTGGAAGCACTCCTCCTTTTGGAACCAAGACCTGTAGACCAGCAGAGCTTAAGCTTGCAGGGACAGGAAGCAAAAATTTTCCTAGTGGATCACTAGGAGTGATAGTGAGTGGTGCCACTCCTGTTTCCACCCCTTGATTCCTGGACCCATGAATCCTGGCTATGGGAGAAACAGCACCATAGAGTGGACGCTGATTCAGAGCATACACAGCCTCCTGGAGAACACTGCCCCAACTCTGCAAGGCACAGTAATTGAGTCTTCAACAGGCCATTCCACTGTTCTATTAACCCAGCTGCCTCTGGATGATGGGGAACATGGTAAGACCACAGAATTCCATGAGCATGTGCCCATTCCCTCACTTCATTTGCTGTGAAGTGGGTTCCTTTATCTGAAGCTATGCTGTGTGGAATACCATGACGGTGGATGAGGCATTCTGTAAGTCCACGGATGGTAGTTTTGGCAGAAGCATGTCATGCAGGGAAGGCAAACCCATATCCAGAGTATGTGTCTATTCCAGTAAGAACAAATCACTGCCCCTTCCATGATGGAAGTGGTCCAACATAATCAACCTGCCACCAGGTAGCAGGCTGATCACCTCGAGGAATGGTGCCATATCGGGGACTGAGTGTGGGTCTCTGCTGCTGGCAGATTGGACACTCAGCAGCGGCTGTGGCCAGGTCAGCCTTGGTGAGTGGAAGTCCATGTTGCTGAGCCCATGCATAACCTCTATCTCTACTGCCATGACCACTTTGTTCATGAGCCCATTGTGCAATGACGGGAGTTGCTGGGGAAAGAGGCTGATTGGTATCCACCAAATGGGTCATTTTATCCACTTGGTTATTAAAATCTTCTGCTGAAGTCACCCTCTGGTGAGCATTCACATGGGACACAAATATCTTCATGTTGTTTGCCCACTCAGAAAGGTCTATCCACATACACCTTCCCCAGACTTCTTTGTCACCAATCTTCCAATCATGTTCCTTCCAAGTCCATGACCAACCAGCCAAACCATTAGCAACAGCCCAGGAATCAGTATACAGATGCACCTCTGGCCAGTTCTCCTTCCAAGCAAAGTGAACAACCAGGTGCACTGCTCGAAGTTCTGCCCACTGGGAAGATTTCCCCTCACCACTGTCCTTCAGGGACATCCCAGAAAGGGGCTGCAGTGCTACAGCTGTCCACTTTCAGGTGGTGCCTGCATATCATGCAGAACCATCTGTAAACCAGGCCCGAGTTTTCTCTTCCTCAGTCAACTGACTGTAAGGAACTCCCCAAGATGCCATAGCTATGGGCTGGGAAAGAGAAGGTAAGGTGAAAGGAGTGGGGGCCATGGGCATTTGGGCCACTTCTTCATGTAACTTACTTGTACCTTCAGTACCTGCTCAAGCTCTATCTGTATATACCATTTCCATTTTATGATGGAGTGCTGCTGTGCACGCCCAACTTTATGGCTTCATGGGTCAGACAATACCCAGCTCATGATAGGTAGCTCAGGTCTCCTGGTAACTTGGTGGCCCATGGTTAAGTGTTCTGTCTCTACTAAGGCCCAGTAGCAGGCCAACAGCTGTTTCTCAAATGGAGAGTAGTTATCTGCAGAGGATGGTAAAGCTTTACTCCAAAATCCTAAGGGCCTGCATTGTGATTCTCCTGTAGGAGCCTGCCAAAGGCTCCAAACAGCATCTCTATTTGCCACTGACACTTCCAGCACCATTGGTTCAGCTGGATCATATGGTCCAAGCAACAGAGCAGCTTGCACAGCAGCCTGGACCTGTTGCAGAGCCTCATCTTGTTCTGGTTCCCACTCAAAACTAGAAGCTTTCCTGGTCACTTAGTAAATGGGCCGGAGTAGCACACTTAAATGAGGATATGTTGTCTCCAAAACCCAAAGAGGCCAACTAAGCATTGTGCCTCTTTCTTGGTCATAGGAGGGGCCAGATGCAACTGCTTATCCTTCACCTTAGAAGGAATATCTTGACAGGCCCCACATCACTGGACACCTAGAAATTTTACTGAGGTGGAAGGCCCCTGCATTTTTGTTGGATTTATCTCCCATCCCCTGCCATGCAAATACCTTACCAACAAATCTAGAGTAGTTGCAACTTCTTGCTCACTAGGTCCAAACAACATGATATCATCAGTATAATGGACCAGTGTGATGTCTTGTGGGAGGGAGAAACAATCAATATCCCTGCAGACAATATTATGACATAGGGCTGGAGAATTGATATAACCCTGAGGTAGCACAGTGAATGTAAACTGCTGGCTTTGCCAGCTGAATGCAAACTGTTTCTGGTGGTCCTTACTGACAGCAATTGAGAAAAAAGCATTTACCAGATCAATAGCTCCATACCAGGTACCAGGGGATGTGTTGATTTGCTCAAGCAATGATACCACATCTGGAACAGCAGCTGCAATTGGAGTCACCACCTGGTTAAGCTTATGATAATCCACAGTCATCCTCCAAGACCCATCTGTTTTCTGCACAGGCCAAATAGGAGAGTTGAATGGGGATGTGGTGGGAATCACCACCCCTGCATCCTTCAAGTCCTTAAGAGTGGCATTAATCTCTGCAATCCCTCCAGGAATCCGGTATTGCTTCTGGTTCACTATTTTGCTAGGCAGGGGCAGTTCTAGTGGCTTCCACTTTAACTTTTCCACCATAATAGCCCTCACTCCAGGAGTCAGGGAACCAATGTGAGGATTCTGCCAGTTGCTGAGTACGTCTATTCCAATTATGCATTCCGGCACTGGGGAAATAACCACAGAATGGGTCCAGGGACCCACTGGACCCACTGTGAAACAGACCTGAGCTAAAACTCCATCAGTCACCTGACCTCCATAAGCCCCAACTCTGACTGGTGGACTAGAGTGATGTTTTGGGTCTCCAGGAATTAATGTCACTTCTGAACCAGTGTCTAATAATCCATGCAATATCTGATCATTTCCTTTTCCCGAATGCACAGTTACCCTGAGGAAGGCTGGGAGGAAGATTAACAGTATAAATTTTTGGCAGTGTAACAGTGTCCTTCCCCAAGGGTATCCCCAGCCTTCCCTTCATTCAAGGGGCTCTAGTTCTGTAAACTGTCTCAAGTCTGGGAATTGATTAAGGGTCAGTGACTCTCTGTTTTTGTAATTCAGGGGAGACTTTTGTTCACGTGCCCTAAAATTCTTCTGCCTATATAGTTCAAACAAGAATTTAGTCGATTGCCCATCTATTTTACTACATGGTACTCCATGATCCACTAGCCAACACCATAAGTCTCTGCAAGTCATATTATTTTCATTGCTGCTTTGAGCCTGTTTTCCATTATGGTAGCCACGCCCACCTTGTCTGTGGTGATTAACTGCAGCCACTTGGCTTCTACCAACTCAGGACCTGATTATCCCCATTGTGTTTAAGGATTCCAGCTCAGTGGCAGCAGTAATATCTGACCTACAGAGAAGGGCGACTACAGAGCTCTTCAGGGATGATGGAGCTAGTCTCACAAATTTATTCCTTACAGTCCTGGTAAAAGGTGTGTTGTCTGGACATTCCAGGGGTGTGTGAGCAGGTCTTCCATGTTAAATCCACTCTAACATTCCAGTCTCTCTAAGCCTTTGAATCCCCTCCTCCACAGTGTACCTGGGCAGTTCAGGCATTTCAACCTCTGGTAATGCCAGCCACCTTTTGATCCATGTTTCAGTCAGCCACCCAAACTGTTAATGCCCTTTCTAACCCCTTGAGCTACAACATTGAATGCAAAATCTCTGCTTAGTGGACCCATATCAGTAAATTCAGCCTGATCCAAACGTACATTATCCCACACCCTTAATATCCATTCCCACACATATTCCCCTGGTTTCTATCTGTATAAGTTGGAAAACTCATACAGTTCCTTTGGAGTATAGCGTACCCCTTCATGGGTCACACTTTGTATCTCACCCTTTGGGGCCTGTTGGGACTTTAGCCTAGTTATAGGTCTTGAAGCAAAGACTGGTGGTGGGGGTGGGTAATGAAAAGAGTTAGAATTATCCCTCAAGCCATTTACCTCAGGACATTCTGTTGCATTTTCATCTCTTAAAACAGGATTAATCTCTCAAGAGAGAGGGGTGAGGGCTGCTTCCTCAGGGGAGGTGACTACAGGATTAGCAGGCACTAAAGGGTTAATCTCTACAGGTGGGGTTTGGATGACAGGCTCCTTAGGGCAGACCAGAGGTGGGGAAGCTGTTTCCTCAGGACAGTCTTCTACAGGTAAATCTAACAATGACTCAGCAGAATCCAGGGTTCCAATGTCCTCACTGCCATTATTATCAATCCATATGTCCCCATCCCAAGTTTCGGGATCCCATTCTTCTCCAATCAATGCCTTTACTTTAACAGCAGAGGTTGAGATTTTAGTTTATGTTGTAAATCTGCTACTCGCACAATGAGAGTCTGCGTCTGGTTTTCAGAAACTTCCAGTCTGCGGGCACAGGAAATAAGATTTTCTTTCAGGGCACACATAGAAACCTTTACATCTGTCATATGGCATTTAAGTTTTGAATTTGAAGCCTTTAGCTCATCCTTTTCTCTTACAACTTTATCCAAAGTAACTAAGAGCAGCCAGCCAACATCATTATACCTCTTAATTCTGCAAAACTCTGTGAAGGTGTCAAAAACACTGTCACCCAGAGCCTTGCTTTGTACTAGAGTATGATTTGGAGAATCAAATGGTGCTATTTTGCATATCTCCTTTGCCAACTCATGCCATGGACTGTCAGTGCCCTCTTGATTATTGGAAATAGAGTCATTAGTGCCTTTGAATCTAATCAGAGTAGAAACAAATTGTAAAAGCCCATTTTAAAACTCTGTTTCTCAAGAACCACTCCCGGTACCAAGCTGTATTAGTTAGGGTTCTCTAGGGAAACAGAATCAATGAGAGGTGTCTCTGACTATCAAATTGTAAAAGTGGCTCATGCAACTGTGGGTATGCATGAGTCCAAATTCTGTAGAGCAGTCAGCAAACTGTCAACTACAAGGAAGATGTCCGATGAACTCCTCAGGAAACGAACTGGCAACTTCGACGAACTCCTCAGGAAATGAACTGGGATCTTCGACGAATGTGTTCAATGAACTGCTCAGGAAACGAACCGACAAATTCAATGGACTCCTCAGGAAACGCTTCACTGGGCAGCCAAAGAAGAAGTGACGGTCCTCTATCTGTCTTGCTTATAAGTCTTCAACTGATTAATTGGATTAAATCCAGCCAATTGCATTCTCTCATTGTGGAAGACACGCCCTTTGGTGAGTCATCAGTCACAGCTGTAGTCAATTGACTGATGATTTAATAAACCAGCCTAATGGTTTATTAACCAGCCTCAAACGTCCTCACAGCAATTGTTAGGCCAGTGTTTGCTTGACCAGACAGCTGGGTACTATCACCTGGCCAAGTTGACACATGAACCTAACCATCACAGAGACCATTGTAGATTCATATGTGGTTGTAAGAAATAATAGTGATTCTATACTCCCATTACTCAGTTTCACCAAATGGAAACATCTTGCCAAAACTATAGTACAATAGCACACCCCAGAAACTGACATTGCTATAAGTCAAGATACAGGATATTCTCCTCACTACAAGAATCCCTCTGGTTGTCCTTTTATAACCACACTCACTTTCCTTCTGCCTGCAGCCCCTCTTTAACCCCTGGCAAGCACTAATCTACTTTCCATATCTAGAATTTTGTGTGTCTGAAAAAATCTTTATCTTAGTTTGTCAGGGCTGCGATGACAAATACCACTCCCTGGTTGACTTAACAACAGGAATTTATTGTCTCTCGGTTTTGGACATCAGAATTCCAAAATCGAGGCATCCTCAAGGCCATGCTTTATCCCCAAAGTCTGTAACATTCTGGTGCTGACTTGTGATAATCCTCGCAGTTCCTTGGCTTTCATCTCTGTCTCCTGTCACATGGCAATCACCCTCTCCTTGTGTTTCTTCTTCTGGTTTCTGCCTTCCTCCTGACTTTATCTAACTTCTGACTTCTCTTTATAAGGCCTTGACTAATACAGTTTAAGGTCCACTCCGATTCAGTTTGGCCACATCTAAATAGAATCTCAGAAGATCCTATTCACAAATTAGTTCCTGCCTTAATTGATAATACATCTTCAAAGTGTTCTATTTACAAACGGGGTTTCACAGCCATACCAATGCAGAGTAAGATTAAGAACTTGCCTTTTGTTAAAGTACATGATTCAATCTACCGCAGTATTTCTTCACTTTTGAAGGATAATTTCACTGTATATAGAATTCTGGGTTGGCAGCTTTTTTATTTCACAGCTTAAATATTTCTCACTACTCTCGATGTTTGCATGGTTTCTGAGCAGTGTACTTTAATTCTTATCCTTGTTCCTTTATAGGTAAGGTATTTTTTCCTACCTGTTTTTAAAGATTTTCTTTTTGTCTTCGATTTTTGCAGTTTGAGTATTATATGACTACATGCAGGGTGTTTTTGTTTGTTCATTTGTTTGTTTATATTTATCCTGCTTGGCATTGTCTGAGCTTCCTGGGTCTGTGATTTGGTGTCTATCATTAATTTTGGAAAGGTCTCAACCATTATTGTTTTTCATATTTCTTCTGCTGTGTTCTCTCTTTCTTCTTCTGATATTCCAATTAGTTACTCAATAACTGTCCCACAGTTATTCAATAGTCTGCAGTGCTTTTTCTTCTTTTTCTCTTTGCATTAATCTATCTACAATCAAGTTCACTGATTCTTTTCTTAGCTGTCAAATCTACTGCCATCAAAGGCATTCTGTATTTGTTACAGGGTTTTCAATTTCTAGCATTTCCTTTGATTTCCTTCTTAAGAGTTTCCATTTGTCTGCTTACATTACCCTTCTGTTCTTGCATGTTGTCTAATTTTTCCATTAGAGATATCAATATATTAATCATAATTATTTAAAATTCCCTGTCTGATAATGCCAATGTCTGTGTCATATCTGAGTCTGGTTCTGATGATTGCTTTGTCTTTAAAGATTTTTTTTTTCTTGCCTTTTGGCATGACTTGTAAATTTTTGTTGAAAAGTAAATGTGTTGTATCCGATATTGTTTTAGTTTCCCAGATGCTAAAACAAATGCTATACAATGGGGTGGCTTACACAATGGGGATTTATTGGCTCATGGTTTTGAGGCTAGGAGAAGATCAAATTGAGGCATCAGCAAGACAATGCTTTGTTCTTGAAGATGATGATGTTCTGGGGCTGGCAGCTGGAGATCCTTGAGTCTTTGACTTTCCTGTCACATGACAATGCACATTACAGTGTTTTCTTCTTTCTGAGTTCCATTGTTTTCCAGCTTCTGGTCCTCCATGTGGCTATCTCTTCATGAAGCTTCTCTTCATAATACTATTACTGTACAATTAAGCCCCAATCTCATTCAGTTGGGCCACACCTTAATGAAAAATAACATCCTAAAAAGGTCCTATTTACAATGGATTCACACCTAAAGGAATGAATTGAGATTAAGTACATGTCTTTTTCGGGGGTATATAATTCAATCAATCAATAAATAGCTAAATAGGCTTTTAGCATGAGGATTTATGCTAATTTGTTAGTGGTTGGGGTGTGTTTAATGGTTGCTGTAGCTATTAAGTGCCAGAGGCTTCAAATTCTTCTAGTGTTCTTGTTTTTGTCTCCCTTCTTAATTTTAGGCTTTCCTAAGTACTCTTCCTTAGAGAAATGAATAGAATTGGTGTTAATTCTTCTTTAAACATTTGGTAGAATTTTCTGGTAAAATCATTAGGCCTGGAAATTTCCTTTTTGGGAATTTTAAAGTTATTAATTCAGTTTCCTTAATATTTATAGGGCTATTTAAATTATCTATTTCATATTGTGTGAGTAGTAGTAGCTTTTGAATTGGCTCATTTCAGCTAAGTTATTGAATTTAGTGTATGGATATTTGTGGTATTACCTTAATATCCTTTTGATGTCCATATTGATACCCCTATTTCATTCCTGAATTGCTATATTGTGTTTTCTTTCTTTTTTCTTTGTCAGTCTTGCTGGAGGTTGTCAATAATATTGTTCTGTTGAAAAAGCCATCTTTTGTTTGGTTGATTTTATCTATTGCTTTACTGTATTCAATTTCATTGATTTCTGCTCTTTATTATTTCATTCTTTTGCCTTGCTTTGGGTTTATTTTGCTTTTTTTTCTAGATTCTTCAGATAGGAGTTTCATTATTGATTCAAGACTTTTTTTCCTTTCTAAAGTATGCATTCAGTGCTATAAATTTCCCTCTCTGCATTGCTTTACCAGTGGCCCACAAATTTAATATGTTGTATTTTCATTTTCATTCAGTTCAATGTATTTTTTAATTTCACCTGAGACTTCTTCTTTGAACCATAAATTATTTAGAAGTATGTTGTTTAGTTTCCACATTGGAGATTTTCCTATTATCTTTCAGTTATTGATTTTGAGTGTGATGCCACTGTAGTTGTAGGACACACCCTGTATGATTTCAACTCTTTTAAATTTGTTGAAGTTTGTTTCATGTCCCAAAATATAATCGCTCTTGGTACATGTTCTGTATGTGCTGGAAAAGAATGTGTAGTCTATTTTTGTTGGGTGGAATGTTCTATAAATCCTGATTAGATTCTGTTGGTTGATGGTGTTGTTATGTGTTACGGTTTGCTAATGCTGAGGAATGCAAAACACCAGAGATGGATTGGCTTTTATAAAAAGGGGGTTTATTTGGCTACACAGTTACAGTCTTAAGGCCATGAAGTGTCCAAGGTAACACATCAGTAATCGGGTACCTTCACTGGAGGATGGCCAATGGCATCTGGAAAACTTTTGTTAGTTGGGAAGGCACGTGGCTGGCATCTGCTCCAAAGTTCTGGTTTCAAAACGGCTTTCTCCCAGGACGTTCCTCTCTAGCAAGCTTGCTCCTCTTCAAAACGTCACTTACAGGTGCACTGAGTTCCTTCTCTTTGAGTCAGCTCATTTATATGGCTCCAGTGATCAAGGCCCACCCTGAATGGGTGGGGCCACACCTCCATGGGAATATCTCATCAGAGTCATCACCCACAGCTGGGTGGGGCACATTCCAAGCAAATCTAATCAGCACCAAAATGTCTGCCCCACAAGACTACATCAAAGATAATGGCATTTGGGGGACACAATACATTCAAACTGGCACATTATGTTCTTCAGTATCCATGCCGATATTCTGTCTAGTTCTATATATTGTTGAAGAGAGTTGTTGAAGTCTCTAACTATAATTGTGGATTTGTCTTCTCCTTTCAGTTCTATCAGTTTTTATTTTACATATTTTGCAGCTCTGGTGTTGGATTATTTTATAATCCTTATCCATCTCTGGTAGTTTTCTTTGTTCTGAAGTCTATTTTAACTGATATTTATATAGCCACTCTTGCTTCCCTTTAATCAATATTTGCATAATATATCCTTTTCCATTCTTTTATTTTCAATCTGCCTATATTGTTATATTTGAAGTGAACTTCTTATAGACAGCGTATAGTTGGTTCATATTTTCTAAGCCATTCTGCCAATCTCTGTCTTTTAGTTGGTATATTTAGATCATTTAGATTTAATGTAATGATTGCTATGTTAGGGTTTAAGTCTTCCACTTTATTTTTAATTTTCTGTTTGTTCTGTTTGGTTTTTTTTTTTTTCTTTTGGTTGTTTGTTTGCTTCTGTTTTCTTTTTCCTCCCTTCCTGAGGTTTATTTGAACATTTATTAGAATTTAATTTTGATTCATCTGTAGTGTTTTTGAGTATATTTCTTTGTATAGCTTTTTTAGTGATTAGGTAATACACTATATATAAAAAACTTATTAAGGTACTGGTTAGAGATGGAAAAGTATTGCATGTTTTCAAATGCACCTTTAGCAATAGTTCTTTCAATCATATGTGAATTGTTTTTAAGGCTAAATGTGTGTTAGTGATATTTCCTTATCCAACTCATGATGATTCTCTAGAACTCTGTCAAAGAACTGGAATAGAATGGAGAGTCTTACAAAGTGCTCTCTGGCATATAATAAGTTCAAACTCATCATAAGTACTCAATAAATACTTGTTGAATGAATGAGAGAACATATAGTCGGGCTGTTAATCTGTTAAAAAAATGGAGTTTTACCAAAAACTGACAGTGTGGTTAGAAAATGTCTACTATGATTTATAATGGTGCAGCTTTGAATAGTTTAGGGTGTGGTATAGGATGGTATGGCAAAGAAAGGAACTTCACTTATTTTAGCCCAATAACTCTTAAATTATCAGTAGTTTGCTTTCTAGAGTGATTATTTTAATTCATCTTTGGAGCAGTCTTCCTTTATATTAGAAAAATCACACAAAAAAATGGCCTTTTAGTTAAAGGAATGTAAAGCAAATACCTACTTATCCTTCTTGAAGGTAAAGTCACCATATATCTGAAGGCAGATGCACAGACTGAGATATTTAGCAGCCCATTAAATAGTGTATATTGAGAATGTTTCCTTCTAAATATGGATATTTACAGAACTGTTTATATCCTACATAGAGTGTTATTTAAGCTTGAATAACCCAGGTTCTAGGACTTATGGTTAGAGTCCATGAGGTCAGACCACACCCTGTGCATGGAGTGAAGTTTTCTCCAGAAGGAGAAGTTGTCTGTCAGAGTTAATGATCCTGGGATTCAAAATGAATGGCTTTGGAGTGGGGGAACTGAAATCTTGCTACTCTTTCTGGGAAAGGAAGAAGGGAGAGTAGGGTGTCTGTATTAGAATTCAGGGGATAGTGACTGAAATGTTTGCCATGTGGAAATCTGCTGGGAGCAAAGCAAGAACTTGAGCTTAAGTTTTCACCTATGAGTAACTTGAACTAACTGTGTGATTTTTGGTATCCTGTCTTGGTTATTTTCAAGCATTTAATAAAGTTCTGTTAAATACAACAACCTGGTTTGGCTGTGATTCCAAGATTTAAGGAAGATGCTCTGATCTATGGCCTGAGCACATCAATGTGTGAGAGTAGAGACATCGAGTCAGGCCAGTCACAACATGACAGAAAGTGACAGCCATTCCCTGGAGCTGAAATGATTCAGGGAGAAAATGGTAGCCTGAAATGTTGAGTCACAAACATGGTGGATTTGTGGAACATAAACATATCCCTCTGGGATTTCCATAAATTACTTGGGAATTGGAACTGAATGGAAGGGTGAAGCCTGCAAGATTTTTTGGATGGAGGTGTGAAATTTTTATAATTTGAATTTGTCATGGGTACTACTTAATAGTATGGCCAATGTGAATCTCAAGCCTACAAGAATTTATTTTATTTATTTTCTATAAATTATCTTAATATTGACTTGGAGCCTTCATCCTACCAGGGAGGCAAGAAATTCAACCTCAGTCATTCTCTCGAGTGTTCCATTCCCCTGGCCTCATGCCAAGATTCTTGGTCCTGAAACTTCTCCATCATGTGATGATGCCAAGTCCCCTAGCTTCAGCTTGCTTGATCCCACAGGTGTGTGGCTTAGCTACATGCCAGTCACACATAGGTATGGGACTCCTAGGAGGGCCTGAAGTCCTGCTTCTCAGGATCCAGACTCTTGGTGTCCTATGTGACTGATCTCTTTGAGATCCCGCTAACATCCCTGAAGCAATGTCACAGAGCAGGGATAGGTTTCTGCTGCTGATGGGGCCCACATACCTTAAGTGGAAGGAATCCCTCCCTGTCTCCATGTTACTCTCAGAGGCACTTTCTCAACTCCCCCCACCCCCCCGCCCCTTTTTTTAATCAATGGACTTTGGCTTTGGTCACAAAAGCCTGGAAAAGAAGTATCTCACGGTCAGCTTCTCCTTTTACTCTGCCATGGAACTCCTGAGTCCTAGGCAAAGGAGCACAGAGAAAGCTACCTCCTTTAGTGTGAGAATAGACTGAGATAAATACATGGAGAAAAGTGTATTAATAATTTGAAAAAGTTGTCTGTTACAGGATAATAAAAGACCTATGACCTTAATTTTTTAGCCATAGGCTAGTGAGAGCTCAGGACCTTGGTTAACATATGTTTTTCTTAAGATGTCAAGTTGAGAATGAATCTGTGTAAAAGCATTTGCACCCTGATCACCAATAAGTGCTCAAACTGGAGTAAGAACATCAGATTTAAGCCTAGTTTTGAAGCTTACTAGACACATGATTTTAAGCAGTTCATTTCATTGCTTTAGACAGGGATCTAGATAGTAAAGGGCCACATAGTTAATATTTTAATCTTTGTGGGGCATATAGTTTCTGCCACTATGACTCAACTCTGCCACTGTAGCAAGAAAACAGCCATGGACAACACATAAACAATGAGTATGGCTATACAACAATAAAAATTTGCAGACAGTGATATTTGAATTTCAAATAATTTTTGTGCCATGAATATTATTCTTCCTTTGACTTTTTTTGTTGTTGTTGTTCAACCATTTAAAAATGTAAAGGCCATTCTAAGTTTGAAGGTCATACAAAAACATGTAGCAGGCTGGATTTGGCACATGGGCCTTAGTGTATTGACTCTTGCTTTGGCCTCTAAGGGTCTAGCTCTAAAGTCTAGACCTCCATTTTCCCATCTGTAAATGGGAAACAGATAGGTTCCAGGATAGTTAGAACAAACTGAAGTATAATTTTTGACTTTTCTTTTTTAATTTAAGGCTGTTCCAGTTTGCTAATGCTGCTGGAATGCAAAACACCAGAAATGGATTGGCTTTTATAAAAGGGGGTTTATTTGGTTACACAGTTACAGTCTTAAGACCATAAAGTGTTCAAGGTAATGCATCAACAATCGGGTACCTTCACTGGAGGATGGTCAATAGTGTCCGGAAAACCTCCTTTAGCTGGGAAGGCACATGACTGGCATCTGCTCTGGAGTTCTAGTTTCAAAATGGCTTTCTCCCAGGACATTCCTCCCTGGGCTTCAGCTCCTCAAAAATATCTGAAAGTGATATTTTGTTGCTCTTGGGGCATTTGTCCTCTCTTAGCTTCTCCAGAGCAAAAGTCTCCAAAATGTCTCTGTAAGCTGAAGCTCTTCTTTCAGCTCCTGTGCATTCTTCAAAGTGTCCCTCTTGGCTGTAGAAAGCTCACTCTTTCTGTCTGAGCTTATATAGGGCTCCAGTAAACTAATCAAGGCCCATGCTGAATAGGCGGGGCCACAACTCCATGGAAATTATCCAATCAGAGTTATCACCTACAGTTGGGTGGGTCGCATCTCCATGGAAATACTCAAAGAATTACACCCTAATCAACACTAATATGTCTGCCCACACAAGATTGTATCAAAGATAATGGCATTTGGGGGGACATAATACATCTAAACTGGCACAAAGGCATTGTTGCTAAGTGCTTAAATATACTGAAGACACCTAATGCCTACATTTTCTTCTACATATAAGATGAAAGCAACTAGAGCTAGAATCAACAATCTTTGAGGATATCACTTAACTGTCTTTGCTTCTCCATCTGTATAAAATAAAATCAATGACATGGATCTCATTGGGGAACTTTGAAGGATAAGTAAGTAGAATGTCTATATGAGGGATTCCTTCCTTTAGAAAATGCCAGTTCTGATTTCTTAACCATGCTAATGGCAAGGATAAAACGGTATTTTGCTACCAGACTTCCCTTCCACACAGCACACACATTAAAAAAGAAAGATTTAGAAACTGTCTTGAACTAATGAAGGAGTTGCAGTGGACTCTCGGTTAGTTACTTTATGTCTTCCTCATGCTTTCTCTGTCATGCATCTGGGAACATGCATTAACATTGAATGTTGGAAAAACTAATTCTGAATATGTGTATCAGACTGTAAATAAATAATAGCAAAAGAAATTGAAATTTATGCATGGCAACCACAACATACAAAATCTGAACTTGTGTACACAGTTGTGGGTATTTCAGGAAGGGATTACAAACTCATTTACCTACAGGGGCCAGGCAGGTAAGATAAATGTGTCAAGCAGCCAGGTATAAGATAGTTGGAAATGGTGGAACCGGAGAAAAGTATAGAGTGAAGCCCCTGCTTCATTTTTTTAAATTTATTTTTTTATTTTTTATTGCAATTGTTCACATACCATACAACTATCCAAAGATCCAAAGTGTACAGTTAATTGCCCATGGTACCATCATACAGCTGTGCATCCATCACCACAATTACTTTTTTTCAATTTTTAGAACACTTTGATTACTCCAGAAAAGAAATAAAGGCAAAACAAGGGAAACTCAAATCCTCCCATACCCCTAACCACACCCCCCTCCATTACTGATTCATAGCTTTGGTTCAGTACATTCATTACTGTTGATGAAAGAATGTTAAAATACTACTAACTGTAGTATACAGTTTGCAATAGGTATATATTGTTTTCCTACATGTCCCTCTATTACTACCTTCTAGTTACCGTGTCATACATTTGTTCTAGTTCATGACAGGGATTTCCAATATTTGTACAGTTAATCCAATGTCCACCACAAGATTCACTGTTTTATACATTCCCATCTTTTAACTTCCAACTTTCCTTCTGGTGACATATGTGCCTCTGAGCTTCCCCTTTCCACCACCTTCACACACTATTCAACACTGTTAGTTATTCTCACAATGTGCTACCATCACCTCTGTCCATTTCCAGACATTTAAGTTCACCCTAATTGAATATTCTGCTCATAATAAGCAACCGTTCCCCATTCTTTAGCCTTGTTCTATATCCTGGTAACTTATATTTCATGTCTGTGAGTTTGCATATTATAATTAGTTCATATCAGTGAGACCCTGCAATATTTGTCCTTATGTGTCTGTCTTATTTCACTCAATATAGTGTCCTTAAGGTTTCTTCATCAACCCATTTTTTTAAAGATGTTTTTGCTCACACACCATACATTCCGAGCTAAGTAAACAGTCATTGGTTCCCTGTATAGTCATGTATTTATGTATTCAGCATCATTTCTACTATCTATATGAGGATATCTCCATTTCTTCTACAAAGAAGGAGGAAGAGTCAATGAAGGTAGAGAGACAAAAGAAAGAAAAAAGAAAGAGAGAGAGAAAAAAACATGACAGCTAGAAAGCAACAAAGGGAAAGATAGCATTAAACTAAAGTAGAATAAAGAGTCAGATACCATCACCAATGCCAGGAGTCCCATACCCTTCCCCTATGTCCCCCCCCCCCCACCATGTGCATTTAGCTTTGGTATATTGCCTTTGTTATATTAAAGGAAGCATAATACAATGTTTCTGTTAATTGTAGTCTCTAGTTTGCATTGATTGTATTTTTTCCCCAATCCCACCCTATTTTTAACACCTTGCAATGTTGACATTCATTTGTTCTACCTCATGTGAAAACATATTTGTACCTTTTATTACAATCATTGAGCACCCTAGGTTTCACTGAGTTATACAGTCCCAGTCTTTATCTTTCTTCTTTTTTCTGGTGTCCCACATGGTCCTAACCTTCCTCTTTCAAGCATACTCCCAGTCATCTTTGTTCAGTGTACTTACATTGCTGTGCTACTATCTCCCAAAATTGTTTTCCAAACCTCTCACTCCTGTCTTTTCCTTTCTGTCTGCAGTGCTTCCGTTATTGTTTCTTGTAGAGCAGGCATCTTGTTCACATACTCTGTCATTGTCTGTTTGTCAGAGAATATTATAAGTTCTCCCTCATATTTGAAAGACATGCCAGATATAGGATTCTTGGTTGGTGGTTTTTCTCTTTCAGTATCCTAAATATATCACCCCACTTCCTTCTTGCCTCCGTTGTTTCTGTTGAGAAATCCACACATAGTCTTATCAAGCTTCCTTTGTGTGTGATGGATCACTTTCCTCTTGCTGCTTTCAGGATTCTCTCTTTATCTTTGA
Organism: Choloepus didactylus; assembly: GCF_015220235.1. NCBI lineage: Eukaryota > Metazoa > Chordata > Mammalia > Pilosa > Megalonychidae > Choloepus > Choloepus didactylus. The sequence goes on along the minus strand of NC_051319.1, from coordinate 69,251,691 downwards.
TGTTTGATAATCTGATTATCAAGAATCTTGGCGTAAGCCTATTCAGATCTATTCTGTTTGGGGTACACTGTGGTTCTTGGATCTGTAATTTTATGTCTTTCATTGATTATTTCCTCTATTTTTGCTTCTGCCCCTTTTCCCTTCTCTTTTCCTTCTGGGACACCAATGACACATACATACCTGCATTTCATTTTGTCCTTAAGTTCTCAGAGATGTTGCTCATATTTTTCCATTCTTTTCTCCATCTGTTCTTTTGTGTGTGGGCTTTCAGGTGCCTTGTTCTCCAGTTCCTGAGTGTTTTCTTCTGCCTCTTGAGATCTGCTATTGTATGTCTCCATTGTGTCTTTCATCTCTTGTGTTGTGCCTTTCATTTCCATGGATTCTGCCAGTTGTTTTTTCGAACTTCCAATTTCTACCTTATGTACGCCCAGTGTTTTCATTATACACTTCATCTCTTTTGCCGTATCTTCCCTAAACTTTTTGAATTGATTTAGCGTTAGTTGTTTAAATTCCTGTATCTCAGTTGAAGTGTAAGTTTGTTCCTTTGACTGGGCCATAACTTTGTTTTTCTTAGTGTAGGTTGTAGTTTTGTGTTGTCTAGGCATCTGGTTTCCTTGGTTACACCAATCAGGTTTTCCCAGACCAGAACAGGCTCAGGTCTCAGAAGGAGGCAATAGTATCATGTCTCCCTGAGGGTTTGTCTTAGAAGATTCGTACACCCTGTGACACCTCAAGTCACTGTGATTTTCAGCCCAGGGGGTGGCACATGACAGGCTGTAGCTCCAGACTGGTGTAAAGAGGTGTGGCCCATGGCTGTTTTCCCCCAAGGCTCTGGGGTCTAGTTCTGAATGGAAGGCAGGTAGTAGAGCTGGGCCTCACCTCTTTCCTCTTAGGGAAGATACCCCCCTAGGGAGAGGTCATTAGCACATGAATAGTCTGTCTGCCTGTGGTATCTCCACCCTTATCTGGGTCAGAGCACTGGGAACTGATAATGGCTGAGGCTTTCTTCACTGAGCCAGAAAAGGGACAGAAAGTCCCCTTCAGGTCCAGTCCACAGCCACCCTCCAGCTCTCCAAGGTCAGTCATCACCAGAAGCCTCTGTCTGCTTGTTGGGGATTCATAGCTTGTATTAAGCAGTCCATGTTTGTTAATTAAAACCCCAGTTGGAGCTCAGCTGAGCTCTATTCTCTTGCTGGGAGAATGCTGCTCTCTAGCACCGCAAGGCTTTGCAGTTTGGGCCGTGTGGGGAGGGTGCTCCCGGCTTGGATCCACAGTTTTTACTTACAGATTTTATGTTGTGATCTCGGGCATTCCTCCCAATTCAGGTTGGTGTATGATGAGTGGACAGTCACATTTGTCCCCCCACAGTTATTCCAGATTATTTACTAGTTGTTCTTGGTTGTTTATTAGTTGTTCCAGGGAAACAAACTAGCTTCCACTCCTCTCTATGCCGCCATCTTCTTGCATCTGCCCTGCTTCTTAAAAACATGTACTTGCAAACAAAACAAAATAAAACACAACAAACAAAAGCCAAAACATTGTTCTGGCCAATCCAAACAAGTTGGTCAGTTGAATCTGGACAATTTCTGACCCCTGTTAAGAAATAACTTTGAGAAAGAAGGTACCTATGGAAAATTCTATTTCCTATGAATTCTGATGGAGGATGACTTGAGGAAGAATGCATCAGTAACAAAAAGTCTTTGTTGTGTAACACATACTGGGTGGAGGCCACAGGACCTAGCAGTGAACCCTGGCTCTAGCATTTTCTAGCTGTAAGTTTAGGACTGGTTATCTAAACTAAAACCTACCTCAGGAGGAATAAATAAAATAATCTATTTGACAATGTTTCAATTCACTGTAAATTGCCATGTCAATGTTAGGCACACTCCAATATGCCTAAGTTGATTTCTAGCAAATGCAGGTCCCTAACAAAATAATGGGGCATCTGCTGTAGTTATTTGTTGTTTCTTTCATTGTCTACCATACCAACAGCACTCAAATAGGAGCTAGGCAGTAAGGCTTGCCTTTTTTATTACAAAGCCCAGGGATACAGGAACACTTTCTTCTTTTAACTAAAACTCACTGTTACCATTCCCTGGAGCCCATTTGACAAATAGCTGGAGCTGGGGTAGTCCTACTCTCCCATTCTGATGATGTCTATTGGCTAGGATATCATTCTGTGAAAAATAGACAATAAGCTCTTGGTGATGCTTATCTGTGACATTTAAGAAAATGGATTCAGGAGTTAATAGAGCATTTATCATGTGATTTTTCCATCCAAGAACAGAAGGATTGGCTATTATTAGAATTGAGCACTCAGGGTCATTCTTTGTTACACAAACAAACAAAATAGTAAATGTAAACCTTACAGATGGAAATGGTCAGAGAAATAAATGTCATCCTGCCACAGGTTCATATTATTGGGAATTTTTGAATATCTGACTTTGGAAATAACTTCTCTGGGAAGCTGGGAATGAGAACTGTTTTTTGTTTTGTTTTACCACAAAAGGCCTGATTTCGTTAGGTATGGGAAATCTTGACTGTCTTTTGCAGTGAACTTTGTCCCAGTATACTATTTGTTTTTTCATTTTAAAAGGGTTATTTCCTACTTGAGTTCAACTATCCTCTATTAGCAAAAAAACTCTCTTGTATCTGGAAAATTTTAATAAAAGATTATGTGTAATAATGGGGACATCGTAATAATTACTTATTCTTTATAATTTATGTTTCCTTTTTTTGTTTGTTTTAGTCTAATGTTTTCAAATTTTGAGAGCCAGACTTTGTGAATCTCAGATGTTTGATTTTTCAAGCCTTTTAAAAATGCTTTCTTGTGTCTTTTGACCTAGTTTTTTTCTCTGCAGACCCTATACTTGATAATTGACAAGTAAATATTATTTTGACTTAGGCCTGAAACATTCATCAGGACTTCTTGATTTGTTGAATTAAGGAAAAAATGTTTTCTTCAATGTAATGTAGAAGAAAATGATCTGATTTTAGTATAAACAAAGAGGAGTGTAGGAGATAAATAAAATTTGGTCGGATTCATTCTTTTCCAGAAATACGTGCAGTTCAGGCAGAAAGCATTATAGTTTCTTTGTGTTTGTTGACCTTTTGAATCCTAGAGCACCTCCTTCACATTTCTGAGCCATTTTTCCAATGACTTAATTCCCTCCAAATGTTTTGGCTAGTGTTTAACAAGTCTGTTGCAACAATTTCACTTTGTCATGAAAGCATTTGGAAGCATACTGACATCAATGAAATGAAATTGTTAAATCCAAGATTTTTAAAAATTGGTTAGGCATATCACACACTATTTAACTTTCTGAAAAAAGTTGGTGAGTGGTGAAAAAGGAAAATTAAAGCTATGCATTTATTTATGTAAATGCTATTAGAATATTAGAGACAATGCTTGAATTACCTGTTAACTATTTAATTCCCTGGATTTCCATTTATTTTTTTAACCAGATATATTTCCTAATGATTTGCTGAATGGTCATTAAGATATAGGGTCTCGGCTTGTTAATTGCCTTATAATGCAGATGTCAGATGTTTAAAAGATCAGTGGATTGCTTCAGCAGTCCAACTTGCTCCTAAGAAAATGAGAGTTTGGCCTACAGTGTAGGCTGTGATCCGATTTTCAGTTTTGTCTGAACCAGGTGCTAATAGCACAATTAGAAGCGTACTACTCACTTCTCTGGTAGAATGGCAAAAAAAATGGAAATGAGCTTTGGGGATATACAATGACATAAATGTTTAGCTGGGAACATTTTTCCACTTAGAAATTCCACAGGGGCCAATAATACTCTCCTTTTTTTAATAAGCCCTGGATATTTAAAGAATTCTTGTTACTAGGATATCACTAACAGAGATCAATCTGTTCTCCCCCCACCCCTGACCCCCACTTCTGATTTGGATGTATCCTGACCAGAAGCAAGATTAGCCTCTTGTAAAGATGGTTTAGCAGTGTAATATGACCCTTGATGTTTTCTTCTTCAGTGGCTGGTCCTTGGATATTTAGAGGGACAGGCTCAATTAATTATTGATAGCAGTTTCAGCTCTGCCTGTTATTTTATCCGTACTCTCAGACTTGTGTTCATCCTGACTGCTAGCCAGGGCATTAGCCAGGGGAAATTGATCTAGAAGTTAGCATTTCCCTATCTGGGAATTGCTGGGATTTTCTCTCGCTCTCCCATCCTACTTTTCATCTACCTCATCCCCAATATTCCATGGGATTAAGACAATTTTTGGTAAAATTAAGGGATGGAAACTTGGTTAGTCTAACCATACATCAAAACTGTGGATAGAATGGTTTGTGTTGGTTGACTCTTAACAAATTGAAAGATTTAAAGCTTTCTCCGAGAAATACACCTAAGGGCATGCCAACCCCCAGACACACCATGTTTTCAGGAGCAATATTCAAAACTTCAGGCTTGGAACTGAAGCATCTAGCAGGGTTAGAGGAATAGAAAAACAAAATAAAACAAACAAACAAAAAAGAGATCATGGGGGGTGGGGAGGAGAGAAAAAAGGGTGGGACCTGAAGGAAGGGATTTCTGAAGTGGATGCTGTAGGGGATGAAGTAGACTCTGTGTCAAAGGTGAAAGACTGCTTTGAACTCCCTTCTAGGGTAGGTGTGAATTCATGATCAGCGATTTGCAAGTTGGTCAGATTTCTGATAATAGACTACACTTGCACATGCTTACATATATTGCAAGTCAACCTCTGAGATTATATTCAAATATAGGGAGATTCTAGCTTTGCATGAAGACAGAAACTACTGGTAGGGTTGGTGTCTTTTTTTCTAGTGAACCTGTGGATTCAATAACACAAAGCTATCTTGTGTGCATCCAAATTTCAATTATTTCCTTTTTTAATACTTAAAAGTGGTGAAAATGATTAAATAAGTTGTATATATGTTACCAGAATAGAATTGCACAACACATAGAGTGAACCCTACTGTAAACTATTGACTATTGTTAATAATATAATTATAATGATAGTTTCATCAATTCTAACAAAGGTACCATGTGAATACAAAAGATTAATAATAGGGAAAACTGTGTGGGGGAGTTTATATGGGAACTGTATGCTTTCTAAAAGACTTTTCTGTAAACCTACAACTGCTCTAATAAAAAAGAAATCTGGTTTGGAAACTCTGTTTTATAGATAGTCAGAATCAACAATCAGATTATATATACACTAGTTAATTCCTGTAGAAGATTCCTCACCCCTGTTCATAAGGAGTAATTTCATTATTGGGAAAGCCTGGGAGCAAAAGTGCAACAGCTCTGCTTGAAGCCAGCCCTAAACCAATATCTCCTAAAATCTAATTCTAGGAATGACACGCAAATTTGTTAAAAATGTGTGTTCCTAGATTCTACACCATAGTCTAGGAATATGCATTATTATGAACACTCTTATGGTTCTTATGATCACTCATGCTGAGTAAATTTGAGAACCTCTGCTAGGGCAGTACCAATTGAGTTTACCCAATGTTCACTCCCTTTCTCTCTTCTACTTTCCATCTCTCATTATAATCACCCTTACATTTAAGGAGGCTTGTGTATCTACAAACTCCTGGATGATAGAAGTTGTGATATTTTTAACACCACTTAGAGTTGCCTGGCTTTTTGAAGAGTTTCAATGAGTATTTGCTAAATTGGTTGAATTAAATTGAGAAGTAGAGTATGACTCATGGGAGACCTGTTTGTCTAAGTCATACTCTACCAAGGCAGTAAGAATTATGTACCACGGCTTTCCCAAAGTCTGTAACAAGTTGCTCCCTTTCGGTGGGAAATAGTTCATTTGTGTGTGGGGGGGTGGGGGGGTGGGTGTGTAGAGGGTGTGTGGGAAAGGAATGTGATATGATACATTTTACGCCATTATTTACAGGGTAGGTTTCCTTTACCCATCCTCCAACTTTCCTGCCATTATTTAGTGCTGTTCACAGCTCTTTGGTATAATCATAACAGAAGAGTGCATTTTGCTTTGGTCTCAGTCTTGCTCCTAAGGGAAAAATCAGTGCTATGTGTTTTCCCAGGGAGATGCTGTTCCAGGACACTTTTCCCAAAGGACCACAGCTCTGATTCATCCATTCTTTGTTTCTTTTGATTGCTTTAGTTCTATTTCATTCCTACCCTTGCTAAATGTTAATAAAATGCATGCCATAAAGAAATAAATTCCCAAAGACATTAAAGGACAGACCTCATGGCTATTTACTCAGTTGGCAATGATTCTGCTCTTTAATACCCTAACATTCCCCAGTTTGAAGTTTGCCCTCCATAACAGCTTTCTCTTCACAATAGAGCTGCAGACTGAAACGGGATTTGTGCCTCCACCCCTCACCCCCACCCCATATCTTTGCAGTGTGACAAACCTCTGGTATGAAGATGACACTAAGTTCTTTTACTGTGTGTCCAGTTTTATGTTTCTCCCTCCCCCACTTTATCAAGAATGCTTAAAAACATAGCTTTCTGTATTCTCCAGCTGTGTGGGTTACGTGACTACTGCTGTCTAAAGGGGAAACATTCAGTGTTTGCTTCTGGACACTTCCCTTGTTTTGTTTCCTTCCAAAATGAACATTTTAGGATATAGGCAAACTTATGCACGTGAACTTGAGTTTGCCAATGAAGAGACTACTTGGGTTCTAGACTCTACCTTGATGACACTTACTAAACTTTTATTTTTTTCTTACTGGGAATCTTCAAATATCCTCATCGGAGACTACAGAAGTGATGCTATTATTAAATAAAGTTTGGGCTTCTTATAAACACTCTGGAGGGACCTCTTGGAAAGAGGGGTTCTCCCGCTCAGCTTCCAGCTGCTGAATCTTCCGTTCTTTTTCCTCTAAAACTTCTTCCAGCTGAGTGATCTTCTCAGTCTGAAGGGAAATCTGGATTGACAACTCCATAATCAGGCTAATTTTTCTATCACCTTCTTCCACAGGCGGGAGACCACCACAGGACTCTTCCAGGAAGTTGTCTTCTAAAGCAAACAAGAAAAGCAAAGTCTGAGCAGTTTTAATTGGATTTCCCAGAACTTGAAGAGAGGGAATATGAAAAAGCTTCATTTCTCACGTTCTTAAAAGAGAGCACATCTGGTCAGTTACACTATGAATGGTATCTGGGTCCAGTGAGGGGAGGCATTCTGGGTACTCAGGAAAAAGCATGGAAGCCTCCTGAGACTGAGGAGAGTACATTCTTGACAACTCATTTTGCTACACGTTTACCTTTCAATTAACCCTGGTAATATGGGGGAACAGTTGGTCCTAGAAAATCCAACCTGCAGACAATAGCCATCCCAAGTTTCATGCTATCCTCTTCCTTAAAGCCACAATCAATTTGAATTTTAATTTGACTAAAGAAAAAAAAAGGGGGGGGGTTGTTATTGCCCCTTCTGGGAAGGTGATAATGAGAAACTACTAATTTCTTAACCCAAGTCAGCTTTAGATTTGGCAGAGCTGTAATTTGAAGTGATCCAGGAAAACTCTGTTCACATTATCTCCCACAGAGAATTCATTTCTTTAAGCTCTGGAGGCTTTTCAGTATTTCTTAATAAAATTTCATATACTTCCTGGACATAAAAGTTGATAAACATTTATCAGTTATCACCTCAGCTAAGGAAGTTATAAAGGCCTAAGTAAGGAAAGAGAGATTGGGTCCAACAAAGAAATTAGTGGCTGACAGCAGGAAAACCTTGAAAACGAATCTTCCTAGTCCATCAAAAAATTTAGTTTCTTAAAATAAACCCTGTCTTTTTAGCCTTTAGCAGTACCACCCTCCTGAATACTATTTCCACCATTAAAATCATTTCTCTGAGCCATATGGGAGGTGGCCTTCAGGTATAAGGAGAAAGAGATGTTGAGGGCTTGGTTATCATATTAGGAATAATGGAGCCAATAGTGAATGAATGAACTTGATACACAGTCTGTAGAGTTGATTGCTATAATTGAAGGTCCAACATTTACTCAATCCCCAGTGAAAATAAACCCCACAGCTGAACCTGAGAGAAGCATGACAGTCAGTCCAGGGTACAAAAGCATGCTGCTGTTGTGGAACGGTGTACCTGCACACCTGCTAAAGATGGGACAGCTTTGTTGTGGTAGTCGACGCACACAAGGAATCACCCATTTCTCTGCAAATATAGCTAATTTGCATTCATCACTTTTCTTAGGGATCATGTGGTGAAAGCCCTGAGCTCACTGCACTGTGGGCAGATTACTTTCGGCTTCACAAAGTGATGAGGTGAGATCAGACTGTTCTCTGGTCTTGGAAATAGTTTTTAAAAAGTGGAAAAAATCTCAGATCTTAAAGGAGCATTTAGTTTGATGTGTCTGTGCTTTGGGGTTGGTTTCAGGCCTGGAGAGGGAGTCTGTGTCACAGGAGGCCTCCCTCATCTGCTGGCCTGGAAGGGCCTCACCTATCCTTTTATCTTACCAGATCTGTGCTGTCCAATAAAACACATGTGGCTACTGAGCACTTGAAATATGGCTAGTCTGAACTAAGATATGCTGTAAGTGTAAAATCCACATTGGAAGATGTGCTGGTTTGGATGTATTATGTCCCCCAAAATGCCATTATCTTTGATGCAGTCTTGTGTGGGCAGGAAATGTATTGGTGTTGATTGGGTTGGAGACTTTTAATTGGATGTTTCTGTGGAGATGTGATCACTCAACTGTGGGCGAGATCATTCATTGGATAATTTCCATGGAGGTGTGGCCCTGCCCATTCAGCATGGGTCTTGATTAGTTTACTGGAGCACTGTGTAAGCTCAGACAGAAGGAGCGAGCTTGCTACAGCCAAGAGGGACACTCTGAAGAATGCCCAGGAGCTGAGAGAGGAGCTGCAGATGAGAGACAGTTTGAAGACAGGCACTGAAAGCAGACTCTTGCTCCAGAGAAGCTAAGAGAGGACAAATGCCCCAAGAGCAACTGAGAGTGACATTTTGAAGAGGAGCTGTGACCTAGAGAGGAATGTCCTGGGAGAAAGCCATTTTGAAACCAGAACTTGGAGCAGACGCCAGCCATGTGCCTTCCCAGCTAACAGAGGTCTTCTGGATTCCATTGGTCATCTTCCAGTGAAGGTACCTGATTGCTGATGTGTTGGACACTTTATGGCCTTAAGACTGTAACTGTGTAACCAAATAAACCCCCTTTATAAAAGCCAGTCCATTTATGGTGTTTTGCATTCCAGCAGCATTAGCAAACTAGAACAGAAGGCATTTCAAAAAAAAGAAAAGAATGTAAAATATCTCATTAAATTTTAAAATATTGATATAAATAATATTTTAAATATATTGTGTTAAAGAGTATTTTAAAAATTAATTTCACTTGCTTATTTTTCCTTTTTTAATGTAGAAAATTTTAAATATACTTTGTATTCAGACCTTTCATAGTTCATATCTCTACATTTTCTATTGGATAGAATATTGTATATCTGGTAGATAGCCTTGGGCTAGAGTTTCCTTTCAGAAGAACAATCTCAGAAACCTAGGTGGATTTGTCATTTGCAGATGGCTATAATTAAGCTGCACAGAATATTATTCAGGAGGGAAGACTGCTGGTCCTCACCCATTGGAATATAGGTCATTTTTCTGTTACCCCACATGGTGGAGGTCTGGGAAGTCTGGGCTTGGAGAATGAGTTTCAGCAAGGAGGAGGGCAGGGAGTCTGGGAAGTGGCAGCATGGCAGCAGTGGGAAGATGCTGAGAAAAAGAACAATGAGCAAGACAGGGAAGGCATTGCTTTGGTGAGGCTCATGTGTATTAGTTTCCTGAAGTTGCTGTAACAAATTACCACAAACTGGTAATGGAAATTTATTTTCACAGTTCTGGAGGTTGGACATCTAAAATCAAGGTGTTGGTGGGCCACGCTGCTTCCAGAAGCCCTGGGGAAGATTCTGTTCCTTGCTTCTTCTAGCTTCTGATGGTTGCCCCGGTTTTCCTGGGTTCGTGGCTGCATCACTACAATTTCTGCCTCCCTCTTCATATCACCTTTTCTTCTATGTGTGCAATTTCCCTCTGCCTTATTCATTTCTTGGATTTAGGGTCTACTTGGATAATCCAGGATGATATACTAATATAACATCCTTAACTTAATTACCTTTTCCTCATAAGGTCACCTCGTAAGGTTCCAGGGATTAAAACATAGACATTTTGGGCACCGCCACTCAATCCACTATAGTCAGGAATGGAGTGGGGGCACTGCCAGCCATAAGGGTCTGTCTCTGTGTGTGCATGTCAGTCATCTTCTCCTTTCTCTTTGACCTCTCCTTCAATCTTTTCTCTCCTGTTTTTTTTTTTTTTTCTTTTTTTTTCCTTTCTGGAGAATTTGTCTTCTGTCATTTTGTACAATAAAGAAAGGGGTTTATTACCATTCTGGAAGGTGTTTAGGAAGAACTGGTCAACATTTTTGTTTGTTTTTTTTTAATTAAGTCAATATAGGCAGGACACTTTGTTCACCTAGTTCTAATGATAATGGGACAAAAATGCAGCAGGGCAGCACTGCATAGGCAATCATTGTCACTAGGTCTATAGTCTCTCTCTCTGTCTCTGTCCTCTCAGAAGAGAGTAGTGGAGAGAGAAAGAAGGTAGAAATAAAATGAGAGAACAGAGGCAAGGAGAAGACAGTTGGAAAAGAAGTAGAAAGGAACATGAAGTTGAAAAAAGGAGAGATAGTACAAGGCCTTTGATTCCTATTATATTGTTTTCATGTATTAAATGAAAATGCTGATATAGAGATAAGCTGAAGAGTTATGTACACCAAAAAGGAAATTTCTCATACAAGTATATTTTGCTATTAAATGTTCTTTTCACACATATAACAACAATATTTTTGTTCCTTTCTAAAAGCATTGCAAATCACAAAAATGTTTTAGCTTCTCAACAGAGTGGTGGACTCCAAGAGTTGCAAGTCCTATTTGCATTGGAAAGAGCCCAAGGCTGCCCAGTGAGCTCGCCTGACTCCACTAACCATTTCATTAGCTTGCCTGCCTTGCTCTTCCCTCCCCCAGCCTCCCCCATCTGGAACAGAAAAGGATCTGAGCCCCTAAGATCCTGACAGCTCTAAATATCCAGATCTCAAGCACCCATCTCTGAGGTTTACTGGCAGTTCTTCTCAAGATCGTGACTGCCTGGAATGGAGAGGCTCTGTCATGTGACCAGGTAATCTCAGATAAATCCCACACCTAGAGTCTCCAGGAGACCCAGACTTGTGCTTAGGTTGGGTGAGAGACAGCAACAAGAAAGGGTCTTATCTCTGTGAGAGACAGAGGCAAAAAAAATTAGCCCCAGTCAGGGCACAAATCCACCATAGTCTGTACTATGATGGAGGTTTGTAAAGGCACACCATCATTTTTCATGATTTTCGCTCTTTCTTCTTCCACTTACATAGGTGTGAAGCAGGAGGGAGAAAGAGGATTTAGGGCTGTGGCCAAAAGGAGACAGGAGAGGAGTGCTGGTAGATGGGGAGGTACAAGAGGAAGGAGGGATTTCACGAGCATTCTGCCAGCAGCTGGGCCAGGCTGTGCTCGCTTTTCCAGATCAGCCTTGCAAGAATAAAGCCCCAGAAGAAATTGACATTTGCCTTTGGCCATGTCCAGCTTCCCATTCTTCATACCTAAAAACCTTCATTCTCTTAGCAAAGTCCCATGTGAGAGTTATGTAAAAATAATGACTAATAATAACTAAATCAGTAATAACAGAGGTAACTGTAGTTTAAGGGAGTCACTTAAAGACTTGTTAGAATGCATTTTGGGAGCTATCTGGTCTCGCCTGTCACCCAGTACACAAATCATTTCTGGCACATCCCTAACCCATGATTTTCTAGACGAGAGGTTCTCAGACACAGGTGCCCCACAAGCTCTTCATAGGCTGGATGCCAAATTGTAATCCATGAGTAAAATTTACACTTTAGTAGAGAGATAACTGACAGGTGGTAACGCTGTGATGGACAGATTGGGAGGGGAATAAGGTACCACTTTTTGCTAATCAGAGAAAGGCATTATAGTGTAATGTAGGCCAAAAGACCCAGAGCAGGAGCACATGAAAACGTTACCTCATGAGTCCAGAAACTTAATAGTTTTATGTAAACAGTGATAGAGTGCAGAAGGGTGACCTGGTGAATGGCAGGAAAGCCTGTTTGAGATTTTCTAAGTATCGCTTTCTAAAAAAGGGTGTTCCCCTAAAATCCCTTCACTGGTACTACTTACCGGAAAGCGTGCATTGAATGGAAAGAAGCTGAGAACCACCAATCTAGTTTCTGATTCAAATACCTCTAACAATGGGAAGCACACTTGTTCCCAGTCCAGTCCCAGGTATCCTACGTGGTCATTTTTGTGTTCATGCATCCATCTAACAGTTACTGGGGCCATGAACGTGGAGAATGAATACGATGCAATCCAGGGGCCTATCGTGGCAGCTCCGGAGTGGGTAGGGGGAAAAGGCAGCACTGAGTTAGGCCCTAAAGGACATTCAGGGTTTAGTCTTAAACAAACACCTCTGCTGGGGACTCACTCGTGAATGTTTACTTTTCTCTTTGCCTTTCAAGCTAATGACCGAGGCTGACAAGTATTTACTCAAGAATATAGAATAAAGAATACAGCCGGTGAGGTGATTAAATACCTCATTCCACCAGAGTCACCTGGGATTACTGCTTGGTCTGAAAAACTGTGTCATCTTCCTCCTCTGTGTAAATACCCATCACTCTGACTCACCTTCACTTTGGTTTTGAAAGCCGTGTATATTTTTCAGTAACCACAAAGGAGTCCAGTTTTATCTGTTGCCATACGTGGACTTGGAAATTGGCATACCCATGTAAAGATACCCCTCTCACTACTGGAATTAAAAAAGCACAACAATAACAACAACAAAAAACCTTCCTGTGGTGATGGTAGCACAACATTGTGAATGTAATTAACAGCACTGAATTAAATACGTGAATGTGGTTGAAAGGGGAAATTTTAGGTTGTATATATGTTACTAGAAACAAATTAAAAAAAATAGGACTGTACAACACAATGATTCCTATTGTAAATGATGGACTATAGTGAATAGGACAATTATAAAAATGTTCTTTCCTGAATTACAACAAATATACCATACTAATGCAAGGTGTTAATAATGGGGTGGTAGGAGGGAACTCTGTATTTTATGTATTTTATGCATGATTTTTCTGTAAACCTACAATTTCTCTAACAAAAAAAAATTAAGAAAAAAAAGAAAAAAATAGTATGGCTTATCATTCTTGCTTAGACCAATTATGCTTATTCTGAAGCATATACTTACTCCAATGCCCATGCTTATTTATTTAAATTGTTAATCCTCTCTTGTCCTGCAATATAGTTAAGTATTGCAATAGTTTCATATTTGGTCAACCCGTTTCTGCCACTGCCTTTTCAGTCTAGTTGTTTTGACTCCACACAGAGAGTTCCATTCAAATGCATGTTGAGTCTTGTCACTCTTCTGCTTAAAATGCTCCAATGGCTTTTCATCCCATACAGATTAAAAGTCAAAGTCCTTATGCTGACCCACAGGGCCCTATGTGATCTGGTCTCTCTTCACCTGACCGGCCTGTCTCCTCCTCCTCCTCCCCTCATTCTTCTCTGCTACATTCCCCAACCACATGGCCCGGCACATTCCTAACTTGCTGTTTCCTTTGCCTGGATAACAGTACCCTTGATGAGCATGTGACTCCTGCAAATCCTTCAGGTCTTTCTGTCCAAAGCCACCTTTACACAATGAGGCTTTCCTTGGTCACTCTACCTACAATTTCAGCCTGACTCCCATTGCTCAATACTGTGCATCCCTGTTTCCTGTGTTGTTTTTACTCCTTAGCCTACTAACATACTGTATTTGACTACTAAATATTTCTACTTTTAGCTGGTCTGTAGTCTCTCTCTCTCTCCCACTTGAATAAAAATCCCATGAGGGCATGGATTGTTTTATTCAATACTATATCCCCAGTGCCTAGAATAGTGCTAGGTACATAGTAGGTATCCATTTGTTAAATGAGTGAATGAATGAAAGTTAAGTACATACATGATAAAAAAAAAATCACCAAATAGAAGGCCAGTTTAAAGGTTTCAACTGATATATCATTAGGATGTTTCCTAGATTTCCTCCCCAGTCACATTTTACCTTCGGAGCTTTCACCACTGCAATATTTTTTAGATAATAGATGGTTGTAATTGCACCACTCACCTAACATTTCTGCATTTAATTTTCTTCTGATAGAAAAGGGGAATGTCAGAATAGTTGATCCCTAGGATCTCTTCCAGATCCATGATTCAGATTCTATGTGCTATATACATGGTTCCCCAAAACTGGTACCTGGGAAGCTTCATCAATATAGAGAACCAAAGACAATATCCTTGATATTCTGCTTGAGTGAATCTAAAAGGGTGCCTGGAAATCTGTATTTTTACAAAGCTCTCTGGTCAATTCTGCTGATCCAGCCAGGCTTTTACAACTGAATTTCTGCTGACCTACAAGAGACATGGTGAACTAAGCTTTGACGGACCCTAAAACATGGGCCAGATGTCTCCCAGGCAGGCTTTTCCTTGACAAGGCTGCAGTACACACAGCTGGAAGAGAGAGATCATGTCCATTCTATTCTTGGTGTCTCTCCCTGGTTACTTGACAAGGCTCTGCCTGTAAATGTTACTAAATAACCCAATGGATCCATGGTTCCCCCTGCCATCCCACCCCTTTAATTAGACTAAATCCCAGCCAGTACTAATTTGGCCAAATTATCTCCAGAACATCCAGAGAAAATGATGAGTATTCAAGGGTTCGTTTTTCTTCTTGCTTCCAATTCTCTTTCCCCCAGGATGAATGGATCCATTTCATCGCAAGCTCATCAGAAGAAGAATCACTCTTCCTTCCCACAAGGAGTGGATGGGAGAGGGAGGGGGAACCAGAGGAAGGGGTGGGACAGATCGCATCTTGGGATGAAAGCTCAGTGACTCCCTAGCTTTAAACTCCATAAGAGTTTAACAGTTACCACGGCCACACAGGGAGGAAGTGAATCCTCTCCTACAGATCTGACTCCAGGGCCTTGTTCTTTGAGTTTTCTGGAGACAATTGACAGGTCCAGGAAGACCGATAAGAACATTATCATAGAAAGATGCAGGAATATGTTGGTGCTAATGCGGGAAGGAGTGGGGTACACGCTGGTACACAGTGGGAGGTGAAGGCAACGCCTAGTGGCCAGCACTGCCTGGTGTGCAGAGTCCAGGGCTGTATTCTAGCTTCTGTCACTGAGAAGTTAGGATTTAACAAGTAATTATGACTACTGAATCATTATATAGACATTTATTTTCTCTTTCTAGTATATTAGAGTAGCCAGAGGGAAATACCTGAAATTACTGAACTGTTAAACTTTAACCTATTAGTTACCTATACATGTGTTGTGACTAAGCATGTAATCAATCTGCACATGCTCAATACTTAGATCATCTCTAACCTCATCATCTCAAGTCATTGTGCTCATTATCCCTAAAATCTGCCCATCTTTTGGTACTATAAAACTATCAGAATTATTGCGGTTTGGTGAGACAGATTTTTAGACCAATAGGCCATCTGATCTCCAGCTTCGTGCCTAGCAATAAACTGTCTCTCTTTGGAGCCCCGGTGTCTCAGGAATTGGTTATTTGGGTGCATCAGGCAGAGAACCCACTGCTATTGATCAGTATCACTTCTATTTACTTAACAGTAGGGCAAAGTGTTTTACTGGGGAAGGATGTGACACCGCATATTAACTTTCCCCTTTACTCCCTTTCTGGGGTTGGAAACATTCCCTGAGAGTCTGAGAGTCTCGAATCACATCAGAATATTTTACAGAAGGGATTCTTTGGCAAGGTTGAGAAAAGACACAAACACTGTTAGCATAAGAGTGCACCTAAGTGATGTCAAAATGAAATCAATCTAAGAAGAAAATGTTTTGGAACTTTCTTACCTCTTCCTATGAGTAGGATCTGAAGTCCCCTCTTTCAGTTCTGGCTCATTTGAAGAGAAAAATGGATAGAACCCAATGACTGACAGCCTGACTAGAAGATAAGAAGTGAAAATGGAGCCTGGTGGGAGGTCAGGAAATTTGAGGGAAGGAGAGGAAGGAAGGGAGGGAGGGAGGGAGGAAAGAAGGAAGGAAGGAGAGTAGATACAAAGGACAATTTCTGTGCTCAGCAGCAGTGGAATCACTATGGACAGAAAATCAACTCAAGGAATGAAAATAATTTTCCATCTTTTGTATTCATGTAGCACTACAGAGTCTAACAGTAAGAATTTTGCCTGCTTCTTAATGTACAGGTGTTATGTGGCCAAGATCTTATGAAATGAGGGATGCAAATTTAGTAAGTTTTCATTAATTTTCAAAGCTGAGTGAGTTGTTACACTTTCTGGTGTTGTGTGGCATTAAGAATAAAGTGATGCTGTGGTAATAATAAAAATGGCAGGGTCATTCTTTGTGATGACATGTTTGTGTGTGTGTGTGTGTGTGTGTGTGTGTATAGAAAGATGGGATAAAGGATCAGAAATATGCTTGTTCAAACTATGTAGAGGAATGGGGTGTGCGGATAGGGGCTGCAAGTCATTTTGATGTAGCTGTCCTGACACTTCTAGTAAATGTCACCAATTACAAGATACTTTATACAGTCATTTTTGCATGCAAAATATCGAGTGATGTGTACAATTATGACTCACAACACATAGCCCTTTCTCTTTCCTGAGCCTTCCCCAACCCTCATTTTCTTCCTTTTGATTAGCCATGAAACAACCACGGTGGTACCGCTGACCTTTACAAGGCTCCCAACATAGGGAGCTAGGTCTATAGTTAAGGAATCTGTGCATGAGATGCAATAATTTGCAGAAAATAGTGTTGCAGCTGAAGGAGCACAGAGAATTTATTTGGGTTATTCATTTATTTTGCCCTGGAACACTAAAAATGATGAAATCAAACTGGTGTTGGTGACAGCCAAATGGGATCTTCACAAATAGTTGAACACTCTATCACTTGAAAATGACATTGCTGAACTTCAAATTACTGAGTTTTTACTTATGTAAAACATCAAGCAGAGGAAGGGTTTAAGACTCCATCCATAAGTCTCAGCAAACTTGCCAGGGTATTTTAGAAATAAGGAAGGTATGGTAAGCAGAATAATGGCCTCCCCACCAAAGATGCCAGTTGCAATCCCTGAAACTTGTGAATATGTTGGTTTACATGTCAAAAGGGATTTTGCAGGTGTGATAGTTAAGAATTTTGAGATGGGGAAATAATTCCAGATTATCTTGGTGGGTATAATGTAATCACAGGGGTCCATATAAGGAGGCAGAGTGTCACAGTCAGAGAGAGAGTGAGATCTAAGGATGCTAGACTGCTGGCTTTGAAGACGGAGGAAGTCACCACACTCCAAGGAATGCAGGCAGCCTCTAGAAACTGGAAAAGCAAAGAAATGGGCTCCCCTAGAACCTCCAAAATAAAAGGATTTTAGCCTAGTGACATCTATTTTGGACATCTGACTTCCAAGAGATAAGATAATAAATTTATGTTGTTTTAAGCCACAAGTTTGTGGTAATTTGTCACAGCAGCAATAGGAAATGAACACAAAAGGGAAAACTAATGAACATCTGAGTAACAAGAAAAATCAATCTATTAGACAAGACCCAAAGAACTCAGCTGGGTGCAGTGATGCCAAGGATTTGGATTTCAACTGAGGGGAAATGAGGGCTTCAAACATCTTCAAACATCTGTCTCCTTGGAAAGCTAAAACCATTGTTATTCCTTCTTTGTAAATGTTAACCTTTTGCCTTCTATGGACTACTTGACATTAGCATTTACATGTATTCAATCTCTACAATTTTGAAATAAAATCATTTAACTATCTAATTCTTCTTCAACTATTGCTCTAGCCTCCTTTTCCCCTTCAGTCAAACTTCTTGGAAGAATTGTCTGCACTCTCTGACTCCATTTCCTCAGTGCCTTTCTTGTGTTAACCCACTGCAATCTAGCTTTGTTTTCAATTGCACTACTTGTCCTTGCTGCAGTTATGCAACTGAGAAGTTAGGATTTAAGAAATTATTATGACCACTGAATCATTATATAGATATTTCTTTTTTACTTTCTAGTATGTTAGAATAGCCAGAGGGAAACACCTGAAATTGCTGAACTATAATCCAGCTGCCTTGATTTCTGACAATGATTGTATAACAATATAGATTTTATCTTGTGGTTGTAAAAACCCTCATTTGTAACTCCTTATCCTGTTTCTTAACTTTAGAGCCTTATGATCACTAAAGACAGCCCCTAATGTTTATTAAGGAAAGGACTTGAGTCAACCCAGAACTAACCCACCCCAATTCCAAAACTATCTTGTTAGATGGAACTGGATCTAACCAAAACTGGTTTGCGTGATATGCACAGAAGCTTAAATTTTACCTATAAGTGACCTATGCCTCATTAAAATACTAAAAATCACAACCATCATCATATTAAGGCCACCATTTTCTTCCATACATTCTGTGATTAAGCATGTAATCAATCTGTGTATGCTCAATAATTGGATCATTTCTAACCTCATCATCTCAAGCCCTTATGCTATTATCCTAAAAGCTGTCCATCTTTTGATACTTTAAAACTATCAGAGTTACTGCATTTTGGGGAGACAGATTTTTAGGCCAATAGGCCATTTGATCTCCTGCTTCATACTTAGTAATAAGCTCTTTTGCTTTGAAACCGCAGTGTCTCAGGAAATGGTCATTTGAGGGCATTGGGTAGAGAATCCACCAATGGATTAGTTAGTTAGTTATCAATGTCACTAAAAGGGCATGCTTCAATGTTCATTTTACTTGACATCTGAACATTTGCTGCTGTTAACAGTCCCTCCTTAAAATACCCTTCCCTTGACTTCTGGAACAGGACATTCTATTTTTTTCCAAACTTTCTGGCCACTCCTTCTGTCTCACTTTGTGGACTCTTCTTCAGATCAATCACTTTATGGAGATCCTTGTAGCCCTAGGTAATTTCATTCACTTCTGTAGTACTGGTTGCAATTTATTTCTGTGTATGAAGCCTGATTTTACAATGCTAAGTAGGAAGTGGGCTCTGGATTCTGGACCCTTCCACTGAGATGTCTTATAAGCATCTCAGATACAACATATCTAAATCTGAACTCATTATCTAACTTCTGAAACTGATCTTCTTCCAGTATTCCCCAGCTGAGTAAAATGGCATCACCATGCATCTACCTGATAAATTCAGATATCTGAGAATTACTTTAGACTTCTCCTTTACCCTCATGCTCCTCTATACATTTTATTTCAAAGTCCTGTTGACTCAAACTCTTAAATATCTCTTGACTTTGTCTAATTGTCTCCATCTCCACTAGGTCATGCAATATAGTTCCAACAACATCTTTTGTGGAAAGCCGCCTCCCGAATCGGGCCTAGCGTATGCGCTGCAGCCTGCTCTAGAGTTACCCCCGCCCATCGAGTGAGCCAAGATGGCGCCTGCATCCTGTTTCCGCATAGTGACGCATGTATCCGCCACCCGCTCCTACCAATCGAAATCCTGTATACGCGATACTAGCCTAGAAGCTTATTGGTTGTTAATTGTGTATAAAAGGTCTTACCCGGACGGGGTAGGGTGAGACAGCCCACAAGGAGCCGTGCCTGACGGCCACATCGAGGCTGCTCTCCCACGAGGCGCCGTGCCCCGTGTGGGAACCAGTAACACAGAATGTTCATCTAGCTGTAGTAAAGGGCTTGCTTTCACAACTGCCGTGTGGTTCGAGTCGTGATTCATGACCAGGTTAGTTCGCGCAGTCTGCATCTCTCTCTCTCCTTCCCTGTTTCCCCTCGCCGGCCGGGAACCGGGGACCGAGCGGGGCAGCGCCGGACAAGTGGTGGCCCGTACGGGGAAGCTCCTCCTCCTGCCTCGCTCTCGACGGTCCCTCTGTGAGGAGAGCAGCGCTGCGCGTCGAGCTTACGGCGGACTTCCCGCTCCTGATCAACGCGAGAAGGTGAGTGCGTCTTATTACATGATAGTTAGGGCCCGTGGGTTTTCAGGTGACCCCGGGGGACTCGGAAGAGCTCTCCGAGTGACTGAAGTATAGTGCCGACTGCAATCATGGGGCAGTCCGGAAGTTCACCTCTCTTAGCTCCCTTAAAGAACCTTTTGAAACAACGGGGTATCTCGGTCAGGAAAAGCTCCCTTCAGCGTTTTCTTGATGATGTTGATACTTTTGCCCCTTGGTTTGCCTGCACCGGCAGCCTTAGCCTACCCTCTTGGATGAAGCTCGGTCGCGACATAGACCGAGCGCGCCAGACGGGCGTGTGTATGGACCCGATTCTAGTACCCATATGGGAGACCGTCCGTGCGGTCCTTGAACTAGAATCGGCTACCGGCCTAAGCCCGTCCTCTGTCTTGCAAGAAGCACGGTGCGCGCTCCAAGAAACCCAGTCAGTTTCGTCAGCGGACGGCTCCTGTAAGGGCAAACCGCCGGAGTCCAGTGACTCTGACTCAGAGTCAGATAGCGATACTGACGAGAAGGCGGAAGCATCCCCGCTAATTGAGTGGGAGGAGCCTCCCGCCACACCCGTGCGGCCTTCCGCCCCGCCAATGTCTACCGCTGCACCCCCAGGGACACCCCAGCTCCCAACTGACGCCTTGGGCGGTCCCACCAAAGGACCTTGCCGAGAGCTCCCTCTAGTGGCCATGCCCAGTAAATGTAATTATCCTTTGCTGCCAGACCCGGAAACCCCGATGGGTCGGTCAGGGGAGGGGCAACCTTTGCCGTACCCCCCGCCCGAGTATACAGGCCCTCAGGACCCTTTGCCATTAGGTAGTGGTGGGAGACATTTCTGGAGATGGAACCCTTTCACAACATTTAGACCTTTTGGCATGCTGGGTGGCTACCAGCCACTTGAGCCGCAGCCAGTCTCAGAAATGTACCCGGTTATTATCAATCCCCAAGGTGGCAATCGGCACGAATCATATGATTACAAACTATTGAGGGAATTGAGGCAGGCCGTCCATCAGTATGGCCCCAATGCCCCTTATACCTTGAACATGATCGAGAACCTCTCTGCTCTAAATCATACACCCGCAGATATTTTTCAGCTAGCCCGTGCTTGCTTGCCGTCAGGCCGATTCATAGATTGGAAAGCATGGTTTGAGGAGTTAGCTGAAGAGCAGGCCGCAAGGAATGCGGCGGGGAGACGTGGCGGGTGGAATGCTGACATGCTGTTGGGGAGAGGCGCCCATGCCCAGAACCAAACGGGTTTCCCACAAGAGGTCTATGCCCAGATCTTCCGCTGTTTTGTGGGTGCCTGGAAAAAGCTAACAGGTGAGGGAGAGGCTCAGGCCTCTCTCAGCAATATACACCAAGGCCCCACAGAACCATTTGCGGATTTTGTAGCCAGGATGCAAACCGCAGCTGAGAGAATCTTCTCAGATCCAGGAGTAGCAGAGACTGTGGTTAAGCAAATGATTTTTGAGCAGTGCAACAAGGAGTGCAAAGTTATCCTGGCACAAAACAGAGCAAAAAATTTGACAGAGTGGGTCAGGCTCTGTAGAGATGCTGGCAGCCCTTTAACTAATGCAGGTCTAGCTGCCATGCTAGCCAGCTCCCTACAGGTGGCTACAAAAAGCCCGAGAACCTTAGGGGCAAAGTCTAACGGGTGCTATGGCTGTGGCCAATCAGGGCACTTTAAGAGAGATTGTCCCAATAGACGTCAACCCCCTGCCACTCAACGGTTTGGCGAACCAGGTGCAGCAACCAGGCTGTGTGGCCGTTGCCACAAAGGCCCCCACCGCGCAGAAGACTGTAAATCGGTTTTCGATGCGCAGGGTAGACGCCTCTCTGGCCGCCCCGAGCAGATTCCAAAAAACGGGAAGAGGGGGTCCGCCCTTTCGACGGACCCCCTTGCATGCCATTCGACAACACAGGATCCGATCAAATTCGTGCGTCCCCCGGCTCAGCAGGACTGGACCTCTGTGCCACCTCCAGACTCGTACTAACCCCCTCCATGGGTGTCCAGTTAGTAGGGACCTCCTTCAAGGGGCCCTTACCGGCTGGTACTGTAGGGCTCATATTGGGAAGAGCATCCACGGCCCTGAAAGGATTAACAGTTATACCAGGACTTGTAGATTCAGATTTCACAGGCCGTGCCCAAGTTATGGTTCAATCTCAGCGGGGCACCTTAGTCATTGCAGAAGGTGATAAGCTGGCGCAGCTCCTGCTCTTACCCAGCTTACATGCAGTCTTTCCAAGCAGAATCAGACAGAGAGGGGAAAAAGGGTTCGGATCCAGTGGAGCGATTTTTGAGGGACTCCATATGTCCCTGGAGTCTCGACCTATGCTAACCATTAAGGTGCAAGGCAGATCTTTCTTGGGCCTGCTCGATACAGGGGCCGATCGGTCTATCATAAGACAACAAGAATGGCCCCCCACCTGGCCAACGAGCAGGGCGGAAGAGCCCATTAGAGGAATAGGCCAAATTTCAGCGCCCATGCTCAGTGCAGCTGCCCTTCATTGGGCCGATGAAGAAGGACACCAAGGCAGTTTCCAGCCTTATGTATTAGCCCTGCCTGTGTCTTTGTGGGGAAGAGACATTCTGACCCAAATGGACGTTACTTTAATTAGCGGCTACTCCCCAACCTCTAAGCGACTGCTAAAAGAAATGGGGTATACCCCCGGCAAGGGTTTAGGAGCTTCACTGCACGGACGTGCGGAGCCTATACAAGCTGCCCCCAAGTCTGACAGACGAGGCTTGGGTTTTTCATAGGGGCCACTGAGGAGAGATTCCCACCCACACCTATAAAACTAAAATGGAAAACCGAGGCTCCGGTGTGGGTGCCTCAGTGGCCCTTGCCACAGGAAAAACTTGCAGCGTTGCACGCCCTAGTATCAGAACAACTAGAAAAGGGCCATATCGCCCCTTCCACGTCACCGTGGAACACCCCTATATTCGTAATAAAAAAGAAATCTGGTAAATGGAGACTGCTACATGATCTAAGAGCTATTAACGATTGCATGGAGCCTTTAGGGCCCGTTCAGATGGGACTGCCCCTCCTCTCGGCATTACCGGAGCACTGGTCGATTTTCATCATAGATCTGAAAGATTGCTTCTTTTCTATTCCGCTCCACCCTGAAGACACCCCTAAGTTTGCCTTTACTGTGCCCTCTAGTAATCAAGAGGAGCCCTGTCAACGCTTTGAATGGACAGTCCTGCCCCAAGGCATGGCTAATAGTCCTACCATGTGCCAGCTGTATGTCGCTGCGAAGCTAGCTAGCACTCGGCAGCAGTTCCCTCAAGTGAAAATCATCCATTATATGGATGACATTCTCTTAGCCCATAGAGACACAGATCTTCTTAAAACAGTTTTGTCACATTTAGTCCTTAGTCTTAGAGAAGCTAACCTAGAGATTGCCCCTGAAAAAATCCAAATGACTGACATTACCACTTTCCTGGGGGCGAAAGTCGCACCCACTCATGTTTCCCCCCAAAAGGTGTCTCTCAGGCTAGACAATATACACACTCTCAATGATCTACAAAAACTCATGGGGGATATCAATTGGATCCGTCCATACCTAAAAATACCCAATGTCAAACTAACACCTTTGTTCGACCTGTTGAAGGGGGATTCTAATATAAACTCACCTCGAAGCTTCACTCCAGAGGCAAGACGAGCACTATGCCAGGTGGAACAGGCGCTCAGTGGCGCTGCATTGAAGAGAATAGACCCTGATGAGCCTTTTGAAGCCTGCGTGCTGCCGACAGAATTACAGCCCACTGCGGTACTGTGGCAGCGGGGGCCGCTGCTCTGGGTCCACCCTGGAGTTTCCCCCAAAAAGTCCTAGAGCACTATCCTACAGCGGTTGCAGACTTGGCCCTAGAATGCATTAAAAGGGCTGTGCAGCATTTCGGTCAGCAGCCCAAAAATCTCAGGGTGCCTTATTCTTCCCAGCAGCTTGAGATACTCACCGGATGCATAGATCAATGGGCCATTCTCCGGTGTACATTTCTTGGTCCCATTAACAATCAGTTCCCTAAGGCTCCTCTCTTGCAGTTTGTCACCCGGCACCCAGTGATTTTTCCCAAAGTAACCTCTCCTAGGCCACTAGCAGGCGCCCCCACCGTATACACGGACGGCTCCAGCTCTGGAACAGGGGCGTATTGTGTGGAGGGGGACACTCCTAAAACAGTGCTCTTCCAACCACAAAAGCCTCAATGGGTAGAACTGCAGGTTATCATTGCAGTCCTGGAAAGCCTTTCCGAGCCCTTAAATGTCGTCTCGGATTCTGCTTATGTTGTGAACTCTGTACAAATTTTAGAAACGGTGGGCATTGTTAAACATTCCTCTACAGTAAGGACGTTCTTTGCCAAACTACAGGAGGTTATATGGACCAGGCAACACCCTTTTTACATAACTCACATTAGGGCCCATACAGGCCTACCTGGTCCCGTGGCCCAAGGAAATCACATAGTAGATGTGGCCACTCGACAGCCACACGTCTTCCCCGTGCTGACACCATATCAGCAAGCCCGAGAATTCCATGCCAAGTTTCACATCAATGCAGGTACCCTAGCTAAGCGGTTCAGCATACCACGTGCAGCTGCTCGAGATATTGTCCGAGCCTGCAACAATTGTGCAGAGCAGAGAGCAGTCCCCTCGGTTGGGGTCAACCCTAGGGGTCTCACCCCAGGGGATACTTGGCAGATGGATGTCACTCATCATTCAGAGTATGGTAAGATCAAGTACTTACATGTGTCGGTGGACACATGCTCCCAAGTTTTATTTGCCTCTGCTGAACCAGGAGAAAGAGTCTCCCACGTCATTGCACACTGCCTTGCTGCATGGGCAGCTTGGGGTAAGCCAAAGACGTTAAAGACGGATAACGGGCCTGCCTACACTAGTAAATCCTTCCAAAAATTTTGTGACAACATGGATGTCCAATTAAAACATGGCATCCCCTATAACCCTCAGGGGCAAGGAATCATTGAAAGAGCGCACAGATCTCTCAAAGACTTGCTTAAAAAACAGAAAGAGGGTATAGGCCACGGCCTGTCCCCAAAAGCTCGACTGTCTGTAGCCTTGCTCACATATAATTTTTTAAACGAAAATTCACAAGGAATGACACCTGCCCTGCAACACACCACCCCGAGTCCTCCGCATAGAGGTCTAGTCCGTTGGAAGGATGTCCTGTCGGGGCAGTGGAAAGGCCCTGACCCGGTGCTCAGCTGGGCCAGAGGCTCTGTTTGTGTTTTTCCCCAGGAACCAGGACGTCAACCAGTGTGGGTTCCGGAAAGACTGGTGAGAACCGTGACATCACCTGAAGAAGCCAAGGAACAGCTGTCAGAAACGCCAACGAATATACAACCTGAACCATTAGACCAAGCCTCCGACCCTGCTGATGATGGCGACGACCGACAAGACGATAATAGTAGGACTGACCACCCCGCGGTTGCCCAAAAAGAGGATCGGTAACTCTGTTCTTTGCTCTCCTATAGCAATCCTTCTAATCTGCCTTTTTCTTTTTAGTGGAACTGTGGTAGCGCAGGAGAGTGGTCTTTGGGGCCTGTGGCATCATCCCCCGACCCTGGCCCCATTCTCTGCTGGGTCTCCCGCCTCTCCTGTGTTTTTCACTCGTACCCTGTCTCTAGGTCTCCACCACCTGCCTTCTGACCCTCCACAAGCTTCAACGAGTCCTTCCCCCTCACCAATGACACACTGATCCTCTCTTTTGCTAACCTCTCTGTCAAGGTTGTCAACACCACAGTTGCGGCGAATGCTACTTGTGAAACTGGTAATGGCGAGTTAAGTAAGGGAGTCTTGCTTGAATTTCTTAACGTTACAGGGAAGAGCCGCCAGTCTTGTGAAGGGATCTTGAGTAAAAAGGAGACTCAAAGGTGCCTTTTCCTTCCAGGGCTTGCTCCTACAGTCTGCAACCGTTCCAAAGACCCGGATGCCTCGCCGCCCCGCTATCCTAGTGTATCGCCCAAGTTATGTCTGGCTCCCCGTCAAGGCAACCGACTGGGTTGGCCCTGTTTCTCAAGTTGTTTCACTTAACAATATCCCCTTCTCTAAGTCTAGGCGTCCAAGAGGCATAAAAGAATGGCTATCGAATGCTGCCAGTGTAGCTTCCTCTTTGTTTGTCCCAACGATCGGGCAGGCTGTGCTACAAGCATGGACAGATCGGCGGCTCGCCATAACGATGGAAACGGTAAATGGCTTGGTCAACCTTACCCGAGACGTGCTACGCCGCCACAATCAGATGCTGAACTTAAATTTCCAGGCCATTCAGAAACTCCAAGCGGAGATAGATGAACTTGGACTGGAAATAGATGGACTCTGGAGAGTGCTTCAGCAAACATGTGACACCCGGTGGCTTACGGTTAAACTCTGTGTCACTCCTGTCAGGGCCAACGTGACCGGAAGCATTTCCAGAGTCTCTGATTGGCTGAAAAGGTCATATTTTCCTGAATTTGTTAATCTCTCCCAACAGGTGGAATCTAGTTTAGACACAATTGGGGGGATCAAGTTAAAACCCGTTAAAGTCGATCTCTCCGGGTTAGGCGAGGTTCTACAGAAACTATTGCACAGTGTTTCTTCCTGGTTCTCTTGGCCCAATTTAACTAATTGGATCCTCATTGCAGTGGGATTATTGGTGGGATTAGTCGTTGTTAAATGTTTGCTAGAACGCCTGTTTCAAGCGCAGCAGCAATTGCGTGTTACCACTATGATGGCTATGACTCCCACCTCTGTTACCCCCGATAGTGACCGATTTATTAACCATACCCCTTCCTGGTCGCCTCAGGTGGGGCGCTTTGGAGCAAAATTTGTAGCGAATCGCATGGCTGTTTCTCGGGTGTAAAAGGCGACACCAGTAGTCATAATTTTGTCTCAGGTGGGTCTCTAGGGCAGAGTCCTAGTTGTGGCCAGACTGGACCCTAGCCATTGCACAGAGACACCTAGTGACACCCCCGACTCTGGTTACTGCTGTTCCTGCCCCCGTCGTTGTTCCCCAGTTGCCAGGCAAAGCACTGCAGGGAGAGTCACGTTGCTTCCAGCTTACGGACTCTCCGGTCTCCATATGACGTGAGCATTCTGGTTGGTGCTAGAGGCTCCGCCGCTGGATGGCTGAGGCCTAGTCCAGACTCCCCAAAGCACCAAAGAGGTTGTGAACCATTTGGGTTCACGGGAGCACGCTCATCACTGGAGACACTGGGTCAAAAATAAATAAGAAAGGGGGAGATGTGGAAAGCCGCCTCCCGAATCGGGCCTAGCGTATGCGCTGCAGCCTGCTCTAGAGTTACCCCCGCCCATCGAGTGAGCCAAGATGGCGCCTGCATCCTGTTTCCGCATAGTGACGCATGTATCCGCCACCCGCTCCTACCAATCGAAATCCTGTATACGCGATACTAGCCTAGAAGCTTATTGGTTGTTAATTGTGTATAAAAGGTCTTACCCGGACGGGGTAGGGTGAGACAGCCCACAAGGAGCCGTGCCTGACGGCCACATCGAGGCTGCTCTCCCACGAGGCGCCGTGCCCCGTGTGGGAACCAGTAACACAGAATGTTCATCTAGCTGTAGTAAAGGGCTTGCTTTCACAACTGCCGTGTGGTTCGAGTCGTGATTCATGACCAGGTTAGTTCGCGCAGTCTGCATCTCTCTCTCTCCTTCCCTGTTTCCCCTCGCCGGCCGGGAACCGGGGACCGAGCGGGGCAGCGCCGGACAATCTTTCACTTCCCTACTCATACAATTCTGATTAAAAATAATGTTCTTAGTCTTGATAGGGTGACTATTTTATCAAGGACTTTTTAAAAACTCCATTATTTTCCCCCTCAGTTTTGGTCATTTTATGGAAATATAATGATGGCCATGAGAAACTAACATGGCTGGTGGGAAACACTTATTAGATGATACAAACAGACTTTGTAGTGGTACTTCTGAGCACTTGAAAATTCTTTGTTGGACTCTACAGGGTTCAGTTCAGAAGATAACAAGAGAAAAGTAGAAGGTTTTATGGAAGTGGTTTATGTGCACAAGAAGCAACAGCAGAGTTGAAGTGGATAAGAAAACACCAAAGTGAACACTTGAGAGAAATAGCTCAGAGAAATAAATACTGCTGGTCAATCTCTTCTCCAAATCCTAAGGAGCATTTGTATCTAAATTCATTTTTATAAACTCTTTCACTTTTATTTTGTGCAACTTGCTGTTATTTTAAATTTCTCAGCAAGACAACAGCTGTAAGAAACTGACTCAAAAATGGGGTGAGGGCCAGGGATATCTCAGTTAAGTTAAATTGGCAGCATAATAATGCCCTGTTCTTGAGGACAGGCAGTGGAATAAGATTATTTCAATTCCTCCTCTCAGTGGAATGCCATTTCAATTTTATCAACTTGATTTTATGTTTTTGTAATTTCAGGATGTAATTTCATCTTTCATCTTGAAATTACAAAAGATAATTCAAAAGTGTTAGGAATACTGTCCAAGAGGGAACTTAAACAAGCTTTTCTTTATTTAGGAAATCTTCTGATATTCGGTACAAATGTTAATTTTCTTTTCCCCATTAGCTACCTACTTTATCAGGTAAATTATATTCCTTGAGAACATAATCAAAGCTAATGGTAAAGGGGTTATTTTCAAGTTGGGTCCTAATCCAAGACACTTTAGAGAGGCATTAAAAAATTGTCTAAGGGACTGTGACAAAATACTAAGCAAAATGCTTATGTACTGATATGAAGACGTTTTACTGTATATATTTCAGATGTAATGTACATAAATAATATTAAAAAATAATATTTATAATTTTTAGAGATGTCAAAGAACTTCCAAACTATGATTTCACTTTTTCCTTTTTCTATAGCTCTCTCCCCCATACTTTTGAGTCATGGGGAAAAGAGAAGGAAAAAGAGGACGTGGTAAAAATGAACAAACAAACAAACATTCACAGATCACCTACTCTGTGTCATTTTACTAAGAACTCGTTCAGCAATCACCCCAAAGCAAAGTAAATATTTACATCTTCTTTCTATTATTATGACTGATCCCACCAGAATCCTTGTATAGGAGCAAATCTGAAATTTGTAGGCCATTTTTCAACCACATCACCTCACTTTGCCCCTACCATCAGATATCCATGTAAGCCCTCTCAAAAGATGAATCTTCTGGACCATTCACGAGATTCCTGAGTCACATGTCCCATCAGCATTTCCTCCTGAAATTCAGAGAGGCCACATGCTGAGCACTTCTCGATTGTCTATGGCATATTCCTGGCTTTAAAAGAATAAAACTGTAGGCCAGTTGTTTCATTCTTTTCTGTTTCCATCTACTATTAATTTCTTATCTAGCAAATGTTAAGATAATAGGAATCTTAGGAATTGGCAGTGGAGTTACCATTTAGACTTGTGGGCATTTGTTCTGGCTACCTCCCAAGATGACCCTCTGGGTGTCTTCTGGTTCTAACCACCTGGATAAACAAAGGCTTGGGCACAACATTAATTTCAGCAGGCCAAGGTCTCATTTTGTCTCTGGTTTGAGATGTAGGAATTATTTAAATTTAATTGCATTCTGTATTAGTTGGTCAGATCAATTCTTCCAACCACTGAAATTAAACCCTCAAATTACAAAGTATGCTAAAAGTTGTGAAATTATCTATTTTTAAAATTCAAATTAGATTTAGTCACTCAAGTAAAGTTATTTTTACTTGTGATTAGTGTTAAAGAAACAGTATTGTTTGTGAATATGTCAGGGTGATTTCAGTTCCAAATGACAGGACATGTGACTATCAGTAACTTAGACAATGGCGAGTTTCTTATTGCCCATAAGGTGAAATCTGGGGAATTCCAGGGTTAGCTTATTTCATGGCTCAAGGAAGACAGGTTGGCTTCTCTGATTCTCTTGTTTCTCTCTCCTGTTTGCAAGAGGACCCTATTCATCACAAGATATTGTCTAAAGATGAAAGAGGAAAGACAGTCCTGATTTGTCTCACCTTTGTAAGAGTTAGGAAACCTTCCCATGTTGCTTCCAGTAGAATTTTCCATTATCTTTTATTGTCTGTATCCTAAAACAGCCCATTATTGGTTAAGACTAAGAAACATTAGCATCTTTGGTGCGGAAGGCCCTTGAAGCACATTATCTGTCTAAATTGTGATTAAAATTTAAATACTGTTAATAAAGAAGAACAGTATCTTTTGTGTAGGTGACCAACAGTGTCTGCCACACTCAACAAAACTTTTTATACCAAATAGCAAGAACAGTGTATCACTCAGTACTATTTTTGTTGTAAAAAACTTCAAAGCTCAACTCTAACTGGCTTAAGTAATAAAGACCAAGTATTGGCTCCAGAGATGGGGCTAGCTTCAGGCACATCTTGAACTAGTGGCCCCACTAATGTAAACAAAGATTTGGCTTCTTTTCGTCTCCCTGCTGTTTCTTCATAGTGTCAGCTTCTTCCTAAGCCTGGTACCATTGTGGTAGCCAGATATATTGCTAGTATCTTCCAGGGATAATCCTTCTTTCTCTTTACTGTCAAAAAGCATCTCTACTTGCATCTACAACAGAAAAATAAGGAGCCTTTCCTTCCCATAAGCTTCAATAAATATCCCTGACATCCCTTTGGGTTATATTTGATTACAAGCTCATCTCTGAACCAATCTCTGTTCCCAGAAAGGGCTATACAATTGGCTTAAGCCAATCAGGACATTTCCTGGAGTTGGAGAGTGGAGTCAATCTATTGATTAGGTAATTTAGAGTACTGTTAGAAGAGGAAAGGAGAGAATGGATGTAGGTAAGAAAGCTATTAATGTTTATAGTTAAGCCTGATATGTTTAAAAATAATATCGTAATGCATTTTAAGTAATGCAATTTATAATAGTAATTTTCTGACAGAAATGGAAGGAGGTCAGGAAGACACATGCATGAATGAATGAATAATGAATGAATAAATAAATAAGTCGATAATGAATAAAGAAAGGGTACCCCCTACCACCACATTATTGTGAGTCTCATGATGTAGCCATTTTCCTAGTAAGAGTTTCAACAAATTTAATAATTATCATTTGGAGGATAACTAAAAATGAGACAAATCATAAAAATCAAATTTCTGGAAACATCTACTGAAAGCCATACCAGTATCAAAATTCTAGCAGAATAAGATGGTTGTTTTAGATGCATTTGTTGGTTTTGAAAAAGATTAAGAAGTTATTCATTGCGACATTTTGATACTGGGGGAATTTTTTTTTTTTTTTTTTTTTTTTTTTTTGGCTAAAGAACCAACACACAGAATCCAATTAGTTTATGTACAAATTTGGCTTTGATATTTGCTCATCATTTGAAGAAACTTTTTAAAAATCAAAAGAAATAAGAAATATTTTGGTAGATGTACTTTTTAGTCACAGTGATGTTTAGTGCCAGCAATGTCAACATTTCTAGTATGGCTACTACTATGTACACCACAATCTAAAAAAGTTACTGGAAAATTCTAAAATATACTCTTGGACAAATAAATGGTGTCTAAGGACCAGGGATTAAACCATATGAATTCAGTACAGGGACAGAAGAGCAACTCTGAAAAGAAACAAGGGGAGAATGCAGAATGGTACTAGAGATGGCCTCTACAATAATTCACTAAAACCGTGGGCCAATCAGCCTCTGTGTATAGTTTCCTTACATATGAAATGAAAATATTAATCCACCTAATCAATGAAACTTTTCCCAGCTCTGATTATATTATGGGCTTTGGAATTCCCGGCATATGTTCTAAACTATTTTGGTACTTAGCGGTGTGTTGCATTGTTAATTTGCATGTTTGCATTTCAGTGCCCTATGTCTGGTATAATAGCCTATACTACATCTACATTGCCCAGCAGTGGGTACATGGTGTCAGATTCCTGTTGAGTTAAATTGGGGATTTAATTCTGCCTTCTTCAATAGGTGGATAAGTGAGAGTGAATAACTTATTTCATAACCCTCTAATATCAACCATGACCCCACAACTACTTGTCAGTCCTTTCTTCTAGAAGAAAAGCCAGAAAGACCAAAGGTGAATAGAAACAATTTGGTCAATACCTCTTTAGCTTTTTTAGCTTCCTGGAAATTATCAGTCCTATTGATGATATACCATAAAATTACATATTTACATATGAGCATGAGTCCTCAAACACAGGGCCCAAGGAAAATAAGAATGTGGACAAGTAAGAATTTTAATTATAATTTTGAAAACTTTTGACCCCCCCCCCCCAAACTGGTTCTATATTAACAACTGGTTTGAAACGTGCTTGAAAAAAACAATAGGACAATTTGAATCCTTAAATTATCATCTTTCAGCAAGGATAGTATAGGAATATGGGTGTGTGTAGCTTTTCGTGTGTGAACATATGTCTGTGTGATCCAAAAATATCCAGAGAGGAAGTATGATTGTGTGACACCGGAAGTAACAGAGAATAAGTGGCTGCTATCCAACAAGGAGTCTTTTATCTAGGCTTACCCAGAGAAAGTTGTTCTCTTCCTGTCAAAATAGCCCAAGTGGTCTCAATGGCCCATCATGTCGCTGCAGTACATAATAGATAGAGGTGTAGAGGGAGAGAGAGGGGAGCACTAGCAAGGTAACATAATAGAGGGAAATCCACAGGGATGAGTAGTCATTGGGCAGTTTTACAGAAGATGCTTCGGAAGAGAGTGACTCTCCAAAGTCCTGGCATTGTCCTATGCAGTAACAAAGTAGAGACTGCTATAGAATCTCAGTGAGGAAGGCTTTTGCTAAGAATGTGAACTTTGAACAACTGCAGATAGAGAGACTAAGAATTCTCTGCTTTTACTGTAGAAGCGCTGATATAAGAGAGTGACTCTACCATGTACAGTCTGAAACTGGGACAGTGTGAGACACAGGAGAGGACAGTGAGTCCTGCAGAATCACAGCAATGATGTGAAACATGCACAGGACTGGGAAGGAGTTCTTTCTCTTATCCTCAAATCCTTTAATGAGTAAGTCTTAGAATTACATGGTTTGCTCAAGGTGATTTTGGAAACCAGTATATAGTTTGTCCCACAGTATGGTTTCAGACTTGCCCAATCCTTTCATCTTTACAAAGTTCTGAGTCAAAGAACCCTTCAGATATTGTTAGAGATAGGCATGGGAACCAGGTGGAAGCACCTGACTCCAGCAGTCAAGTATTTGGAGTGGTAAAACTGGATAAGCAACATCATTTTCTGAGTGCTGCTTGAATAAGGCCTGATCCTATCTGTTGTGTCTCACATTACATGTGATATATACATTATATATACATGTTTTAGTTTCTCATCTGCTAAAACAAATACCATTCAAAGGGTTGGCTTAAACAGCAGGAATTAATTGGCTCATGGTTTTGAGGCTAGGAGAAATCGAGGTATCGGCAAGGCAATGCTTTCTCCTCAAAGACTGTGGCATTCTGGGGCTGGCTGCTGGTGCTTTTTGTTCCTTGGCTTTTCTGTTATATGGCAATGCACATGGTAGTGTCTTCTCCTTTCTCTTCTGGATTCCATTGACTTCCAGCTCTAGCTGTTTCCTGTGACTTCTTCTATGTCCAATTTCCTTGGCTTACAAGGACTTCATCCATATTGGAATAAGGCCAATCCTCATTCAGTTTTGGCGCACCTTCACTAATAACATCTTCAAAGGTCCCTCAGAAATACAAATGGATTCACACCCTTGGACCAAGGGTTGGGACCTGAACATGCCTCTACATACATATGTAAGTATGAGCAGGAGTCAAAAGAGACCAGCTAAAATAATACATTTGGCCAAATCCAAAGTTGTTAACCATGCCCGCTTCAACCAATGCTGCACTTTTTGTATAAAAACAAATTAACATAAAAATTGGTCTCATAAAAAATTCTAATGGATTAACATAAACTAAGAGAAAAGTAAAATAAATGGAATAATACAAATCAGCAGTTCTGAATGATAATCATTTATTTTGAGTGGTTTTGGAGATTTGGACACACATGTTCATCCAAAAAAAGTGCCCTTTATGAATCAGCCTTTAAATTGGCCCTTGGCAAAGAGATTCCAAAAGGAGCCGAGAGGTCACTCTGGTGGGCACTCTTACGCACAATTTAGACTACCCTTTTTAGGTTCTAATGAATTGGGGTAGCTGGTGATGGATACCTGAAACTATCAAACTACAACCCAGAACCCATGAATCTCGAAGACAATTGTATAAAAATGTAGCTTATGAGGGGTGACAATGGGATTGGGAAAGCTATAAGGATCACACTCCACTTTGTCTAGTTTATGGATGGATGAGTAGAAAAATAGGGGAAGGAAACAAACAGACAAACAGACAAAGGTACCCAGTGTTCTTTTTTACTTCAATTGCTCTTTTTCACTTTAATTATTATTCTTGTTATTTTTGTGTGTGTGCTAACGAAGATGTCAGGGATTGATTTAGGTGATGAATGTACAACTATGTAATGGTACTGTGAACAATCGAATGTACGATTTGTTTTGTATGACTACGTGGTATGTGAATATATCTCAATAAAATGAAGATTAAAATAAATAAATAAATAAATTGGCCCTTGAGGATAAAACAATGAATAAGAACCAGTCCCTACCCTCAGGGAAAAATGTAAATGCTCAATTCTAATCATATTATTCATAATAAGAATGCTTGTCTCAATAACCATTAATCTTCTCAGTTTAGAGATGAAAAATTGCAGATGTTCTCAAATACAAAAGGACATTCCAAGATGAAAGCAAACATCTTGAGAAGTATTACAGTTACTTTAGAATACAAAATATATTTTTAGTTCCCTATAATCAAGAGGAATGTGACAAGAGTGATGTAAAGGAATTGTTTTTCTTGTGTAGAATATAAAATTATAGTATTAATCTTCAGTGAAGGGGTCAATCAGTGTTCAAATTGGGCCCCTCCACTCGCTTGAGAGTAGGCAGAGTTACGTAAACTTTCTGTGCTTCAGATTCCTCATGTGTAAATGAGCCTATTAATACATTAATACAGTATCTCTTAGAATTGTTAAGATGCGCAAAGGAATTAATTCATGTTAAGCTCATACAATCGTGCCTGGCACATACGAATTACTCAAAAAGTGCTAGCTACTATTTCCAAGCACATGTCCCAAATCTAAGTTCCCTGTCTTCCTGTAAATAAACTGATATTTCTCTTTAATAGAATGTTCAAATCAAAGTTTCCATTTGTACAGGTTCGTAATCCCATAGCTCTATTTCCAAAACCTTAAAAGCTGTAAAAAATACAAGTTTTTCATAGCTCATCTGGTGGCAAAATCTGACCTGACCTGATCTGGTCTGAATTTCATTTGGCAACAAAACTTGATCTGAAATATGGGAAGTTATTTATAATATTTATATATCTCACTCAGTATGTTTCAGATGAGAGATTATAGACCTATACTGGCCAAGGTACACAGTGTGGAAGAAATTTGCATCTGTGGCTTTGTGTGGCAAGATTTATTAAACAAGGATGGGAATTTCTCCAATTACAAACATCCAGAATCAATCAACTCTCTAGACCCAAAAAAATGTGAAACTTGTTTCCCCCATGACATGCATTATCTCTAGATCAAACCTCCCTCCTCCTTTTTGTTCCCTCTACTATAATTTCCAAGGAACCGTTATTCTCGTTTAGGAACATTTATCAAGTTATAATAGTTCTACCCCTCCCCCAATTATTTTAATATTACTCACTCACTCACTCCCCAACTCTATCCACCTACATAAAACATACCATACAGTACAGGTCAAAACAAACTGAAATTGTTGGGCGTAGGTGTGTATCTCCACAACCCTGATCTTGATTGCTTTTTCCATCTACCTCCACCTGGGAGAAGTCAGGAATCAAGAAGGATGGGTCTTGCCAAGTGTATTAATTCTATTCTGCCCTCCAGCATATGTCTTACTATGGAAAAACCACTGTTGAAAGAACTGTCTTCGGGCAGTTCATCTGGTTTTAGCTCAGGAAGTTCACAACAGATCCCAATCTAAAAAAGGCCCATTTTTAACTGCTGCTGAGATCTTCAGGGCTGTCCAGGAGAAAATTCTTCTAAGGTTACTTCCACTTTGTCTCTGGGTAGTCTAAAGTCTTTTCATGTGTTTTACAATTCTCCAAATAGTCTTAATCTTCACATCAGATTTAACCACAATAACTACAGCTGGCTTTAAAATCTGATCTTACTCTCATTTCTAATAGAAAGCAGCAGTCTAGGTAGAGCTAAACCTGAAAATCTCTTTTCCAGTGTACTCAGGATGTTTCCTTTCTCTTTTGTGGTCAGGGAGGCCCAAGTTGTAGAACAACTCAGTTACCAAGGTGGCTAACAGTAAAAAGGCAAATGTAGGCTTATAACTGATGTTAATCCAAATAAGTGGAGCATTCACAAGTTAGGTGAAGACCCAGTTTTGAAGGAAGGATGGTAAAACGGTGCCTAGATTTGAATTCTCTTTGTTCTGTTTTTATTCCTTGTGCAACTTGGGCAAATTATTTAACTTGTGTGGGGTTCTGTTTCTTGGTCTTTACAATGGAAATCACAATACCTGCTTCTGCAGAATTACCCCAGGTCACATCTAGAAAATACTGAGCTGAGATTCAAAGTCATATGTATTTGATTCCAAAACCACTGGCTTGTCTTTAGATTATACTGCCTCTGGAAAGTTCACATGTAAAACAGAGAATCCCTCTGCTGTTAAGTAACCATGGTTTGCTAATAAAATAGTATGAAAGAGCACTTTTGGTGATGTGACCAGGAGTTTGTCAGGGCTACATGGGGAACAAAACTACAGTGTTAAGTTTAAGACACTACCTTGTTCTAAATAACCGGGTAGATGGTGGGACATTCTGGAACTGGCTATGACTCTTCTATGGTGAGACGTAAACCTGGTCTTGTGGTACCCAAAGCAAACTCCAGGAAGTCTGATTAGAAGCATGTGGAGCACACTGAGATCTGGGTAAAGGAGGAGAAATTATAGCAGTAATTTCCAGTTGCTTTAAAAATCTAAAAATCTTAAAATTGTCCCTCTTCCAGGAACAATCCTGTGTGCCTTGGATATAATCGCCCCCTACGGACACCTTCTCATCACCAAAAGCAATCTATTCATGATAAGGGCCTGGGGAGAAGCCTCCCATCACCAAAGGAGCCCAGTTTTCTCCCGTGGCTTTTGCAAAGGCAGCAGCCTTTGGCTTCCTGGAATCCTTAGAATTTCATCCTCTAAACACATTTTTAAAAAAAGCATAAAGTACAACTTCTTTTTTTCCTAAACCCAGGAACTCATTCTCAGTCAAGATAACAGGAAAACAGCTATAGAATCCATTGTTGCAAACATGCCATTTATTCTTTAACAGGAGGCTACTGGAAGAATAGCCTGGAGACACTGTCTCAGGTCTTGGAATTTCCTCACTTGATATTGTTTCCAGACAAATATTTTTTTTCGTGAAAGATGGGGGATAAGCAGTATATACAGGATTTAAAATAAGAGAGAATTGGAACATTAACTCTCTCTTTCTTCCCCAATTTTACTGTACTTTAGAGTCCCTCTTGTGGTCCTAGAAGAAAAATTCTCTATATATCTATATCTATCAGTAAATACATATAAATTATAGAGCACACAAATTTGTGGTACTGCAGGGGATATGATATATGCTTTCTAGCTTTCCCATGATCAGTTTGCAGGAGAAGGTATGTAATGGGTCTGTTTAGAAAACAAGTTAAGTAGTAACTTCTCCAGGATCATGGGGATTTCACTGGTTTATACAGCTGCAGTAGGTTTATCTCCCAGCTTCTCTTAAACCATCAGAACACCCTGGATTAGTATTAGCATTTGCCTCTCTCTGTCTCTTTTCCCTCTCCTGGCATGTAAACTCTGTAGGGATGGAGACCATGTGTTATCTGGCTTCATATCACCAGGGCTTATAGCACAGTTCCTTAGCTGCAATTGGTTTTCCACAAATTTTTGATGATATTTTAGCAATATTGTGGGACACAATGCTTATCTCGTGAAATTAAAGAAAGCAATCTCTGCTCTAGGATCTGGTGATCGGACTGATTAAATGTGGTAGGGTATCTTTGGGATCTACTTTGTGTTCTTACTGAGTGGCGTGCTGTAAGTAGCTTGAAGGTCGCCTTTTCCATAAAAGTAAAATCACAATTAGCTAATACAAGTTGTTCAGTGCAAGTTTGTTTATGTCTAATAAAATTCCACTATGCACTAAGCTACAGGAAACTCACATTTTGCCTATCTTCGTTTTCCAGCTAAATTAGGCTCCAAGAAAGGAAATACGCTCTCTCTCACAGCCTGCCACTTTTAAACAACCTCAAAGGCCTATTCCCCATGGGTTCTATTTTGGCAGAACACTGCTATTAGCCTGTGTATGGGGGTCATGTGAAATACCATGATCTGGACAGGCAACTGTAGATCTGGTAGAACACTCACTAATGGGGACCACCTTTCTTCTGACTCCCGCATGGGAAAAGAAATACCCATGTTTTTTGCAGCGGCGAGTGATTGGGGGAGGTATGCTACATACAACTATTGAAACTCTTGTAAATTTATTCAGTTTGGAACAATTACTAGTTCAACACTGCGAGTTTACTGTGGAATGGATTTCCCTATGACACACCCAACCATTTAGAAGCACAGCTGGAAATTTCCTTTTATATTGCATCATTCTGCATCAATCGATTGCTAATAAAGAAAGATACGTTAAACAACAAATCTGAGAAAGTTAGACCGTTGGTTTCAACTGGGCATGAGTTTTTCGTAATTTACTTAAGAAGCCAGCATAAAGAGCACCACTGATTCTTTTCTGTTGAACTTTTGTATTTTCTATTTAGTGAAAGACCAAAGGTTTCTAGGGACCCATTAAATAGTGACCCAATTTAAATGTAGATAAATAAGGGATGTTACAATACTCTACCTGGAAAATCATAAAGGCATATATCACTTCGTTGATGTATAAACAAAACAGGAAGGGTCTTGCTTCTAACTCCAGGCAGAAAAGGTAGACCTGAGATCACTTTGTAGCTTCAGAAATTTAGGCAGGTCACCTTTTCTTTGAAGCACATTATTTCCATCTTGTTATAGACACTCCTGTTCTAAGTTTTCCACAGGTGCTTGTCTTGGCAGACACAGGGGAAGTGAGGAAACTGTGCCAAATTAAAATGAATACATTTTGAAAATATTGAAATTTGATCCATGCAGTGATTCTTTTTTGTAAGAGAAGCAATAAAAATCATCTAAGAGATGAGTTGAGATTCTGGTCTTCCCTAAAAAGTAAAAATATATACAAAACATTCCATGAAGTCTTGACCTCTTCTATTTCTCTATCTTGACCAGAAAAAAATAAAAAAAGAAGCATTTCCCTTTCATCCAGTGAACTTCAGAGTATCATCTTAGACTTTTAAAAAACCTCTGAAAAAAAAAAAAATCTCTGTATACTAGAAAATGCCCTGAAGCAGGTGTCAGAAAATATATGTTGCTTCTAATTCTTCATTAACTAGCAATATGACAATGAACACATGGTTTAACTTCAGAGCTTTTATAGCTGTTAAGATTTGAGCACAAAAGACTGCAAATTAGGTAGCAAATAAAAGTTGCAAAGATGTTAAAATAGACAATGTTTGTTTCCTCTCCAAGTGCAATCTATTTCTAACAACATGCTTATCCAAATCTAGTAAGGAATACCTCCAAATTTAATTGATTTCTTCTTTTTATTCATCTCTTATTTCCACATGGTAGCAGGAGAAAAAAGTGAACTTGCCCTCATAGTTTAAAACAGTCACTGCCACTTCTTGGTTCTCAGGATTTAAGTCAGTCCTGGGGTCTCCTCTCCCAGCTTCTCCTACCTTTTTCTATGATAAAGTCTTTAAGGAGTTTATATACCATTCTACTGTGGTTTGCAGAAGGATGCCGGTTACTTGTGTGATCCTGCGGTGGTCAATCTTCAATCTTGTCCCATCTGCTCCCTGTTACCCTGTGCTGGTTGGTATTTGCTGAGCTATGGCTGGTTTCACCATCTTTTCTGGTACTGTGCTGAAACTGGATGCCAAAGGACCCTGATTTCTGCCATAGCCTGTGATCTCTAGGTCTCAGTGCTATCACCTTATCCCAACTCTACTGTCTCCCACTGCCCACACCAACTGGGGAACACAGGAATTTCTATATTTCCTTGACAATATGTGTGAGACACAGGGAACTAGAAGTGCTCCAGCTTCCGGCCAGTCACCATGGGGTGTCTTGAAGGGCCTCGTTGACCCCTCAGGCTCTGTGTGACAAAGCAGTGCATTAGCTCCAAAACTGTCTGGGTGCCCACTGCTTTCTCCCGGGGGTTTAACCTTGTGCATGCCTTCACAGATCTATTTTATTGCTTCTTTCTTTGGCTCCTCTTCCCAGGAACAGAAAGGCAAGACTTCCTTTAGATCACATCACATGAACTCCATTTTCTACGGTATAATCTATGGAAGTGTAGGTTCTTAATATACATTATAGGTTGAACAATAATAAATTGCCATTTTTGTGGGTCAAAAATGATTGAATGTTGGCAGTTATATATGATTCAACCTATGAAAATATGATTTTGGGAGTCTGATGTAATAATTCTTTCTCTTCAAAGCCTGTCTTTCAAAACTATCATCTTCCTATGGACCTCAAAAATCCCAGTTTGAACACCAAAAGTAAACACTTACTTTTGTACTATACAGTCACCACTCCCACAGTGAGCCTCACCCTCAAGGTCTACCATTAATGGTCAAAGGAAATTCGAGGGGGAAATAAAAAAATCAAACCAAGTTTTGGAGCAAATGTACCACGCAAATGTAAAATGTTAATAATAGGGAAAATTGGGGGGAGGTTAATATGGGAATTCTGTATTTTCTGCATGATTTTTCTGAAAACTGCTCTAAAAATATATTCAAAAAAAGGGCACAAACTAAACCAAGTTACCAAGACTATTATATGAGGGGGTATTTCAAAACATTATTTTCCTATCAACATAAAAATCCAAATCAGAAGCCAGTGGAATAGTTCTAAGTTTTCCTTGAGGAAGTGATGTGATAGCACTAACATGATTATATTTTATCAAGAATAAATGATGTAAAAGCTGTGTATTTCTGATCTAAGTTATTTGAACTTTTCATTCTGTTTTGAGAAACTAAAAGAAGAGACAAGAATGACTCAATGTTATTTAAGAATAACACCTCTTTGTACTTTTGTAACAGTTAAGATTTTTAAAACCTTTCCATGTAATTTTATTTCATTAATAAAATTATATTAAAAACCTGTAGACCTCTAAGTTCCTAAGGAAGAAACTGATTTGCCCCAAATCAATGAGCTGCTAGGTTACACGACCAGGAGAAAAAATGTCTATATTTTGAATATGAATATCTATTTTGGACAAGCACCATGAAATTAGCTGTCCCCTGAGCTGCACAAGCTGTGAGATGTGTGTAGTGGTGTGTGTATAGGATGAGGCATGGGTGATGTCATGCCTCTACAGGCAGAGCAAAGTGATAGCTTTAAATCACTCTAAGCTGTGGTTATACTCTTAGAAAGCACCAACCCTGAGTAGACCAACAATCTTCTATGTTCCTTTACAAATATACTTTCTGTTTATTACAACCTGATTACCCCATCTGCAGGGTTTACACACCATTCCCATTAGGTCTAGAAAGGCAGAATGATATGAGTTACCAGATCAAATATTTGGATGGTCAGCTTGTACTAATTAAACTGTGATTACAAAAGGGCTAAGGACTCATATGTTTCCTTGGCTGTGTCCTTTTAGAGAACAGTCACCAACATACCAAAGATTTTTGATGATTTAACTATTTTAGACAAATATTAATTCTTATCAGGTGGACTTGCTTTTACCAGTTTTAGTCACTCATAATATACTGAATGGAAATTTTAACCTTGATGTAAAATCGAAGTAAAATCTTCAGTTGCTTGAGATAGTTGATTAAAACAATGCAACTTTAGTAAAAATTTGATACAGTTGTTTGACTTTAACATCTATATTGGTCTCTCTTTCAAGAAATAAATAAACATTGAAGAATACTACCATATCTAAAATACTGTGTTTATTGATATGCAAATAATATTTTCAATGTAATTTACTTAAGATAAATTTATAATCCAAATCTGAAATTTTGAGTTAGGTGAAACACTTCAATTTTTTCCAAAGGAGAAAATGTTAGGGGAAAAAATAGCTTATATAAATAAGCTATTTTATTATTTGCTTCTGTTACTTTAAAAGGGCTAAAAGAATGTCTAACTTGTGGGTTAGTTGGCCTTTGTTGATTGGTATGACTCCTCCTGTAAGTCTGAAATTTCCAAATTCAAAAGAAGCAGCATGTTTTAAAAAAAAGAAGAAGAAAGAAAAAGCAGTAAGCAGCAGTAGGACTTTTCGGAGTGGTAAAAAAGATGTGATTTTTGGTTGTGTAAAGCTAGCCCACCCTTAACTAAACAGCTGCTGTATGTCCTTAGATTTTTGCTCAGGTATTCTCTGCCTCTCTTTATTGGCTACTTGGTATAAATTACTTAATTTCTGTAGTCCTCAATCTTCTCTTCTGTCAAATGAAGAGGTGGAATTGGGTAAGCTCTGGCTCTTCGGGAGCTGTTTTTATCACCTTGGATGATTAAATGGAAAATATTAAGCCATTACTCTATTTAAAATTGACTATATTTTTGGTTTACTTTTTTTTTGCATTCCATTTCTGTTAGGAAAAAAGAACATAGACTCTGAGTTTTCTTTTCCTTGTCAGTTGCACCTTTTGATAGCCAGAAGCATGTTGTTTTCCTAAAGTTCATTAATATGTTGCCAATTGCCTTAAATGTATAATATTGGTAAGAAAAAAAGCAATTTCATCACATAAATTGTGAACTTAACATGAAAGCATAGTATTTGCATTATCATTACCAGTCAATGATAGGAAAACCAAAATATGACTTCTTAATAAAATGCAAAAAAGATAGTGTCACTTATACAATATCAGTATTTTCCCAAGTGTTTTAAAAATTACTCCCCTTATTGTACAGATAGGGAAAGTGAAGCATAGAAAATGCAACTGAGTAAGTTAATAACAGACCGAATTAGAAGTTAGTTTTCATATTAATCTTGATAGGTTGGTTCCTTTGTCTCCTGGACAAGTAAATGTTTTAGAATAGACTAGGTTAGTCAACTGAAGCAAATAAACTCTGAAATTTCAGTGGCTTAAAACATGGATGTTTATTTCGTACTTATGCAAAATCTGCTGCGAGTCCAGTGTTCTTCAGGGCAGCTCCTTTTCAGTAGAGTCTTGGGGATCTTGGATGTTTGCATTGTGGTACCACCATCTCAAAATGAGTCTTTCAATTCACCAGGACAGAGGAAGAATGAACTAGAGGGTTGTGCAGGGGGTTTGCATTGCTCAGTCTGGG
Source organism: Choloepus didactylus (assembly GCF_015220235.1). Classification (NCBI taxonomy): domain Eukaryota; kingdom Metazoa; phylum Chordata; class Mammalia; order Pilosa; family Megalonychidae; genus Choloepus; species Choloepus didactylus. The sequence goes on along the minus strand of NC_051319.1, from coordinate 69,208,270 downwards.
ATATGACATACGTTACTTAAATCCAAGGGCCAGAGAAAGTCACATGACCTTACCTAAATGCAAGGAGGCTGGAAAAGGTAGGTGAGCCCATGTGTATCCAGTGAGCATTAAATGTCTCTGCCAAAATGAGGTTCTGCAGTCTGGGCAGTTCCAAGTGGTCTGAACTGACCAGGTCCCAAGGATTTAGGCCACAGGATGTATGAAGGTGAGAAAATAGCTGCTGTATTAGTTTTCTTTTGCTGCTGTAACAAATGACCACAAACTCAGTGGCTTAAACAGTATGAATTCATTGTCTGACCACTCCATAGGTCAGAAATCTGACATAGGATTCTCTAATCTAAAATCAAGGTGTTGGCAGGGCTGAGTTCCTTCTATAAGCTCCAGGAGAGAATCTGTTTCTTGCCTTTCCCATTGTCTAGAAGACATCCACATTTCATGGCTCATTGCTCCCTTTCTCCATCTTCAAAGCCAGCAATGTTTTATCTCTTGCCCATCTTCATAGTCACAGCTCCCTCTGACCACCTCCCTCCTTCAAGGGTTCTCTGCTTTGAAGGACTCATGTGATTACATTGAATCCACCTGGATAATACAGGATACATTCCCCATCTCAAGGTTATTAATATTAATCACATCTGCAAAGCACCTTTTTGCCATGTAAGGGAACATATTCACAAGTTCCAGAAATTAGGGCATGGCCATTATTCTACATACCACTTTTTTTTTTAAATTAAATTCAGTTTTATTGAAATACATTCACACACCATACAATCATCCATGGTATACAATCCACTGTCCACAGTGTGGTAACATAGTTATGCGTTCATCACCACAATCTATCTCTGAACATTTTCCTTACATCAGAAAGAACCAGAACAAGAATAAAAAATAAAAGTGAAAAAAGAACACCCAAATCATCCCCCCATCCCACCCCATTTGTCCTTTAGTTTTTATCCCCATTTTTCTACTCATCCATACACTAGATAAAGGGGGTGTGATCCACAAGGTCTTCACAATCACACTGTCACCCCTTGTAATCTACATTATTATATAATTGTCTTCAGGAGTCCAGACTGCTGGGTTGGAGTTTGGTAGTTTCAGGTATTTACTTCTAGCTATTCCAATACATTAAAACCTAAGAGGTGTTATCTGTATAGTGCATAAGAATGTCCACCAGAGTGACCTCTCGACTCCATTTGGAATCTCTCAGCCACTGAAACTATTTTGTCTCATTTTGCATCCCCCTTTTGTACATACCACTTTTTGACATGGCAAAATTCACTCTCATGAAAATCTAATGTTAATAACTGGCTGCCACTTCAGAGCAACAGAGCTTTCAATAGATGCTCCCATTTCATTGAATTTTATGACTTTTAAAAAACTATTGGTGCAAATTTGGTCATAAAAAAATGTGACTTGAGCTCAAGTTTTTTAGCACTTGTATTTGGAGTGGAGAGCTATTTTTTGCCTATTTCTTTCTGGCAGACCTATTTTAATAATACCATTCCAACTTCATTTGGGTACTCTCCCTTTTCCCACTTTCACACTACATGATTTGGTTGCAGATGAGCTAGCCCAAGGCTCCACCGGTGCTCACGTGAACTATACCTACCCATCCAAAGCTACATTGCCCAAGCCATAAAGGTTCATCCAAAAAATCCCCCCAAAAGTGTATTACAGCACCTAGGCTGGATTGTTCCAAAAGAGGAGCTCTTTTCCCACTGGGGTTGTTAGGCCTGTACTAAACAAACGTGGAACTGCAGGGGTCCGACTCTCTACGGCAAGGGAAGAGCCTGCCTGAGAATGAAAACACTGTGGAGGGAAGTGGGGTTGGAAGGCAGAGACACATTCCTGAAGTCTACTGATGTTATTCAAGCATCTGGATCTAGCCAAGCCTGAGATTTTCCATGACAAAATTCTATACTTTTCCATTTAAGCAAGTCTAATTTGGGTTCCTGAGTCTTGTAACCACATAAGTCTTAACAGACAGAGGCAATAAAGCTAAACTCACATGCTGCAGAACAACTCCAGGTAAGAGTTTCATTGTTTTTGTTTTTTTCTTTAAGCTTTTTATTGTAAACGTATAGAACAGTTGCAAAAATAACACAAACCACAGACAGAGAACTCCAACATATTCCCACCCTCCCAGATAACCCAGATTCACCAATTTTAAGTTTGCCACATTTGCCATATTATTCTGTGTATCTATCTATCCATCCATCCATCATCTACATATCCATCCATCCGTCTATTTATCTATTTTCTGAACATCTGAGAGTAGGTTGCACACCTCATGATCCTTGAACACTGAATACTTTCATGTACATTTCCAAAGAACAAGGATATTCATTTATGTAATCACCTTAAGTGTGGTTATCAAGTTCAAGAAACCTAACATTGGTATGATGCTTACAGTCTATATTCCAGTTTTTTCATATGTCCCAGTATTGTCCTTTAGAGCCTTTTCTCCTCCATTAGATCCTGTCTAGGATCACATATTGCATTTAATTGTCTTTGTCCCTTTAGTTTCCCCCTTTTTATAAATTGTGGAAACATACATACAACATAAAACTTCCCATCACGACCCCTCCCAAGCATACCATTCAGTGGGATTAATCATTTTCACAATGTTGCAGTACCCTTACCACCAGTCTGGTAAGTAAGAATTTGACCCCCACACTTGAAGCAACTGCTGAAGTACTAGAGTATTTCACAGGCTCTACCTAACCAGGGTATTGAAAGGTCTGCAAGTCGGCAGAATAATTGGGGGTCATCATTCATAAAATATACCAGTGCCAATGCCCTGTATATTATTCCCTCTGTGATGCCACATAAACCCAGAAAATTCTCTTTAGCTATGGCAGGCAGCAATGCTTGTGGGCATTTAGCTTCATGAACACTAACTTCACATCTTAGTCATGTAAGTTGTTCGTACTTGTAATTATGGAGGCACAGATGCTCTGCTAAAGTCCAATATCAGATACATCACTTGGCTTTCACTGCCAAGTATGATATATGTTCTGTGAATGCATACAGTTAGGAGGTATGTGAAAACTGGGGGTGATGATCAAGTAAGGAACATTTATGAAAATAAACTGAAGTACGTTTAATAAACTATTTGAATGAAGGCAGGAATTTTTTTTTTTTTTTTTAACAAGCATGTTGTGAATGTCAGGACCCAGAACCAAGAATGGAAAAACTGTTTTACAGTTTCCTGCTGTCATGTTCTCTCTGGGTTATTTGGTTATTATTGTTAAAAGAAAGATTTACATTCCTTAACAATTACTCTCTTATACACAAAATTTATTCATCATATTTGAGATCCCCATGATACTGAAACTTAAAAATCTTACTAGAACAGCAGAACACAAAATACAGTATTTTGTTTATAAAAATGTAGATAAACACACACATGCACACATATATGTGTAAATATAGGGAAAGTTATGATGTACAAAAACATTTTGTTGAGGCAGTCAGATTGTGGGCAATTTTCATCCTATTTAAAATGGTGTTTAATATTATCACCAGTGAAATACTGGACAAGTTTCATATTTTGGTAGAGACAAGAATAATCACCTTATATGTAACAATGCTTATGAAAACATGCTCTGATTATGTGAATATACGTACCAGTTTCATCATAGGTCATTGTTTTGAAGTAGAATATCAATTTTCAAGCAGCCCTGCCTTTATCTTACACCTAGGTCATTTTTTTCCTGACCTCTCTTTGCCAAGGGTCAGAATTAAAATGGTGTTGAGATAACTGTCCTTCCAGTTGTGCCTCTTAAAATCTCTAATTGCTTCTGGTGAGTTATAGAAGAAGTAACCTAAAGATATTTTTGTATTGATTCCCCTTGTTCTAACCATCAAACAAGGAAAAGCTCTGGGAATAAGTTCTTGAACAGCTTGCTGACAACTCTTTTGTTTATTTAGAGAGAAAGGCCACTACATTCTCCATTCCCAATAGGCTAAATGGAGCCATTTGCCATATTAGAATCACTGCATTTCGAACTTGAATTTTGTTTAGAACTGAAGTAAATTAGGTAGGTTTCTGGAAAACATCTTTTGGCAAGTCTGTTTCTTCAGTCTTTTGGTACCTCCTTTTCACACAGCCCCAAAGACCCTCGATCAGGAGTTAAAAACTGAAATTTCTGCAAAGGCCAGTCAGGCATCCATGAGTGAGTGAAGGGGGCAAGTGAGGATTATGATGAAACGGCACCCATGCCTCTTTCAAAGGAGGCTGCCACTCAGCTGTAGCCATTCCTTACCACGTACGAAAGCAGCCTTGTGTAGCCGTATCTTCTGACTTCACAAAGAAACCAGAAATCTGAATTACTAAAATGCTGTCTAAAGTTTCCCCAACATTCTATGCAAATGTTTGCCTAATTTCATTAAAACAGCTGTTGAAAAGTCATAAGATGGAATCAAACATTGGGATGCTCAAAAGAATATGAAATGTTGGTTCTTAACACTCGTGACAGGCTTTTTGGAACTGGCTGGGCATTTTTTTTCTGGAGCTCTGAAGCCATTACTTAATTGTCAGAAGAAATATAAAGTTGAGGGAAAACACTGAAGGGAAATCTTTTCCCACCCCCTAGGAAAATGCATAATGGAGAATTAACAGCATCATTCTTAACTTTTACTCTGGAGTTTAAAATGATTTCATGACAGACAGAACCTATGTCGTAGTCCCTCTTGCTAAGCCCATTGCCCTTCCTATGGACATACACATATTCAGGTTTTTTGGGGGGTAAATATTTGAAGATAAACATGCAGGTTATTTTCAACTTATTGTAATTTTGAAAACACTACAAATGCAAGTCTGGTCCCACAGCATCAAGATCCAGCCTGTGTCTTTAAGCTAAGCTTCTGTAAGTCCATGAATGAGCATTGAGTCAGAAGATTCTCAGCTGGGCATTTGAGTTTGAATGGACAGAACTTTAAGGCTTCTTTTTCTCATTGATTCTTTTTACCTGTTGTGTGTGTGTGTGTGTGTGTGTGTGTGTGAGAGAGAGAGAGAGAGAGAGAGAGAGAGAGAGAGAGAGAGAGAGAAATGCCTTTCTACATTTTGCTGGCAGTTTAGAAGCTGAGTTTATGCTATTTAAATCAAGAGCAGGCCCTCCAGCTTGTTGACACTGCAGCTTTATGACTAAGCCAGCCCTCCTGTTGTCCCAGAAATTGTCTCTCCAAACATTCCCTCCCCTGCAAATGTGTGCACCGCTGGTGCTAAGGGGGAGCTTGGTCAACAGGCTTGGAGCGGGACCTGTTTGTAAGCACCTCAACCTTTCCACATCTTTTCTTGAACATCTCACACCTCAGGTGAATGTCTGTTCAGAATGGCTGGAGTTTTTTGGTCCTCTTTTCGCCTCTGTATTAAATCATGTTTTTGCATTATTGGAAAGAAGGGTTTCCCTCCTCACCCTCCACAAAACGCATTATTCCTAACTTTTACACTGGAGTTTAAAATTATCAACATTCTGTATCATTTGGAACTACATTTCAAAACATATCTGTGACTCATGGCTCATTCATAAAATTTTTATTTTCTTCCTAAAAAGCTAGTTGACTCTAGGAAACTCACTCCATGGCTGTTACACTGCCGTGGAATCCATAACAGGCACAACTGAGATCAGGGCCCCCATACGACCCACGTGCCCCAGAGGTTCAGGAGTTATTTAGAAAACCACAATTCTGTTAAGTAGAGAATTACTACAGATTTACCCTGGAATCATTTTGGTCAGAGATGGCTGTCAGACTGTCTTTCTCCAGGGTCTTTTTACCCTCCACCATGCAGTCTGACAACTCCAAGGATGGAGTGTGCTACGCAGAGCTGGGAATGGGCTCGCATAAGGCTGGTCCTTCCGTATTCTGGGTATTTCACGGAGACAGACAACGTTCTTGTTTGCTGGGTTCATGCTCACCTCCTCCCTCTCTACCCTATCTCCTCTCTCCTGCCTCTCCTTTTCACCCCTGCAAAACAAGGCCTCTTACTTCTGCTCAAAGTAGGGCATGATTTCAAGGCTTCTTTCCTTCCTTCTTCCTTCCTTTCTCCCCCCCACCCCTTTAAAAAAAAATACTCCACTTATAAATGTATAAACAAGCTTTCTGTTATATTGGGAACTCTGAATCAAGTAACTGGACCAGCTTTCCTCCTCAATTAACTAATATTTTGACCTTATTAGTGTCTCTTTCAGGCCTCATAATATAGTCTAGCATGTTTTTTAAGCTGTTTTCCAAGTTACTGATGTTAATCGTAAAGCTGAAGTTAAACTCTTTCAAACCATTGTTGTTATACTATCCAGTACTTTAAGCTTCTAAGCTTTTTCTAAAACTAAATTACTCCATATATACAGAAAGTTCTTTTCTATTTGATAGTATTCAAGTAAATGTCCTCTAATGCTTTTCCTCTTATTGTAAGAGTGACCTGATTAGATATGCCTGCTTTAACATAAAGAATTGTTCTACTACAAGCACACAGAACCTGAAAGCCTTAACTTTAACATTCAAAATTATCCTGCTAGGACTCCAACTTGATGTTTTGCTTAAGTGGTGATTTTTTTTTTTCTTCTTTATCTTCTTTAATATAGTGTTACTCTACAGTTTCAACATGGATTAATTGGGGACAGATATCATATCTCTAATTGGCAATCACTTCCCTATAAGAAAGTAAACTTTTTGTTTTTCACTTCTTTTTGGCCAAATGTGAGGGAACTACTGTGCAACAGTGTGTATTTTGTTTGAACAGTTATATTAAAAGTCTGTTTAAAAGCTATGGAACATGAAATATAAAACCTTTTAAAAACACAAGTTTTAAGGAGGAAACACACATAAAATTGATCTGAAGTTTCAAACTAAAGTTATGAAAACTTCTGGTAGACTTGGATCATAAAGGAAAATTTTTTAAATATGAAGGAAGCATTCTTTAGAAAGAAGAGCAAGGTCAGTAGAATGATTAGGAATTATGTAACTAAATTACCATTGTAAATACACTCTTAAGGAATTGATCCTCCATACCACGCCAATCATGATATCTTCCTTGGAGTTTTCTTAAATGAAATGTGAAGAGAACACAAAAAAAGAAGGAAAAGAAACAGGGACCACAAGCAGGAAACTTCCATCCTCTGAATGAAGATGAATAGAATATTAAGTTCTGGAACTTAAGATCAGACCTAAAGAAGCTCAAGTGAACTCTTACTCTGATAAATAAGTGTAATCACCTGTGATACTCATTAAAAATGCAAATTCCTCCATCTCCACACAGACATGCTAAATCAGAACCTTTTTGGAAAGGACCTATACATTTAAATTTCCACTAATTCTCCAAGAAACTCTTATCTCTTATGTATGTTAACATTTGAGAGCCAAATAAATCTCATATAGAGATTTTTTTTTTTTTTTTGGTCATGCAAAGCCAATTGCCTGATAATAGTTAGGCATCCTTCTAAAAAGGAAGATATTATGTTGTAACCTAAGATCAAGCTAAGTAGCAACTGATAACCAGTAATGTTTTTGCCTGAGTCAACATTTCTTATAAATATTGCTTTTGCTGTATTTTTGTGCTTATTCATCTCTTAGGAAGTAGCAACTTAATATGTATTAACTACTTTCTAAAACAGTAAAAGACATAGCTGACTAGGAGACTTGGGTTCTGGAGCTGGCTTTAGTCTTTTGTTGTCTCTGGGCTTTGGTTTTTCTTTTCTTAAAATGTGGGTTTGGACTAGATAAGGAACACTGAGGGTAAGGCCGATGAGTGGAATTGGGCTGGGTAATCCATTGGGAGTGATGGGAGCTGGGTGACTGACAACTCACTGCATTTAAGGGGGCAGCCACTGTTCAGCACTAAACAAAGGTTGCCAGGCAGAAATGAAGGTCCTGTGTTGCCAAGTTGTCCAACTTTTCAACAAAAGCTGGAAGTCCAGCTTTTAATATGCAATCTATTATTAAAAGGATGCAATTAATGCAAAATATCTAACATAAAGCATAAGCCAATACTTTAAGGAACAATTAAAACATTTTGGTAGGCTATATTTAGCCTGTTGGCTAAATTATGGCCTTGCTAAGATCCTTTCTAGTTCTAAAATACTATAAATCTCTTGACTTTCTCAGCTATCCAGATTCATGCTACTGTAATGGCAAATGTAGGCACATGGAAACAGCCCAAGTAGTAAAGAGGAGAAACTTAGTTACAGGGAATTGCTGTATCGAGTTAATCATGCTTCAGTATAAATGATTCATACTAGTTTTCAAAGTGACTATCAGCAGAGCAGATAGATACCTGGTTGTAGAAACTTAAATTGTTGATCTACAGTTAACATGTCTTGGCTAATGACTATGTCTATACATGTGAGTTATAATTAGAAAGGACAAAAAGACGTGAGCAGTCAGAGTGCCTGTGATTTATTAAGCCTATCCTATAAGTGGTAGGGCTTGTATTTCCATGCACATACAAAGGAGACAACTAATTAGGAAAAATAAAATTTTCAGCTGTGACTCACTCTTTTGCACACCATTCAGGCTTAAGGAATTGTCTTTTTCCTCTCTGCTATAATTCATTAATTTGTTGACAGTTTGGATTGCATTTTTTTTTTTTGTCTTAACTGTTAGAAAAATCTAATATGACATTCCTAAATTAAAAAAATAGGCCATTATATAATTTATAGAACCTATACATATATGAAACATACAACACTCCATCCCCACACATAATGTTCTATTATGAAGGATTCAGTTGATATTTAGGGGAGTTTTCCTCAAGTTACTAGATTTCTGCCCCTTGTGTTGAACTGTTCTTTGTAGTGTTCATGTCCTGGAAAAATTAGGAAGTTCCATTTGGCATTTTATAAACTACTGAATCATTTTATTTTCTAAACTATTAAAGGCTTAAATATTTACAGAAGAGTGTAACACCCTTTCTTTGGAGTAGGAGATCTGACTGGGCAGCTCTAAAAGTATAAAGAGAACACACTGGAGTTGAGGTGAGGATCCCTGTTCTGGCACTAATTCCAGAACTTTGGGCAATAGGACTTAGCATTTGCTGATTCTGTCTGCCAGATGCTTTATATACGTTATTTCTAATCTCACAACAATTCTGAAAAGTAGCTATTTTGATCCTCATATTACAGTTGAGGAAACTGAGGCTCAGAGATAATAAGGGACTTGTCTGAGTGACTGAGCTGGGGTCTGAACCCAATTCTGTATGGTTCCAAAGTCCATATTCTGTCCATTACTTCCTGGTGCCTCCCAGTGCAGCAGAGTAGAGAGAGAGTTTTCTGGGCCCCAGTTTTCTCATCTGTAAAACATGGGAGTTGGACAAGATGATCACCAAGGTCTGTTCAACTTCTAACATCCTATACTGATATTTTAAGGCTTTTTGCTGCAGAGAATATGACTCATTCTTAGATGAAATCCCTTTTGAATGTTTTCAGAAACTTCTGATTCTAGCTGAGATTTTTCAAACAGGATGTTGACAGATGTACTTACTATTAATCTTGTCCCCCATGGTATTTGGATTCTGGCCAATTCTTTGTCACTTGAAACAATGGTGAGCATTGTTGTCTCAGTTTCTTATTTCCACACAACCTACTATATAACTTTTCTCCTCCTAACTCTGAGCTATGAGTTTATATTTAACCAACCTCTTGCCTTTTAAAAATATCTTTATTTGTACATTTCACCAATTATAATGAATATTTCTCAATATTTTATTAAATCATACTTATCTGGTTTCTCTTTGGAAAAACCATGCCATATTGTCATAAAACTGGCCAACATTGAGAAGATGATGTCAGTGGGCCAAACTTCCAGTTACCAAGTGAACTACTAGTGCTAAAAAGGTAAATTTAAATTCCTTCCACATCACCTATGTATCCGAAATCCATACACACATTTGTAAGTACTTGCTGATTATAGTAAGTGTACAGTTTGAACTCACATAGATTTTTTTATGACATTAGGAAATCTAAGCCACATCTGAATAAACCAATTATTATATGTTAGTTAAAAAATACACATGTATTTTTCTGTTCTGCTGGTTCCATTCAGGAATTAATCTTTCAGATGATTAAATTTCCACAGTAACAAAGCAAAACTAAACCAGACCAAACAACAACACAGAGCATCTTTATCTCAGGACTGTCTACCTTTTCTTTTGAAATAATAAGGTCCTATGGTGTTTACTCTGTAATTGGGAGTCTTTTTCCATAGGTCTAAAAATCAAATGGCATCAGACATTTGTATCACTTAATTCTGGTATAAAGAATTTAAATTAAGAATCTTTAGATAACAATTATTATGACCAACGTTCATTATAACCTCCTATCTGGTTTTAAGCTTAGTAATTTGCACATCTTTCATTCCTATTCCTTATAATGATACTGTGGTGAAAACCAACATTTATTGATAGTCTTCTTTATACAAGGCAACAATACTAGGTACCGTGAAAGGATACAAGTATGCTAACAGTATAATACATGCCCTCAAAGAGATATGGTCTAATAGGGAAGAAATGAACACAAATTATTATATAAGCTAAAAGATGGCAAATATCACTAAAAGAGCATAAGTAAGTATCTGAAGAGACCTGAAGAGCTTGCATTTCTCCTGGGACTAGCTGGCATTTCTCCTGGGACTAGAAGGTTCAGTAAATTTTAGGCAGGGACACAGGGAATTAGGGGAGGATATTCCAGGCAAAGGAAATAAAATCTTCATGACCTTAATCTTTGGGGCCTTTCTTCTTGGCATTTTCTTCTGTATCTAGCCATATCCCACACATGCCGCTGCACATGGTTAACTCAAATTCATCATTTAAAACTCATTTTGGAGCCACGTCCTTCAGGAATCCTTATCCATCCAGTGGGTTGGTTATGGCTTCTAATTCAGTTTGACTGGGATTAAAGAATATCTTTCTTCAGTCTTCCCCATTTCATTGAATTAGTCTCCTGTTGCTTAGTTTCACAAATTAGAAACCTAAGAATCATCTTTATTACCTTCATCTCCTTGATCTTCATATCCAATCCATCACCAAGTCTCACTGGTTCTACTTCCAAAATAAAGATTAAATCTCTTCTCTCTAATTCTACGTCTCTGGTCCAAGCAACAGCCACTTCTCACCCGGGCTATTGAAATACTGCCATTTGATCTAATCCCTGCCTACCTTTTGAAAATTTTATTTACACATGCTCTACCTGTTTATACCCTCATTCCCTGATACTTTCTACTCACCCATTTTGCTCTGTGGGTACTGGATTTGTGGCTGTTGCTCAAATACAAGTTGTTTTCCTAAAACAGGTTTATACTTACTATTTCCTTTTGAAGCATGCTCTTCCCCTGCCTCTCCATGTACTTAACTCCTTATCATCATTTGTGTTTGAGTTGAAATGTCATCTCCTTCTTAAAGAGGATTTCTGCTGACCTGTCTCATCAACTTGTCTCCATTTCTACCCCAACCTATTATTTCATTATTCATGGAATTCTATTTATTTCCTTTGCTGCACTTGTCCCAATTTGGAGTTGTGTGTGTGTGTGTGTGTGTGTGTGTGTTACCAGTGTATATGGCCTGAGTAAAGGGTAGGTAGTGGTATCATTGCTGATATGGAAGAGGATAGGGGAATACCATGTCCAAAGCAGGGTTGGAGTTGAAGGAAAGACTTGAATGGAAAATATAAATTTAGAAATTATTAGACCATATGTTGTATTTAGACCATGAGAATGAATGCGATAATCCAGGGTAAAACTGAAGATAGAAGAAAAGAGGGCCCTGGACTGGGTCCTGAAGATCTTTAGAGGTTCTATAAAGTAGGATTCAGCAAGTTAGAATGATCTATAAGAAAGAAGAAAGAAACAACTGCACGATTTGACATAAGGCAAAGAATGAAGGATATGTCAATAAGAAAGGAGTGGTCATCTGTGTTATATGATGCGAATAGTTCCAATAAGATGAAGACAGAAATGTTTACTTTGGATCTGACATCATGCGTCTTATTGGGGACAGTGGCTATAGCAGTTTTAGTTGAATAACATCATCTAAATGGGATTGGGAGAACCAGACTATAGCGTATTGCACAGCAAATGGGTGGGAGGTGAGGAAGTGAAGACAGTGTATAGAGATAATCTTTTCATAATGTTTGTCTTAAATTAAGAGCAGGACAAAGAGATTGAGTGATGAGGCATCAAGGGAAGTTTTGCAGAGATGTGAGATGCCAGACATGCTATTATGCAGATGAGCATGAGCTGGAAAAGAAGGAGTATCTGATGTAAGTGTGAGATGGGGTAAATAAGTGACATACCTGGGAAAGGTAAGAACGATGGGCCTGGAGCACCAGTGGGAGGATAGTCTTGAACCGGATGAGGGATAACTTCTCCACTCATTACAGAAGGCAATCAGGAGAGCATGGGTGAAGATATGAAGCAAGAATTTATATTTGGTAATGGTAAGATGATGGAGTCCCCATTTGATGGCTGTGTACTCTCTCTGAATCATAGGTGAGGTCATTGGCTGTGAGTAATTGTAGAGGAGGGGTAGGAAGTTTGAGGAAATATATGAGGGTTTGGAATAATTGTCTTTGGGAGTGTGGAGCAACCTACTGGGAAAAAAATCATGGCTGGTTTTCTGGGCAAAGTTGTATGCTCATTTGAGCTCTATAATCATGCAAAGAGAGCAATAAAGCAGTTTGTGTTATTTTTTCAGCAGCAGCAGAGAACAGAGATAGAAGGCTTCTACCTGTCATCTCATCAAGCAAAGGTGACAGAGAGAGAATATGAATATGTGAAAAGAAGTTTTAAGAAGTAAATCTAGAAAGATACGTTAGGGCCAGTACATGTCAGGCTAAAAACCATGAACTTTATTTCACGGGAAATGAGAAGCCATTGAAGAATTTCTGACTATGAAAGTGACATTACTAAACTGTGCTCCTGCATAATTAACCAGCCTTTAGTGCAAAACACTGAGGTGGTTAAAGAAAAAAACAGGGAGACCATTTTTGAAAGGCCTAAGGATAGGTAACCAAGATCTAAATGAAGGAAGCACCAGTGAACTTGAGAAGCTGGCCAGACAATTGAAGATGAAATTCCTAACAGATCTTGTTATCTATGGGAATGAGACCAACTTGGTGGGAACAACAGCCCACGTGGGAGGCTGGGCTAGAATTGGGCAGGATGTTACCTAAAGCAAATAGAAGCCAACATACATCAAGGGGCATATTGATTAATCAAGGATAGGAGTTAGGATCAGAGGGGTCACCTTGAGCATTGGATCCAAAGGAATAACTATAAAGCTCTCAACCAGTGATAGGACCAGAGAAGGTAAGTGGCAGTTCAGGAAGTGGTGTGCACGATGGGCAGGATGAGGGGGCTCAAGGTGTAGGCCACAGGCAATATAAGTGTGCTGGGTGCTGGCCACATAGAGAGGGCAGGGAGGCCGGCCAGTTTAAAGGAGCAGACTAGAAAAGACTTTGGAACTAATGCTAGTTCAGTTTTATGGGACTGGTAATTTAGCGACAAAGCTCTGATTTGGACCCCAATCTTTAGATATTAAGCCTCTCAAATATATGTATATATTCCATCTGTATGAGTTGACATGGTAAAGTTAAAAGTCATAAAATAACACAGTTGGAAGAGAGGTCAAAACTGGTCTCTCACAATAGACCATAAAATCATTAGTAGTTCAAACCAATCCCAGGATTTTATTATGTCCTTCATCCTGGGAACCAGGAGCTGTGCGATTAATCCCAGGGACATCGCCGGCCATCTGAAAGTACAGTATGTTCCCTGGTAAAGCTGCTACTTTGGGTGGTTTTACATTTTTTTTTTTTTTTTTAATTTCATAAGCCAACTCTATCCATCACCTAGCAATTTGTAAACATATTAAGCAATAGTACACCAGAACAGAATCCCATTAATTTTATTAAATATTCATCCAGCCAACATTTCCTGACCATCAAGCATGTACCAAGCACTATGCTAGGCCTTGGATATAAAGAAAAACATGACACCACTCTTTTTCTTCAAGACACTAGTAAAGAATGACAGGCAAATAGAGGTTTATAATAGATACCGTGACTATGGTGTGCACAGGGCTTATGGCAACATAACTCATTTGAAGGCAAAGGAGTGGGTGGGGTGGTATAGTAGTGATGGGGGCACTCACTAAAGGCCTCCCTGAAGTAGAATGAGAAGGCAAAGTGGCAGGGGTGGGGAGAGGGGTAAATGTCAGGGCATACTAGAAAGAGGAGGTAGCAGGTGCTAAGCCTGGAAGTGCTGAGCAGAGCCTCACTTAGGGGGAAATCCTCAGTAGTTGCATATGGCTGGAGTTTCCACTATGGTATTTCAACTAGATTTGGGTTTTACCCACTTGCTTAGATTTTATTTTTCTGTAGTATGATCTTTATTTATTTTGTTTCCCCCCGCTTCCTTGAAATACAATCAGGATTTTGTTCATTCTTCCTTCACTTTCATAAGCACCAAATAGTGTTTACTACATTGAATGCATGTAATACATTCAGAAATAATGTAAATAAAATATCCCTAAGCTAGAAATAAACATAGGAAATGAGTTATTAGAAAAGGGTAAGAGTATTTATTTATTGCATTAGCTTCAATTAACTAGAAAGGAAAGCTGTATAATTGAGGCAATCAAAGACTGGTAGGTCTACAGTTTTCTTCAGGAATGTTTTCACACAATAAGCAAAGCCTTTTCAGAAAATAGAAACAAAAGTGTTCATCAGCATGTGCTCACGGAGAAAGATAGAGGAAAACCTCAAACCAGTTTCCATTTCCCTTAAGAATTCATCCTGAAGTGAATTCTTAGCATCTTGGCACCGCTTTATTGACAAATAAATTAAGGTATTTTAATTTGTTCACCAGTATTTATATACATCTTTGTTAGGAACCCACAGCTTCCATTAAACAAATTACTTCCTTGTGGCTTTAAATTGAAAGCAACCTCCAAAGAAGAACACATATTCTTAATTTCAGTTACTGACTCTTGAGAATTATATGGAAAGTTATGTCTATGAAAAAGCAAAGATAAGACACAAGCATCTGTAAATTTTGTTTATAGCAACAAGATAGATTATACAAGATTTGGTTCTATTTATTTTTTCTCCTTTAGATACAATTAATCAAAGAGAAGTACTGATTTTCACTTTCAGGTTGAGTTTGTGGAGTTAATTACATTCCACTAACCTTGGCTTCTAGGAGCCCAAGTTTTAGCTGCCAAGATCCATGATGGAGAGCAGTTAAAGAGATGAGGCATTTTGCTATCTCTTGCAATCCTTTTTGAACTGACAGTATAGTATTAATATATCCAGAATTCTGTAGCATGGTCCTGATTTCAAATATTCTTGAGTCTAAATTAAATTTATATGTCAGAACTTATGTCAGATAGTGAGTCCTAATTTTTAATTCTTATAATATAATCACTATAGTTATATAATAAAATTCTGATGAAAAGTGTGTTTTAAAAGACTTCTCATTTTAAAACCCCAGTTATTTTTAAAAACAGTAAATAAAAAATATGAATTTATTAACATTATATATAAATTGAAATGAAACTAGAGCCAGATTTTTGCATACCCTACAACAATTTTTTGAACAACATTATAGAACATTAACTGGATTTGCCAATAATTTACTTGGCTCCCTGGGATAAGAACAGAGGTTTTGGCACTCATCCAGAGTTGGGAAAACCTCTATGCACCCTGAAGAGCCATGAAAATTGTTTCATTGGTTAGCTGGGAAAAGGGACCGCAAGTGACTGTCAAATAGGTTGATATCTTGTGGGTCAACATAGAGGAGCTGGAGTCAGCATCCTGACTATTACATTCAACTCAGTGAGATAAAATTTTTGCCCTTAACATCTAGGAACTTTTAAAGGGCTAAGTTAATTTTAGGATTCTATAGAACTAAATTAATTCATTTCATTCTATTGACCTGAGTCTTGTAAGTACTTATTTTGCCTTTGAAAACTCGTAAGAGTTCTTTTCTTCCTTTCACTAAGCACTCACTTATCTCTCCACCATCTCTCCTGCCTCCTTTCATTTCCTTGACCTCAGAAATTCACCTTTTTGAGGCTATTTATAATAATATAAAGGTCTTTCTGTGGTTGAGGGCTCCTCCTTCCTTTGTTGGCCAAGTTCTATTCACAATTCCCAAAAATAGGAACAAGGCTCCTTCCCTCTTCACTAGGAATGACCAAGGGAAAACAATGACTTCTGGAATATGGCTAGACAAACTTTGTGGAGCAGATATACCCAAAATGATTTGATAGCTTGTCATGGCAGGACTTCCAGGTATTATTGGCAAATCAGTGCAATGTCCTCAGCCATCAGTTTCTGGGATTAGTTCATTAACTGAATCTGCACAAGTTCATTAACATTTTCAGATCTTGCAACATTTATTATGCCAACACAAGTTAACATACTTCTCCTGGGTCCAACTGCTTATTAAGCAACTCAGGAAAATGCTGTTCCTCTTACATTTCCTCTGTATTTCTTATTAGCTCTATGCCCTTTGGCAAATGTTATCAAATTGTAGCTGTATTTGATAGAGGAATTCAGAGGCATAGTAGGTTACTCTGGTACAAGACAGTGTGTCTTTAAATAGCAAAGTACATTGTGGGGGGGGGAGGTGGTGGTATATAGCTAATAAATACGTAAGAATATACATATTATATATCACAATAAGGAAATAACTGAAATTGTGGAACTGTAATACATAACAGTCTTTGAAATTTGCTCTCTAGCTACTTGTTAAATTGTATTTTGAAAGTTATCACTATTCTGTATGTATGTTAAATTTCACAGTAAAAATATATTTAAAAAAAGTAAAAAGAGTATATATCTAACACTATCCCACTGGCCAGAAGTAAACCCCATGCCTTCAAACAAAAGTCTCCCACTTTCCATTAGAGAATAATTTCCTATCAGGGTCTGGTTCTGTGTGTCTTTTCTAAATTTGATTTGTTGAGCTCAAAGAAAGTTTCTACTCTTTCCCTCCAAATGTATTCATATAACCAATATAGCTGTTCTCTAACCTCAACCTCCTAACAGGAAACAATGAGTCAGTAAATAAAATAATAGTGCTGTTTCTGGGGAGGGCAGGGGGAACACTATTCAGTTTGTCTACACTGGCAACAAGAAGTTTGTACCAGAAACAGCTGTGAGGGCTAGTATTGACAGTTGCCTAGCAATTGTTGGCAACCCCAAATTCTCCAATTAAGCTTATGCTGGCAAATAAAATGCCCATCTGGTGATGTTTGACAAAGGAGTACCCAAGATTGCTCTGCAAATTTCCTGGAAGGAAGCATCTTCCTTCTCACTCTAATCCGGGTAATTTATCAGCTTTCCCACACAGCACACGCTCTTCTGGTGATCCTAGCAGCCTCTGTGGTGGAGTTCCAGTTCCCATGTGCCTTGTCTGACATTTAACTAGCACTTGCCCTTTCAGTCAACCTCTCTGGATACAGAAGCCACAAGATTCCCCCTCTCCCCCCCCTTTTTAAACCATTCCTAAGGGATGGACAGAAAGAAGGAAACCATTTCCTGATAATGGTATAAATCCAAAATTAGTCTTATAAACAAAGGAGGGAGGAGACCTTGACATCATTGAATTCCCACAGCTGGAGTAGCTAGAAAATACTGGACCCCAACCAAAAATTTCAGAATGTATCTTCTTAATCTTTATTAATTATAAAAGAAATAGATTTCCAGACCTCTCACAAAGGAAGGGTCTAAATATGGAATCTGAAAATGATGGGGAGAAAAAGAAGAGAAAATTTATACTATCTTGGCAGTGAATGGCTGCCTTCTCCAAGTCTATAAGGTTTAACTAAAGTAGAGTCTAGGGGACAGTGAGTTTTTTTTGTCTTCTGTCCAAAAAGCTTTCCCATCTTCTTTTCTCTGATATTTCCTGTCCCTTGACTTTTAGCACATGACCCAGGGGTAATCAATGATAATACCCATTGCCTTGGCCACTATAATTAATCCAGGGAGTGAGAATATGATACAACTAGGGTTAATCAGATTCCTTCTCTGAAATTTCTGTATATATTTGGTGAGAAAGAAGCTCTGCTCCCTGGAATTGGGTATAAATTAAGGTTCTTTGGTTGCAATTATTATAAGCCAACCCTGATTAATTTAAACAAATAAAATACGTAGTGTAAGGAGATATGATAGCTCTTAGTATTGAAGGAAAATCTTAACAACCAGACCTCAGGAGGGGAACTTAAGGATATATGTTCCAGAAACTAATAGAGAATTTCCTCAGGAGCCAGGCCCCAACCACCAGAATGAATCATCTCTAGTCTTTTCCTGTCCTCCCTCCCTCAACTCAGCTCAAGATTCAAATTCCTGGGAAAGAGTGAGTCTGATTGGTTCAGCTGGTCACAAGCCTACCTCTGGGCCAGAGGGGGAAAGGGACACCTTGACGATAGTACCCACAGTACTGCTCAGAATAGAAGAGGGGTAGTTCCCCCAAAGAAAATCATGCTTCTGTTACTAAAAGAAAAGAGGAGGAGTGGTGCTGAACAGGCAGAAACAATAGATACTCACTGTAAACTGTCAAACAAGGGCAGCCAGGGATGCTTTCCCAATCTCTACCTACAGTAGCTCAGAGTGGTGCCAACAGGCCAAAGGAGCCAAGGTTGCTTTCCAGAAGCTCCTTGGCCCAGCCTTTAGAGCTAATAAATTCTTTTGCTGCTCAATCTAGTTTCATTTTGGTTTCTGTCACTTGCAACTAATAAAGTCCTGATCAATGCATAGTTTTTTCCATTAGCTCTTTTTAGGCCTACAGGTCTCTGAAATATCCTTTTAAAAATTAGAACCACCCTAAAGTTTTACATATTGAATTAGGTCACAGACCCCAGTGAAGTACTAGTTCTCCAGTCTTCTCTGCAATTAATCTCCAAGCTTTGCAGGGACTCCTGGAGGAAATGTTTATCCTTGAAGGTACTGCTGAAATCAGTGAGAAGGTTTTGTCATTAGGGTAAAGGGACTCTATTTCCGAAAAAGACTTAGTGGATGAAGGAAAGAGACATCCTGAAGGGAAATCTCTGAATGAGGCTCAGAAATTACAAAGATAAATATAAGCTATTTCTACCAGGCAAATATTAAAACTCTATTGGAACATATTTAGGAAGTATATCTTAAAGTTATCACATCTGCCCTTTTTTTTTCTTTATAGCTAATTGTTGATGTTTATTGGACTAAATGTAAAATATTCTACCTTGGAGTGGCTTCTGTATCTTAAGTTTTAGTAGTAATGCTTTAAAAGGAAGCTCTTTTTGGCAAATATCAGGTTAATGCTCCCTTTGAGGAAAGAAATCTCTACTTTTTGTTTTCCTAAATTCATGTATTTTTCAGTTAGGCAATGGAATCCTTGTTAGTAGAGAATGCAGGCTGCCTATCTGTGTTTTTGACCAAATGTCAGACTAAGCCCCATGTGGTCTGATGTCATGAGGGGAGCAGAGGTTTTTGACAAAGTCTCAGCAGTTTTGAGATTCCAGGGCCTTCTTGGTGCTTTCTTAGAAAACTCTGGGTAGACTGGTAAAATATCTGTGCTCCAGTGGTGAAGGGAGGTGGCATGGAGGACTATTGGTTAAGCAATTGGTTCCTAGTCTGGGAAGAGCAGCCTTCCAAAGAGCTGGACTGAGAGGAGGTAGAATAAAGGGTGGTATTGTTCGAAAGGCCTAGACAAAAATGGGCAACCAAGCAGGACTTGACTTAATGTGCAAACTCCAATAAATATTAAAATGACCACTCTTTAAAAGCTTAGAATTCTATCAAGTCAAGGTTTAATTTAGGCCCAAAGCACAAAATACACCACTGACACTTGATAGAGTTGTTAGTCATTTAGATCTTAGTAAGATCTTTTAATCTTTGTTTTTTTTAAATTGAGATAAAATTCACATAACATAAAATTCACCACTTCAACCATTTTAAATTGTACAATTCGGTGGTTTTTAACAAATTTACAATCGGTTCAATTATCATCACTATCTAATTCCAGAATATTTTCCTCACCACCCAGATCACTGTTTTCTTAACACCTAGTTGCAAGAGGAGTTTTGATCTGAGGAATTTTGCAGGAGGAGGGGTAAAAAGAGTGGGGAGAAATGTTTGGACTGAGTGGATGGGGATGAATGTCAGGATAAAAGGTACCCTTTAAAATGTTGATTAGAATTGGCTCTGGGGTCTTGGCAAAGAGATATATCTCCTAACTTTCTTAAAAATGTTGGTCAGCAATAGTTTGCTTCTTAAAATTCATGAGATAGGTTGAATAGTATCTAAAGATGTTGTTGGGTCACTGAAAATCACTGAAATGTGAATTCTATTACCAACCTCCCCTCAAAAGTGTGGCTTGCTCCGTTCAGACATTGACTCCTGGATAAGCCTGACGTGGGATGTACAAGCACTACCTGGCTAGTGTCTCATTAATGAAAGTGAGACCAAGAGATGACTTAAGACTGGACATGATTTTCACTGGGGCAATGGGAGCATGCTTGTGAGGGCTAGATACCTTAATTGTACACTAACTTGCATATTAAAAGAAAAGACTAAAACAATTCAGAAGGGTGCATGCCCTTCAGTATGCTAGAGTGAAATGTATAAGCAGGGTTCCTGTCATTCTGGTCAAAGATGGGAGCTTTCACCATATCAAGGGACTGTAATACTCATGCACCAACAGGATTTAGTCAATAAAGCCTTTTTCAAGTATCACTGTCCTCCTAAGCCAAAGGACGCTAAGATCCTTTTGAAATTTAACCTTGGGCTCCTGCACACTGAGATTTACCAAAAGGTGGACTTAAGCTATGAAGGGGTACAATAGGTACTTCTGCTAGTAAATAAAGCCTTAAGCACTTCAGTTGCAAGCTGTGGAAATGACGGAAGGAACCTGCTTTGGGCTGTGATTATTCCTACAAAGTAACATCAACAAACAACACTCAGGCTGTAAGTAAGTTTCCTGCTGTGCCAGTTTTATAATAGAGGTGTTTTTCTTTTCAGCTGAACTTCCCATTGACTTAAATCATTTATTTCCTTGGAGGTAATTTAAGTACATAGTCAATGAAATAGTTTACTGTGTTTACGTAAAAAAAAAAAAAAAAAAAAAAAAAATTGGTAGTTCACTGTTTCATCACTTTGAATATGCTTAAAAATAGTCCTTATTCTGGAACATCTCAATTACAAGAAACTGGCCAGAAACATAATATATAAACTTTACTTGGAAATAAAAAAAACTAAGGAAAAAATTACACACTTGTATAAAAAAAAAAAAAAAACAGTTCTAATTTATTTGGAAATTTTCCTTAAACTGTTTGTTAGACCCATAGACCTTAGTTCGTAATAGGGAAGTAGCTTTATGTTAATCCAGGACATATGCCCCTTACAATCAACATTTTACCCCCTCTTTTGCAATTTGAATTGTTACAATAAGGCAGATCTTCAGAACAGGAGGCCATCATATAATTGAATAGAGGCTAGAAGGGGACTCCTTTCCCCAAATGGTTCATACTTCATCTTTTGAGGGGTCTGGAATTATACCATTGGAGATTTTTTTCTTGGGTCATGAAATTGTTTTGTTCATCAAGAAGAATCTACTTTTATAGTGTAAATACCCATGGGATGGGTGATTTGTTAAGCATTACATTATATTTCAACCTGACCACTAACAGAGAATATATTGGACATGTTGGTTTTCTCCATCACTTCTCCTTTCCAATAATGGGATAGCCCTTCCATTAAGAAAGAATTTTTATACCAATCCAACCCCATGCTTCTAGAGGGAGCCATCAGTCAGAACACTCTCCTTCCCCATCCTTATTTCCCCCCACCCCGTCTCCAGTGGCTGGTGCTTGACCCAAGCTTGTCCATCATTAGTTCCCCACCCTTGGCCATGGGGATTGGCCCAAGTTGAGGATGGGTACTGGACCCAGCCAGGACAGAGTTCTTTTCTTGTACTGTTTCTAACTGGAGCTGGTGGAAAAATCTTTCTTTTCTCCCTGGAGGAGAGATGATAAGGAGGCCAGTCCATAGCTGCTAATGATCATGTTTCTAGCATCTTGGAACAGCCAGCTTGAGAGAATAAAGCTTCAGTGAGGAGAGAAGCAGAGAAGCAGAGAGAGTGTCCTGATGGTATCTGAGACTTTGAATCCATTGGACTCTAAGGCTAATGCATGCCTTTTCTTTGTTTGCTTACATATGCTAATAAATAAATCCCCCTTCCTCCTCAAACTATTACTACTGGGCCATCTGTTACTTGCAACCAACAGAGATCTGAGAACAGAAGACAAACCTTTTATAAAAGGACACAAGATAGAACTAGTGGAGGGGTGGTGTTTTAGGTCCAGGAATGTGTGGGTGGGTGGATGAGCCCTAAATTATTCAGTATTTAAATGGTGGTCATTGTGCATCAAGTCGTTAGCATCTTTTCAGACATTACTTTGAAGTGATTTGAGAGGTAGGGCAAAATGACCAAGGACTCTGAGAATGAAAACAAATATCATTCCCAGGCTACTACCGCCTGGCAGTATCCTGGGTTGTTGAGATCAGGGTGAGGCTATATGGGACCTGAGGGGGAAGAACAGGCAAATATTTAAGACCTTAGTGCTCTGTGTTAGTCCACGGACCCCGTATCTCCAACAAATAAGAGAAGCAACATGTAGGTCCGGAAGGGAGTCACGTACTTGACCTTAGAATGACTGACTATTTCAATGTATATCAGTGCATAAATACACCAGTTTTTTTCTTTCCTCTATGTAGAAGGATGGCAAAGAAGGAAAGATGGGTTTAATGTTTTCCTCCCACATGCCCCCCACCCTGACATTTAGAGCCCTAATATTGGTACCTTGGTATTATATTAATTTTGACCTATCAAAATATCAAAAGGACAAAATTGTCATTTGATGGTAAGTAATGTTATTTTTGTCAAAAATGAAAAACTAGAATTAGATAACTTACAGTGATATCTTTTGCATTAGATTTAAAATATAGTTGAGGCTTAACTGAATGCTTCTCTCAAGTGACCTAGAGATCTTTCTCCGATATGCTCTACAATCACTGTCAACTTCTTATTATGCAACCAATTTAAAATCCGGCTATGATAGCTTAAAATATAGACCTTTAAAAGTATAACATTTTCTATGGCTTTTTTTTCTTTTAGGTTGCATGGTGGTAAAAGCATACTCATAAACTCTGTTTATGTTATTCTGTTGAGAGAGGAAACAAAATGGACCTTCAGCATGTGTTTCAAGGCAACAATAATACGCCATTTGAACCAGGGGGAGAAATGCTGTTCAAAATTGAAAATTAAAACCAAACTCATATTAAAAGATTTACTATGTAGTCAGGATGCTGGGAGTGTCTCACTTTCTGTAGCCACAACTTCGCCTACTTCCTCCTCCTCGATTTGTTTCCACATCACTCCTCTTTTTCCAGAATGACTTATGAGTAATAAAGGAAGCCCAAGTAAGAACAATGGCATATATTCCTGGCTTTACCAGAGTGGCAGACATCAAAGGAAGACACATCCCAGGGAACCACAGTTTCGCGAGAGATCCACCAGGCATACACAAAATTTGGTATTGCTGCTACTGAACAGAGACAAAATGTAAGAGCCCAGGCCTTACTCCATCAGAGCTGAGGCAGGCCTTCTGGTGTAGGGCAAGTTGCTGCTCTGGAGACTGACTGCCCAGGTGTGGCTTGCACATGTCTAACCTGGGGCAAGGTAATTAACATCTCTAAGCCTCTGCTTATTCTTGTGGAATTCATAAATGTACTTACCTCAGAGGTTATTCTGAGAGTTAAATACACATGAAGTGCTTAGAAAATGCCTGGCACATTGTGTGAAATGTTAACTCATGTTATTGCTAATGATGACATTAGCACTTTGCCATTAGGTCATGAAATGCAGGGCAGGAGATTTAGAAAGTACACGCACCCAAACTGAAAAATGAGTTTTTGTTTTTTCCCAATGTGTATATTCTCTTAGTTGGAAAAGTTTTTTTTTTTGAAAAAAAACTCAAAACCAAAGTGGCTATTCAAATTCTTCTGAACCACCTTGATTTCATCCTCAATGAGCCTTTCCTGTTGTTTCTGGCTTATTTGCCTATTATTAAAGCACTAACTTCTTCCCTTGGCTGGGCCTATCTACACTTTTAGACAAGCTCTTCACCCCAGTCCAGAGCCCGACCCCTACCCTTCTCTATTTGCTGCTTTCACTGCCACCCAGCTTGGGAATGATAACACTTATCAGATCTGTTTCAGTTCTGCGTTTCAGCTTCGGAGACTTTTTTTTTAATGAATTGCTTTTTTACTCTCTGCCTCTCTTAAGGTGGAAGTGAAGGCAGCCTGGAGTAAGCAGTTTCTGCGCTTTCTCTATTCGTGGTAAAAGGAGGTCAGGCCAGGCCGGTGTGTGGCTGGGGCCAGGACACTGCCCAGCACGGAGGCTTTGCCTTTTGCTTCGTTGCCAATAAAGCTGTATACATCACCCAGGGCCGTGGGCCAGTAGGTAGCTGTCACATGGTAATACTGACCTCTAGGGGCTGGCTTTCCTTCACATAGAGTCTTTATCTTCTCATTGAGTTCCAGGACTCTGATGGCAGCCTCCTGTATAGCTGTGGCCAAATCAGTTTGTAGCTTTTTCATTTTCTTTTTGTGCTTTAGTTCCTTAAAGAAAATGAGAGTTACGGTCACTAGAGACAGATGCATCAACAGAACAAAAGGACCTAATGATGTCTGAACAAACATGGCCTTTGAAGCCCAGATTGGATGAAATGCCTCCTGATTATTTACACTGAGTCCTGTTTGAGGTTTGTGAAACAGTATGTGAGCCCCTGAGGTCAGAGAATTTGAATCCCCAAAAGTAAAAGCCCCCTCTCTACACCACAGTATTTCTTACCCTCTCCAAGGGTTTTTATCTGGATCTGAACTCTCTGCTTATAATAGAGGCAATTAGAGAAGAACTCTAGTTACCGGTTGGCATTTTACCACTGAGGTGCTAATGCTTAAATGTATCTGATTTTTTTTTTCCCCCAAAATGTAAGTAGACTCACATTAAAGAGTCAGAGTGTTGATTTGGTGTTGTTTTCCCCCTGATACTGTAATAGTTTGTACTTAAGCTCTAAAGGGGATAGATACTAGTATGAAAAGCTTATATTTACAGATATTTACAATAACATCTATGTAAGGAAAGTGGTTAGTAGTAAGAATGGTTCTCCAGCAAGAGAGGACAGGAATGTCTTGCTATGAAAAATCTGATTTACGAGATGCTAAGTCTTTGAAAGAACTATATTAGGAAGTTGTTACATAGCCCAAAGATTCACCTTGAGACTTGATGACTGGAAAGCACTTTTTATGAATTTCAAAGTGGATTTATTTGTCAAAATGGGATTTATCTGCAACTCTGGAGAAGTTATCTATTGTGAAAAGTGCTGCATTTGCACTTCTGGATTGCTTTTGTGTAACTGCCTTTCCACTGAAGAGTTTACCTTGCCAACTCCTTGTGGGTTGGTAATAGGAAACCGGGAAAACAAACGACTAACCTTTATCATCATACATAAATCTTGAGAGAAGGAATGGTTTTTGCTAACTAGGGAAGATCGTGTTCTTTTCTTGTCTCCGAAGGGAGTACACTGGGGTAGCAGTGAACTACTCCTATATTTTGAAAGTAAAGCCAATAAAATCAGCTTATCAAAGATGAAATTATATATATATACAGCCCTCCCATTTTAAAGACAGGTTGTCTTCCAGACCAAACTGCAGGGAGATCAGGGCATCACTAAAACTTGCTTAATGACATAAACATGCCTAAACGAGAATACATTTAAAGGAGAAAGGCAGTCAGGGAACTTTAAAGGGGTTTGGAGGGGTGGACTTTGGGGGGCTCACCCAGCACATTCCAGATAAGAGGCACCCTGAGCACAAATGCAAGGGCCCAGTCTGCTTGGCAGCTCTACTAGTAGTAATGTCTATGCATTCATTTCTTCTTTGTACTTACAATCCCCTCAATGTCAGGCACTGTACTGGGCAGGTGGAAACGTCAAGACTGATAAGGTTTCTGCCTTTGTTCCACAAAGACCTAATTAATTCCTTTCTAAATCAGTGTTCACTGAAAACCTGCACAATTTGGCATGTCATGTAGGTTATTCAGGGAGACTGAGCTGATGAAGAAGAACACATGGCTGGGTATTTGCTAGTTGTATTTCTCACAGTAAATTATTATGGTGGCTTCAATTTATACCTCCCTTATTGCAGGTTGGTTAGGTCAGCTGGTTCATGAGGACGTGGTTCACCCCAGGCCTGTGAGGTCATCAGTGACCTTTCCTGAGGCTGCGTTGACACTGTTCCATGCTCTGAATTTTACACTTTTGTTTTATCACTTAGAACTTTAGTGATAGAAAATGAGAGGAAGGATGCAGAAATGAAAATTGAGAAATTGGAGAGAAAGGGGGAAAGTGTTGTAAGGGGGATCAGAAGAGAGTGCTAGATAAAAGTATCAGAAAAGACCTGAGAATGATATGCATGCTGAAGTGTTAGGGATTAATTTACACTGACATGCATAATAAAATAAGAAGGACTGATAGATGGATAGAGAAATGGATAGATATATGAGAAATCAAAGATAGAAAAATGTTAATTATAGAATCTAGTTGTCTAGTAAATGGGTGGTCACTATAAAAATATTTCACCTTTTCTGTACATCTGGAATTTTTCATAATAAAATATTGGGGGAAAAAAGAACTGAAGGTTTTGTTTCCTCACATTATTCCTCCCTTAATTCTTATTAGTTGGAATTCAAATTCTCAAATCATGTCACAACTATTCATCTGCAGCTAAGTATTACTCTAGAAAATATTCTCAAAGTAACATTGTCAGTAAATAAACAAAATCAAAAATAAAAGCAACTTGGTGGGACCTAATGAGTGATCATTAGGAAATGACATTGTATCATTAAGAAAAAAGTCTCATCAAGCTATATTTCCATTTAGATAGGATGACTTGAGTGATAGAGTATAGGAATTCAGTGGACAGGCATAGTGCTTCTCAAGTTCAGCAAGAAATTTAGCTCTCCTTTCATTCAAATTTCCAGACTACTGTTTTGTCTTTTATCATGATTATATGGTCTGTCTCTTATTATTACTACAATATTTGTATATCTGCTTTATCTAAGCAAGGAATTGGAGACATTCAGTTTAGAGAGGACAATATATAGGGGAGTTATGACAGTTGACTTCAGGTATCTGACGGACTGTTCAAGAGGAGAGGAAGTTCAGTTAAACAGTGTTGTTCTAGAGGAAACATGAGGAACAATGAGTGGAAAAATGGGGAGGCAGATTTTGGCATAATATGAGAAAGCACCCTCCAACAATCAGAGCTGCATCCATAAGAATATAGGATGGCTCCTGGCAACGATCTCTCTGAGTTGGGAATAGTCACGCAGAGACTGGCTGAACACCCTTGGGCAGGCCTTTGGTAACTCCTGGAGCCTGGGTGGAGAGGTAATGGGACGTCTGGCCTGCCCCTGACCTTGCTTCCTCTTGCTTTCCTCTGGCTTTCTTTCCGCAAGGGGCACAGCACAGCGGGAATGGACAATTCCGCCCTCATAATCTCTAAGGCAGGTGTGGTTGCCAGGGATGCTTTCAAGAGAATTCCAGTATTTGTGAGAAGTTGGATAAGATGCATGAGATTGACCTCTGGTTCCCTTAGAATTCAATGATGCATTGACTCAAAATGTTCAAACTGTAATATTTAGTTATAAGAGAAAGAGGAGGGGAGATAATTTTAGATTAGCAATTGAATAAAGGACCTAGATTAGTTGCTTAAGGTTTCTGCTGGGGCCTTTTGTTTACTCAAACTTTAAAATAGTTTAGTATCTTTCTCTTTTTTCTCTTCTCCACACAGAACTCTGTATGCTATTAATTCATAGCTTTAACCAAGCCCTTTGGGCATTTCAAAAAATCCAATTTGCCAACATGTTTTTTTATTAGTCATAGACATCAAATGATTTCAACAATGATAATATTTTCCTTTGCTTTTTTGGCATTCACTAGCCAGGCAACCAAAGTGTTGTACTTGAATCTAATGGAGTCTGTTATGGTCTCCTTAGTAACTACGAACTCTCCTCTGTGATTACCTCAGATAGGAAGGCTTTATAGCTTGGAGATAAATTCCTATTATACTTTGCTCTTTTCCTACTTCTCCTACAGGGTGGAATGAGGGAGGAAATCATGTATTTGTGCAATGTTTTGAAAAGGAAATATCTATCCACATCACATTGCTGAATAGCTTGCATTATACCAAGTCAATTGGAATTAGAAATAATCAGGGAACTATTTTTAGAAGAGTTTCAATGTGGAAGTGCCAGCACCATTTAAAATTTCTAGATATTTCCACAAACTTTGAAATGTGGTCTAGGATTCTAAACCTGGGGTTTGTAACTTACTAGACATGAGAAATTGGGCCAGGCACACGACATCTCCAAGCCTTAGATCTCATTTCACAGAACTCTTGTAAGGATCAAATGACATTTGTGTAAATGGTAGAACCTAGTGCTGTGCTTGGGATGTAGTAGACATGTACTCTGTTTTTTGGTATTAAAACACATCAGGGAAATCCTAAAGCCTCCAATAAAACTCTAAAGTATCTTTTCTAAAGAAGTGTTTGTCACACTTTAGAGAAAATGCAATTTGTATCTAATTGAAAGCAAGACTTCTTTCTACTTTTTTTCTTTAAAATTAGTTTTCTGCATGATGACATTGATCTCCTCACCTTGTATGGGCAGACAAAACTTAACTTAGTGTCTTGAACACAGACATGCAAATAGCCTTAATTCAGTCTCCCGCCAGAACTGGCCAGATGCCCAGGCAAGGCAGGTGGTGGCCTCTAGAACGATGTGAGGAGCACTCTGAGGCCCCACCTGTTGCTTTGCATGGCTCCTCTTTCTTGGGCTTGCCAGAGCATAGCTTCCTCCCACTTCATCTAAAATCTACCCTGTCCATCCCACTCTTATTCACTTATGGAGCATTTATAACAAAGACAGAAGTTTTATCCTCAGACAGTCACTGATAAAATGCTTTCTACTGAGAATGTGTATGAGAGTTTGGTTTGAGTACAGAAGGCATAGGCAAGTCTTCCTTTTATTCCTCTTCTAATAGCCCAACATTAATAATGAAACAAATAAAGGCATTGGACGCATTGGATACAACTTGGCTTATAAAATTAATCTCATGTCTCTGATTTTTTTTTTTTTTTTGTATTTATAATAACATGAGGTGAATATTTCAAAGTCCAGGGATGGGAAATATGCAATGTATGTTCCTCTCCAGTTCATGGCAAATTTTTGATTTGGAGATGTTTTCACCCTAGGTTGCATGTATGGTTTCAAATTTCTTAATATATACTCCCAGCAACTACCTCTAATGGATAAAACCTAATTGTCATCCAGGTTAATATCCCTGTTTTGTAAATGAGAAAGCAGTGGTTCCAGAGAGTTTGAGTAAGTAGCTAATGGACTTGAACCAAAGACTTTTTTTCCAATCATAAATGATCATAATTAATAACTGTGTTGCTACTGCTCCAAAACCTCTTTTTAAATGCAATTTTTTGAGATATATTCACATACCATATAATCCATCCAAAGTTTACAATCATTGGTCACAGTATCATCACATAGTTATTCATTTATCACCACAATCAATTTTACTTCAAAACAATAAATAAAAATAAAAAAGGAAACCCAAAACATTCCAAAAAAAATTATCCCCACTATTTCTCCAACAGTTTTATTCATACACCATACAATCCATCTTAAGTGTACAATCGATGGTTCTTGGTATAATCACAGTCTTGCATTCACCACTACAGTTAATATGAGAGCATTCTCATTTCTTCCAAAGAAAAATATCCCATACTCCTTATGTCCCCCTGTTACTGAAATTTAGCTTTGGTGTAGTGACTTTCTTATATTAGTGCCAGAATATTACAATGCTATTGTTTACTTTAGACCTTAGTTTACATTAATTGTATTTTCCCCATATAGCACCCTATTTTTAACATCTTGTAATAGTGACATACATTTGTTCTAGTTCATATAAGAACTTTCTTATATTAATACAGTTAACCACCATCATTGTCCATTCTAGATTTTGCTAAGTTATATAGTCCTGTTTTTATCCTCTAGCTTTCCTTCTGGTGACATACATGACTCTAGCCTTCCTCTTTCAACCATTCTCATACTCAGGTTTGTCAGTTACACTTACAGTATTGTGCTACCCTCAAACAATATTGTGCTATCCATTTCCAGACCTTTAGAGTCAACCATATTGAGCATTCTGTACTCCTTAATCATCGATTGCCTAATCTCTGCCCTCTTCCTGTCTCTTGATAACCTATGCATTGACTTGAACTTCAGAGTTTGCTCATTACAGTTAGTTCATATTGGTATGACCATGCCATATCTGTCCTTTCATTTCTGGCTTATCTCATGTGACATAATGTCCTCAAGGTTCATTCACATCATTGAATACCTCATGACTTCATTTCTTTCTGCAGCCGCACAATATTCCATCATATGTATACACCACAGTTTGCCCTTCTGCCCATCAGTCTCTTGGGCTACCTCCATTCTTTGGCAAATTGTGAATAATAATGCCACATACATTGGTTTGCAAATGTCTATTCATGTCCCTACCCTCAGTTCTTCCAAGTACGTAATTAATAACAGGATTGCTAAATAATATGGCAATTCTATACGTGGTTTCCTGAAGAACCACCACACAGCCCTCCAGAGGGGCTGCACAATTCTACTTCCCTAACAACAGTAAATAGATATACTTCTTTCTTCATATCTTCTCCAGCACTTGTAATTTTCTGTTTATTTTTAAAAAACAGTTTTATTCACACACCATACAATCCATCCTAAGTGTATAATCATTGGCTCCCAGTATAATCACATAGTTATGCATTCACCATCACAATCTGATATAAGAATATTCCCATTTCTTCTGAAAAGAAAGAAGGAAAAAAAATACCACATCTCTCCTTATATCCCCCTCTTATTGACATTTAGCTTTAGTATATTGCCTTTGTTACAATTGATGAAGAATATTAGCGTTACTGTTAACTATAGACCTTAGTTTGCACTAATTGAATTTTTCCATATACCACCCCATTTTAATACCTTATAATAGTGACATACATTTATTCACATTCATGTAAAAACTTTCTTATATTTGTACAATTAACCACCATCATTGTCCATTCTAGGTTTCACTGTTATACAGTCCCAGTTTTTATCCTGTAGCTTACCTTTTGGTGACATGCAGCACTCTAGCCTTCCTCTTTCAACCATACTCACTCTCAGTTTTGTTAATTACACTCACAGTATTGTGCTACCCTCACACAGTATTGTGCTGTCCATTTCTGAACCTTTACAATTAAACTTATTGAATATTCTGTACTCCTTAAGCATTGATTTCCCAATCTCTGCCTTCTTTCTATCTCCTGATAGCCTGTGCTCTCTAATTTAACTCTCAGATGAATCAGAGTCTTTTGATTCACAGATGCAAAATGGAAATCAGTCTTATTTCATTCAGTAAGGTTGTGGGAAAGTAGCCGACACACAAACCCTTAGGACTTGTCACAACCTTGTCCAAGATCCTGGCCCCACATGACAACTGACAGATGCTTAATGGAAAGAGATTCAGACCGCAAAAGCTATAGTCAGCACTTTTCATTTCTTTGCACTATCCCTACCATCAGAGAACTGACTTCATCTAATTTTATGTTACAACATGCTCTAGTGATACATTTTAATACTTATCTCCACATCCAGAGGGTTTGGGATTTCTAATAAAAAGAAAAAAATATCCCAGTAATTATACAAGCAACTTGCTTCACTATAAGGGAAGCATTTATCTATAGTTGAGGCCAAGTCTCAGCTTTTACCCAGTACGTGTCCTGATCTCCAGAATACTTGAGTGTTTATTTAAGAGCAGTAACAAATTAATGTGAAATGAAGAGATAAACTTACACTTGGAATGAATACCAATGATACGGCAGGGGTTAAAAAAAAAAAAAAGAAATTTGTTGCCATAAAAAACAGTAAACTCCCCTTCACTGTGTGTGATATCCAGGCCATTATTGGGAATGTTGTAGAGAGAAGCCAGCACTTAGTGACTACCTACAGTATGCCAGGCATAGTTCTGAGCACTTCCTATGTACCAGCTCATTTCATTTTTGTAGCAACCCAGTTGTAAACTGATTACAAATCCCATTTTTGGATGAAAATACTAAAGCACAGAGAGGTTTAAATGACTTGCCTGAAGTTAAATGGTGTCACAATTAGAATCCACGCTGTCTGGCTCCATATATACCCCCAATGACCTACGCAGTGTCCTGCATTATGGAAGATTTGAGTAAGATGACATTTAAGATTCTATAAATCCATTGGTTGTAGGAAGTGGGAGTGGTATTTGACTTCTGACCATGAAGTCTTAAAGTCATGACCTGACCCCTCGGTGTGACAGGAAATCAGATGGAATCACTGAATCTTTGATGACACAGAATTGGATGCAATATTGGATACCAATTGTCCAGACCTAGCAGAAATGGAAGCAGAGAACAATGAAATGATATGCCCAAAGTCACAACCAATAAAGCTGCAAGACGTAGGACTCAAGGCTAGGGTTTTGGACTCCACGTCTCAGTGTTGTTTTCCACTATATCATGCTGCTACTTGCCCATAAGACCCAAAGAACAATGGAATGGGTATATGATTGGAACCTGGAGCATGTATATAGTACATGATGGGATTACATTTGATAGCAAAAAGAATCTTTAGGTAATTGAGATCTTGCTAACATCAAAGAAATAAGAAGGACCAATGCCTACTAGCAAACTTGCCTTCATACAGCATTAGAATATCTGTACCCAATTAAACGAATCCATTTCTGAGATTAAGACGAGACTGGATTCCCTGTTCTGTGTGTAACCATGCCTCATCTTTCTTATCTAGTAAAAATGAATGAGGTTGACAATTGGGATATTTGAGAAAGAAAGAACCTATAGTGTAATAAATAAATTTTAATATTACTGGCTGATCACAACACAGAACAAAACCAAGTGCTCAAGTAGGTCATGCAGAAAGAAAAGGTAGCCAGGGCCCACTAAACCAGGTGGGCTTCTTGGTTTTACAATCTCAAATCACACCCTGTGAGCTGAGAGAAGTGCATTGTCACACCTAACAGAACCTTTTAGCAAGCTGTTTTCCATCCCAATTCTCCCTGGGGACAGAGAGAGCCCAAAGTGCCAAAGCTGTATATGAAGCAATTTTAGTTTCTCAGCCCCACCTTTACAGGTGTTGGTGTAATGGGCAAGCAGCCACAAAAGAAGTGACGTGGGTGGAATAAAACAGAAACCAGAGATGACAGAATATACAAGTGATGAAAAATAATTCCCATATCTACCTCGTGCAAGTGCTGCCACACACTACTAACACGATTACAAACATAATGAAGAGTTTTTCCCCTTCTGGAATGACCTTGTACTTGGAAATATACTTGTTTTTTCTCTGTTCCCAGCGTTCCCTTTGAACTTGCCTAGGGTTGCCTTCTGGGATGAAATCAGCAGCCATTGGCTACCTGTGACTTACCTGTTGAGTCATAAAGCAAAGGCATATGTTCAAGGACTGGAGTATTTAGATCCAAGTGGAAAAAAGGACAATTTTCATGGAAGAAAGGATGCTCATAAGAGCATGAAACAGCTTTATACACTGTACTAGAGAAATTGGAGAAGGCTGCAAAGTGCAAAGTTCTATGTGTATTATTTTTCCCATGAAATGCAATGTCTAAAACACTGCTGCTTTCTTATTGCAGAGTTGAAATAATTTCACAGCAGAAATTTCTAAGTTTAAAGTTAAATGGATCCAACATCATTTGAAATGAATTTCTTCTATTAAAGTATGAAAATATATGAGTGGGTGCTTTGTAAATTGTAGCGTGCCATGACACTAGTTAATATTGTTCTGGTATTATGATTTTAGAATCTATATTCTTTATTAAGTAGAATTTCTGAGATAATGATTGTTAGCAGTGACTTAGCTTACTGTTTTATAGTATCTGTAAATTGGATATTGTATGGCTGCAATTAAGTGAGTGATCTGCCAATTCTTTAATTTTTCCATTGCTTTATTCTGGTATATGTTTAGAAACAAAAGTAGTTTCATAGTGGGCAAATATCTCAAGTAAATTTTCCCCCTGAGAAAATCTATAATTTCCTGTCAAGTTCATTGCAAGCAATGTTTGACAGTAATTTGACTAAGGACATTTACATGCACATGGAGAAATTACCAAAATTAAATCTTCAAACTTGGCTTATAACTCTAGTGGGTTTATCTTTTTAACTCTTTTATTGGAAAGGGAGAATTCACTTGAATATTAAACTGGACAGTGTAAATTTAAGTAGCTAGATTAAACGGGTGAAGCAAATGTTTTTTGCCCTGGGGAAGTCATAACCATTTTAGTAATACTGTATCACAGAGCCAATGATGTAAAGGCTGGATATTCTGAGACCAATTTCTCTTATCTTGAACCTCAGACAGCGTTCAATGTTTAATTATTATTGCTACCCTGAAAGTTTTCTTTGCTTGATTTTCCTCTTCTCAGTTCCTTCAAGCTACCCAGTGTTATTGTAACTCATCAATTAGACCAGAATTACATAGTAATAAAGAGGAAGTCACCTAGAGTTAAAAGTAACAAG
The DNA here is from genome assembly GCF_015220235.1 of Choloepus didactylus. Taxonomy (NCBI): domain Eukaryota; kingdom Metazoa; phylum Chordata; class Mammalia; order Pilosa; family Megalonychidae; genus Choloepus; species Choloepus didactylus. The sequence continues at coordinate 69,173,525 of NC_051319.1, read as the reverse complement.
TTCCATGTCCTGGCCTTATACTAGAAAACTAGAGTTCCTCGGTGTGCTATGGGCACAAAGCAGAGAAAGGAGTTGATTTTCAAATAAATTACCAACACACAGTCTTCACAATTATGCAGAGAATCAAATGGTCACAGCTGAATTCCCTTAAAGTTCGTTTTGCCTGAGAACTGCAAGGGAACGTCAATTTGGAAGTCTCATTGCAAACATATTTTGCAGTCCCCTCCCCTTTTATTCACATTCGTGCCATCTTATGACTATGAACTGGTGATGTGTATGCTTGATAGATGACATTTTATCTAGTATTGGTGACAATCTAGTCTGTGCCCATTTGATGACCAGAAAACAGTGTTTCCAATTCTGCAACAAAATCACCTCTTGCTTCTCTTACCTAAAACCTCACATTCTGAGAATCGTTAGCTTAGTCTGACTTCCAGGGCTTTCCTACAGCTCCTATCCTTGACCAATGGGGCATCCTACACTCTGAACCTTTAAGTGGTGGAAGAAATTGCAGTAGTTTGCCACACCTGAAAACTTTCTGCTAAAAAGTGTCAGTCCTGCTCTGTAGAGGTAGCTTAACTCTCAAGAATATGGTATGAATATTCAGTAGTATTTGCAACTTAAATCCAGTTTCATTCCTCATACTCAACATTCCAGCTGTGACTTTAGTTACATTATTTTTTGTCTTGTGCTTCTCCACTATTTAGCACAGCTGTCTTGTTCATATCATGAGGCCACATTTCATAGGTAGGGAGACAAGAATATTTGGATTTCCATACAGTTGTTTTTAAAAGTTCTTAGAACAAAAGTTTAATTTCAGAATCTGATATTGTAAAAGAATTGGGTTATATGTATGCAAAGTGGGGCTGTAAAGCCATGACCCAAAAAAGAAGCATTTGGGACTTGTAAAAAGCACATAGAATTAGGGATGGAGGGAAAAGGGTGGTGATGATGTGAACTTTTGCTATGCAGATTATTAGCAAGTTTCAGATTGCATATTTTAACAAGTCCTGACAGATGTCCTTGCTCTAAAACAAATCATCAAATACGGATTGTTTCTTGGTTTTGTTGGACTCCAGGATCTGACTTCCTTATTCACTCTCTAGCAAGGTGCCTATCCTAATTCCACTACAAATCTAACTCTGGAAAGACAGAGTGTGAAACCAAACAAGGCTCCAAATATGAATCTTTAAGTACATCTCAAAGTTCTATCTGTTACCTGTAAGCCTGTTCCCATGCCTTCAACTCAGAGATATTCAGTGATAACAGGTAGGGAGGGGAACATGGGCACTGGGTTTAAAGCTGCTTGTATTATCCCTTATTAGTGACTTGTGGTTTCACAACTTCTCCGAGTCTGAGACTGTAATACTTAGGGATAATAAAATGAGTTGTTCATCAAGGAAAGGTTGGAGATTTCCCAACATAGATAAATGGTGCATTGCGTCTTCTGGTTCTGATCAGGAAAAGCCACAGGAGCCATATATCATCAGTTCTGGTTTGGACTTTCCAGACCATCCTTAGTAATAGCGAGAACAGTGTTGTTCTGACAGGAGACCACCTACATCTGGAAATTCTGGTAACAGAATTACATCTTTGGGGCACCCTAAACTGAATCTGATCCTCCTAGTTAAAAGCAAGGCTGGTTTAAAAAAAAACTAATATCCAGTAAATGCATACTAAATAAATACTTTCGGACAGTCTAAAGAATAAAGTGATGAATAAAAATGCCCCCTATTTTTCTCAAATATGTGTTAAAGTTGAAACTGACTTCTCCTTGCTCCAATTTCAATTCTGTAGTGCCTTATCTAAACTGACAATGTCAATTATTCTTAGTCACAAATGCACTTGACTTTTCAAAACATTTCTTGGAGTAGCAATCATAGTAGTTCAATAATTACATTATTTGCCTTTCCTAGATGAATTGAAACTTATCTTTCAATTACATACTGTGTTTTTCATTTACCAAAATTATTTACTTTTTGTTTTTGCTGTCAACAGGTTCATTGAACCCAAAGTGGGAAGACATCTTAGAAATCTTCTCAGATCTTTTTAAATGATTCTGGTAGGACAATCTCTATCACAGATTTCTAAATTAGGCATTCCAATTTTGTCTGATCTAAAGCCTTCCTCCATTTTTTAAGGGAGGGTCTATATTACTATTATTATAATGTAGAATTCTGCTATTAAGAAATGAAAACCCAGTGGCACAAAGAGCCAGCTCCAGGGTCATCAAGTAGCCGTTACTCAAGAAGTCATTAGTCAGCAGGAATGTGAACAGAAAAGTGCACAGTGATGTTCACAGCAGCATTATTCACAGTTGCCAAAAGATGGAAGCAACCCAAGTGTCCATCAACCAATGAATGGATGAACAAAACGTGCTATAAACATACAATGGTATATTAACCAGCAGTAAGAAGTAATGAAGTCCTGAAGCATGCAACAAAATGGATGAACCTTGAGGACATTAGTCAAACACAGAAGGACAAATATTGTATGATCTCAGGAATAGGAACTAATTATAATAAGTAAACTCATAGAGCTAAAATCTAGAATATAGGTACCAGGAGATAGAATGAGGGTAGAATGGGGAGCAGATGCTTAATGTGTGCAGAGTTTTTAACTAGGTTGAATTTAAATACCTGGAAATGGATAGAGGTGGTGGAAAGTCTTGTGGTGCCATTACTGGCCCTTCCCCCATTCCTTCACCAGCTTGGTGTGGGGCTGGCCCACACTCCCAGTGCGGGCCCCTGGTCCCAGTTTTGTAGGGAGCAGAGTAACTCTTTTGCATGTACCAGAGTGCCTGAGTGTCTATGCTAGTCTGTCTGGTGGCAGGTTGAAGGACTGAACCATCACAGGCTCACTATCCCAGAACTTGCCCTGTATATAGAGGCAGCTCACAGATCTCTTCCACAGAATACTGTAGGAGAAAAGTTAAATTACATCTCCCTGGGGCATAGGACTGCCAACTGTGGGATACAGAGTGTAGTGCCTGGAATCATGAAGAAACACTAGTAGAAAAGGAACATTGAGTATAAATGGAGCAATTCCTAGGGCCATAAGCTCATGCCCAGGTCAAGATGTATGCTCAGAATAAAACAAGGGAAAGCCTATGCTTTTGCCTTGTGTGGTTCTCTAAACTCATTGTTAGGATGGCCAAGCTCTGAAGAGGAGCACTTGCACAGGCCATACTGAAAAAACTGAGAAAGGTAGTTTCTCCATCCTACCCACCCTACTTTTTTTGTTACTTCCTGGCATTCAACAAAATATTAGTCATTACGCTAGCTAAATACAACCTTCAGGAACACACACCTCAGTATCCAAATTCCAGAAATAAAACATTAAAGTATCAAAATGTCCAGGATGCAAACAAAAGAATACAAAACATAAAAAGAAACAGAAAATGCTGACCTTTGCAAAGGAGCAGGATAAAGCATAAACCATCAACATAAGATAGACATGGGACATAACAGACAAAGGCTTTCAAAAACTGGTCCTAAATATGTTCAAAGAGCTAAAGGAAAACATGAACAAAGAACTAAAGGAAATAAGAAAAATATAGATGAACAAAAAGAGAACATCAGTAAAAATGTAGAAACCATGAAAAGGAACCAAACAGAGCTGAAGATTGCAGCAACAGAAATACAAAAATTATCTAAAGGGTTTCAACAGCAGATTGAAGCTGTCAGAAGAACAAATCAATGAACTCAAAGATTGGTCAAATGCCAAAGATAAAGAGAGAATTCTGAAGGCCACCAGAGAGAAGCAGTGTACCAGGTACAAGGCAGCCTCAGTAAGATTAAGTGCTGATTTTTCATCAGAAACCATGGCGGCAAGAAGATAGTGAGATGACATCTTTAAAGTGCTTCAAGGAAAAAACTCCCTATATTTGGCAAAACTGTTTTTCAAAAATGAGAGAAAGATTAAGATATTCCAGGATAAACAAAAGCTCAGGGATACATCACCTCAAGACTGGTCCTACAAGAAATGCTAAAGGGAATTTTTCAGGTTGAAAGGAAAGGACACTGGAGAATAGATCAAAGCCACATGAAGAAATAAAGATCTTCAGTAAAGATAAAACAACTTGGATAAATATAAATGGCAGTACTATTGTATTTGTTGTTTGTAACTCCACTTTTTACTTCATATTTTTGATGTGCACATCTGTAAAGACTGACTGAAAGGGTATGCATGAACTGGAGTTAGATGCTAACCACAAAGGTAGCATGAGTGTCTGCTTGTACACATGAGGCACTTAGCAATGCATGAGTGTGTGGTGGGGAAGTGAGGACGACTGCAACTCCAGAAAGCTGCAGATTGGTATGTCTCCGTGGGAGCTTGTTTCTTTGTCAGTTGCCAAATTCAACTTTAGAAAGAAAGAAATTAGTTGGAACAAAGGAACCTTAGGTTTTGGAAATCATAAATGTGGGATGACAGGGCAGTTAAAGCATTTGTGGAGTATATCAGCTGCCTTTTGTAGGGTAAATATGAAGTATCAAACTGCACCAGTCCATTCAAAGCTCCAACACACTCTCTCTCTCTGACTTAGGGACAAACACCTCGGTTCTAATTCTGTTTTGCCACCTACAACTCCCTTGCAACTCCTTGCAGGTCATGACAGCTAAGGAAAATTCCCATACCTGCTTTCATATTCAATGAATTGTTCCAGATAATTTCAGTGACCTTCATAAGCTTCAAAGAAATCTAGCAGGAAAATTCTAAGTCATGTTCCCAACTTTGTAAACAACAGTAATCTGAAGCAAGTGCCTTGATGTTCACTTCTCCAAATGCCCAATGGAATTTTTTAACCATCTCAGGGTGTACATATGGATGAATTAACTCATTCAGATTAAAACCTTTGAGCCTTAAGCATTCAAAGTGGAGTGGGGAACTAAGGCAATGAAAAGGATACTTCAAGAAACTCTGCCCCCTTTCTTTAGCTTTAAAATTACAGTTTATTTTTATTATTTTAGAAGTAATCCAAGATGTTTAAAAAAAGCTAACCCATGCTTCTTAAGTGCTTCAAATCCCTTGATAATCCCCGTGTGTATTTAACACATAAATATCAGCAGAAAAAAGAAAACTTGTCTTTTTAGAAGTATCAAATCTCAAGGATCTTTACTGGCTAGCCTAAACTTTCTCCTTCATAGTGGAAAAAAGGTATTCCAATTATGGAAATGAGGAATCTTGGTTTGTCATCTGAAAAGGCTTAATGTGGAGTATATTTACCAGCCAGTCTTTAATAATTGTGTTTATTCTTTCTATACAGCATACAGGTGTCACACTGTGCATTTTGTTGCATATTGTTAAGTAGAGAAAATATTCTATGGGTTCCTTCTCTATTACTTTTCTCAACCGTAATCTTTAGTTTCCGATGGGACTGTTATTGCTGTCTTCTATGAGAAGAGTAAATGGAGAGAACCTAAGATGGCGGCTAGGTGTGACAGGGTGAAAAAACACCTCCATGAAAAAACTAGATAAAGGCCAGAAAGTGACCCAGAACACCAGTTTCAGCGATGCACCAGCTGGACAAGTTCTGCTAAATCCACAGGGACTGTGCATTTGGTGAAACCAGGAGACAGCATTCTGAAACGAGTGAGTGAGCTGGCTGAAAGTCCGGCAGACATGTGGCAGTGTGGGGAAATCATGGGTTGGTGTTTGGAGATGGACTAGCTCCTTTAAAAAAAAAACAACAACAACCCAGGAGCGGCTGCAGTTATGATAGTGAGAACTGCACAGTGAAGCATGGCAGGAGCAGACTGTGCCAACGTTTCAGTGTCTGGCATGGAGGATAGCCCACTGCTGACTGTTTTGGGGCCAGGGGGACAGAGGGGAGCCAAAAGGAGAAAGAAACCGCACCCCTTGCAGCCATCTCCCCAGTGGGTGGGGGACACTCCTGCCTGGGGCCCAACCCACAGCCCAGAGCCACGCCAAGAAACCCAGTGTGACAGGAAGTATTTCCCGCAGCACCACGCACATGCCACAATATCAGCTGTGGACAGTGGCCTTTAGTGCACCCGCAGCTAATTGTCCTGGAGCTGGGAAGGCGGAGCTGTACGAAAAGGGGGAAATTAACACACCACATTCAGCCATCTCTACAGCAGGCTGGGAATGCCCCTGCACGGCCTGGTGGCCCAGGGCTTCCCTGGCCGGCTGGTGCGCACTGTGATGTGGCACAGCCTTCCCTCAGCAGAGGTCCTGGAAGAGCATGGCTGAGAAGGTGAATCCACTTGGAAATCCCAGGGACCCTATGCCAATACCAAGGACTTGTGGATCAGCAGCAGAGACAGTCTGTGGCAAGACTGAAATGAAGGCTTAGACTCTTGCAACAGCCTTAAATCTCCAGGAACACCTGGGAGGTTTGATTATTAAAGCTGCCCTGATTCCCTAACCACCCAGACACAAGGCCCACATTCAGGGTGGACAGCACCAAAAACACACCCAAACTTAGTGCACCAATTGAACCCCACAAGAATCAGATCCCTACTCACCACAAAGACAAAGTTGGGGAGAAATAACTTGAGGGAAATAGGTGACTTGCGGACGCTATCTACTGGTTAGTTACAGAAAGTGTATGCCACCAAGCTGTAGATCTGACAAATTAAAGATTGGTATTTTTTATATCTGGAAAGAACCCTATCAAGTAAAGCAAATGCCAAGAGGCCAAAAACAACAGAAAATCTTAAAGCATATGATAAAACCAGACGATACGGAGAACCCAAACCCAAACACCCAAATCAAAAGATCAGAAGAGACAAAGTACTTGGCAAAATTAATCAAAGAACTAAGGACAAACAATGAGAGCATGGCACAGGATATAAAGGACATGAAGAAGAGCATGGCACAGGATATAAAGGACATAAAGAAGACCCTAGAGAGCATAAAGAAGAAATTGCAAGAGTAAATTAAAAAATAGAAGATCTTATGGAAATAAAAGAAACTGTTGGCCAAATTAAAAAGACTGTGGATACTCATAATACAAGATTAGAGGACGTTGAACAATGACTCAGCCTCCTCAAGGACCACAGAATAGAAAATGAAAGAACAAAAGAAAGAATGGGGAAAAAAATCGAAAAAATCGAAATGGATCACAGGGATATGATAGATAAAATAAAATGTCCAAATTTAAGAATCATTGGTGTCCCAGATGGGAAAGAGAAGGGTAAAGTTCTAGAAAGAGTATTCAAGGAAATTGTTGGGGAAAATTTCCCAAACCTTCTACACAATATAAATACACAAAGCATAAATGCCCAGCGAACTCCAAATAGAATAAATCCAAATAAACCCACTCCAAGACATATTCTGATCAGACTGTCAAATACTGAAGAGAAGGAGCAAGTTCTGAAAGCAGCAAGAGAAAAGCAATTCACCACATACAAAGGAAACTACATAGGACTAAGTAGTGACTACTCAGTGACCACCATGGAGGTGAGAAGGCAGTGGCATGACATATTTAAAACTCTGAGAGACAAAAATTTCCAGCCAAGAATACTTTATCCAGCAAAACTCTCCTTCAAATTTGAGGGAGAGCTTAAATTTTTCACAGACAAACAAATGCTGAGAGATTTTGCTAATAAAAGACCTGCCCTACTTCAGATACTAAAGAGAACCCTACCAACAGAGGAAGAAAGAAAGGAGAGATAGATATAGAGAAATTTAACAGACATATATTAAAAATTACATCCCAAATCACCAGGACACACATTCTTCTCTAGTGATCATGGATCTTTCTCCAGAATAGACCATATGCTGGAATGTAAAACAAGCCTCAATAAATTTTAAAAAAAATTGAATTTATTCAAAGCACATTCTCTGACCTCAATGAAATACAAATAGAAGTCAATAACCATCAGAGACTTAGAAAATTCACAAACAACTGGAGGGCAAAAATGAGGGGGAGATGAAAACATTCCCAGATAATCAAAAGCTGAGGGACTTCATCACCAGTAAATCAGTCCTGTAAGAAATACTAAAGGAAACTAAGCAGGCTGAAAGGAAGGGACACTAAACAATTGACTGAAACCACATGAAGAAATAAAGATTTCCAGTAAAGATCACATGGTAAATATAAATACCAATACTACTGTATTTTTGATTTGTAACTCCACTATTTACTTCCTACAGGATCTAAAATACATAACGGTAAATCCAAAATCCAAAAATCAGTGGTTTTGGACTCAACGTAAAATATGTAATTTTTGACAAGAACTACATAAAGGTGGGGGAATGGAGGAGTATAGAAACATAGTTTATGTGTCCTATTGAACTTAACTTGGTATCAAAGAAAAACAAGATTGTTATGGATTTAAGAGGTTAAATTTAAGCGCCACAGTAAACACAAAGAAAGTATCAGAGAATATGACCATAAAGATGAAAAGTAGAGTATGGGTTATGAGAAGTGGGGGAAGAGGCAATGGGGAGTTAAGAAATGAGTGTAGGGTTTCTGTTTGGGGTGAAGGGAAATTTCTAGTAATGGAAGGTGGGAAGATGATAGCATTGCAACATTGTAAATGTGATTAATCCCACTAATGGAATGCTAGGGAGGGATTGGAATGGGAAGATTTAGGCTGTATATATGTTTTCACAAGTGAAAAAAAAAAGAAAAAAAAAAGGCAGTCTAAATAGATAACGACAATTAAATGCCAAGGATGATCCTGGATGGGATCTGAGGATGGAGGAGAGGAGACTCAAAGGGACACACTTGGGACAAAAGAAAGAAAAAAAAGGAAATATAGAATGTAAGCTTTGTATCAATGTTGAATTTCTTGAACTTCTTAGCTGCGCTTAATGGGATTGCATAAAAGAATGTTCTTGTTCATGGTAAATGTATATGTGAATTATATTGTTTGTTCAAGGATGTGTGCAGCCTGCTCTCATATGTTCAGAAGACAGAGCAATAGATGATGGATGATAGGGAGGGAGGGAGGGAAAGAAAGAAATGATGTGACAGAATGTTAAAGTTGTTGGATCGGGGTATCGGGGAAGGGAGGTCAGGGAATGCTGGAGTTCTGTGTATGGGGTTTGTATTGTTTTTGCAGCTGTTCCTGTAAGTTTGAATTTATTTTAAAATAAAATTAAAAAAAAAATTAACAACACACCCTATGAAGGATTTTGGAGACCATTAAATGGAATTTTCAATCATAAAAAAAAAGAAAGAGTAAATGGCAACCCCCCCCCAGAACATTGGATAAAGAATTCCACTAGAAATGATATTTCTGCCAACCTGAGAAAGCTAAATGGGCATATCAACAAGGGTTGAACATTTCTACTGAACTGATATCTGTTTTCCAAGCAATAACTTACAGCGAAATCTTTTAGCCTGAGACTTTTGAGGGCATGTTTTTCTGATCAGGTTAAACTTTCCAAAGTAGCTAAACCTAGGATGGGGACATCTGGGGAGATGCCCCCAAAGTTTGTGAGTCCTCTGCAGACCACCCTGAACCATCAGAGCCCATGGATAGGACACAGTTCTGCCTTTAGAGCTGGCACTTCCCTAATGTAGGAGACACTGCAGAGCCTCTCCCAGCATAAGGCTGAACAGGTGGCCCCCTCAAGAGCTGCCCCCATCTTCTCTGTGTCTACCATGATGTAAACAAGGGAAAGACTCAACATCAGGTAATAACCAAACATAGCCTCTATGTTTGAAGGAAATAACTGTGAAAATATGAGTAAATTAAATGCAAAAGCAAGGGGATAACCAAGGAAACCATGCCTAGACAACAGAAAATTACAACCTACACTAAGAAAAACAAAGTTATGGCCCAGTCAAAGGAACAAACGTACACTTCAACTGAGATACAGGAATTTAAACCACTAATGCTAAATCAATTCAAAAAGTTTAGAGAAGATATTGCAAAAGAGATAGAGGCTGTAAAGAAAACACTGGGCATATATAAGGCAGAAATCGAAAGTTCAAAAAAACAACTAGTAAAATCTATGGAAATGAAAGGCACAACACAAGAAATGAAAGACAATGAAAACATACAACAGCAGATCTCAAGAAGCAGAAGAAAACACTCAGGAACTGGAGAACAAAACACCCGAAAGCCTCCATGCAAAGGAGCAGATGGAGAAAAGAATGAAAAAAATATAAGCAATGTCTCTGGGAACTTAAGGATGAAACAAAGTTCAATAATGTACGTATCATTGGTGTCCCAGAAGGAAAAGAGAAGGAAAAAGGGGCAGAAGCAATAATAGAGGACATAATTAATGAAAATTTCCCATCTCTTATGAAAGACATAAAATTACAGATCCAAGAAGCGCAGTGTACTCTAAACAGAGTAGATCTGAATAGACCTATGCCAAGGCACTTAATAATCAGATTATCAAATGTCAAAGACAAAGAGAGAATCCTGAAAGCAGCAAGAGAAAAGCAATCCATCACATACAAAGGAAGCTTAATAAGACTATGTGCAGATCTCTCAGCAGAAACCATGGAGGCAAGAAGGAAGTGGTGTGATATATTTAAGATACTGAAAGAGAAAAACTGCCAACCAAGAATCCTATATCCAGTGGCAGGCCCTGCTCCCCTGAGGTACGCATACCCCATCCTCAGGCAGCTCAGATTTGTCTCTCCTCTCTGAAGGGAGGCCGGGGGGTGGGGTAGAACCACTATCCGTGGAGCCACCATCCACTAACCTTGGCTCAAGCAGTTTGGGCTTTCCGGGGGACCACCCATGAGGGAATCTCTACTCCTACCCTTTTGGACCCTTTCGTGCTATTAAAAAATGAGATCCATGGCGGAGTGGTGAGGAGCAGAATTTCGTCTCTCCCCTAGAGCAGCTGGCAATTACCCAAGAACTATATGAAACAGTGTTTTCGGGGTCTCCAGTAACCAGTCGCACATTGGACGCAAGTTTGGAATTGGAGGAAAAGCTGAGATCGCAGCGAACATTGTAAGTTCCCCAGACCAGGGGTCTGGCGCCCCTCCCCACCCAGACCTCACAGACTGTCTTGCTGCCGGCTCCCTGAAAGGGGGGAAAAAAAACACCAGAAAACAGCAATCTGCTGAGGGCAAGAAGGGAGGCTCAATCCAGCCTCAACTGCAGAATTAATTAACAAATTAATTAACTAACTTTGGGAGCTGGGGTGCTAAAGAAGGGCTGGGCTCCGAGAAGTGGGGGCACGTAAAAGCGGGCACCCATTCCCAGACTCCAAAAAAGCCATTTTTTTTTCCCCTACATTTTGTCCCTTCTGGCTTCTCACTGATCCCTTATCTTTTTGCATTTCAATAGCCCCTGGCAAGGGTGGAACTGAAGCAGTTGGAGAGTAATTATCAGACAATAGCCCAAAGCATATCTTTAAATGCTCTATTCTGACACTGACAAAACTTCCAGGCTGGGGAAAGACTTTTAAAAGAGACTCTTTTTTTTTTTTTTTTTTTCTACTTTTTTTTTTTTTAAATCTGAAAGTAATATATGTGGTTATTTTCTATCAGAAAGCCCAGGTTGGGGGACTGGGCTGGGCTTGGGGGAGACAGAGTACCCACAATGTCTTTGAATTCCGTATTCACTACTGAAGGCCTCCACCCCCGTCTTTAATTGGCAACTCAGGCTGACCAAGGAATCTACCTGGAGAGGCCTCAAAGAGGAGAGAGAAGGGAATAGTGCCTCTGAGAAACAACTGGAGTTCTGAGGATTGGGAGAGTGGAGGGAGGTCCAGCTCAACTGGCAGTCCTCCTTCTGGGAACTCAGACCCCAGGGGCTGGAATTCAGATTCCGGCTTCAGTCAGCCACGCCCCTAAAGCCACTAAAGTCTCCGTACCTCCTTACACTGGTGGGGGAGCTGCGGGCTGGCTACCGCCACCTGCTGGACAGGAGAGGAAAAGCACCAATTCTAAAGGCCTCATAGGAGGGTCTCATTCTCAGGAAAACTCCATACCCTCCCAGTGAGACCTGGGCCTCACTAGACTGTGAAAATCTGACTAGGGTCGATCATATCTGAGGAGACCCACTCACAAAAAGGTTACATAGAGGCAGAGCAAGAAACAGAAAAAACAAGAGGGGAAAAATTCTGATCAACTAAATAGAACCTAAGTTAGAGGTCTAGAATAAGTTGAACTGAATAACAGAGGCCAGAGAACAAAGCCAACCAACAAGAAAACCACTAGGTAAAAGACAGAAAACAAGCTCCAAAATAAACTAATCAAGAAAATCAGATGCCTAGACAACTTAAGATAACGAGCCATACCAGGAAACACGAAAACATGGACCAGCCAAAGGAACAAACTAATAGCTCAGCTGAGACACAGGAGTGGAGGCAACTAATGCTAAATAAATTTGATGAAATGAAGGAAGATATAGCAAAAGAGCTGAAGGATATAAAGAAGACACTGGCTGACCATAAAGAAGAATTCATAAACTTAAAAAAACAAATGGCAGAACTCATGGGAATGAAGGCCACAATGGAGGAGATGAAAAACACAATGGAGGGACACAACAGTAGATTTGAACAGGCATAAGAAAGGATCAGTGAACTGGAAGACAGGTCATTCGAATTCATACACACAAAAGAACAGTTGGTGAAAAAAATGGAAAAATATGAGCAGGGTCTTAGGGAACTGAGTGACAACATGAAACGCACAAATATACGTGTTATGGGTATCCCAGAAGGAGAAGAGAGGGGAAAAGGGGCAGAAAGAGTAATAGAAGACATATTCACTGAAAATTTCCCAACTCTTATAAAAGACAGAAGATTAGAGATTCAAGAAGTACAACATACCCCAAATAGAGATTCAAGAAGTACAACATACCCCAAATAGAGATTCAAGAAGTACAACATACCCCAAATAGAGTAGATCCCAACAGACCTACTCCAAGATACTTACTGGTCAGATTGTCCAATGTCAAAGACAAAGAGAGGATTCTGAAAGCAGCAAGAGAAAAGCAATCCATCACATACAAGGGAAGGTCAATAAGACTATGTACAGATTTCTCTGCAGAAACCATGGAGGCAAGAAGACAGTGGCATGATATATTTAAGATACTGAAAGAGAAAAACTGCCAACCAAGAATTCTATATCCAGCAAAACTTTCCTTCAAAAATGAGGGAGAGATTAAAACATTTTCAGACAAACAGACACTGAGAGAGTTTGTGAATAAGAGACCGGCACTACAAGAAATACTAAAGGGAGTGCTACAGGCTGATAGGAAAAGACAGGAGAGAGAGAGTTGGAGAACAGTGCAGAAATGAAGATTATCAGGAAAGGTAAAAGGAGAGGAAAAACTAAGATATGACATATAAATTCCAAAAAACAAAATGGTAGTAGAAAGTACTGCCCTTACAGTAATAACACTAAATGTAAATGGATTAAACTCCCCAATAAAAAGACACAGACTGGCAGAATGGATTAAAAAACAGGACCCATCTATATGCTGTCTACAAGAAACTCACTTTAGACACAAGGACAAACATAGACTGAAAGTGAAAGGTTGGAAAAAGATATTTCATGCAAACAACAACCAGAAAAAAGCAGGAGTAGCTATATTAATATCAGACAAGTTAGACTTTAAAAGAGAAACAATTAAAAGAGACAAAGAAGGACACTATATATTAATAAAAGGGTCAATTCATCAAGAAAACATAACAGTCATAAATATTTATGCACCAAACCAGAATGCCCCAAAATTCATGAGGCAAACACTGCGATCACTGAAAGGAGAAATAGATACCTCTACAATAATAGTTGGAGACTTCAATACACCACTCTCATCAATGGATAGAACATCTAGACAGAGGATCACTAAAGAAACAGAGATGTTGAATTGTATGATAAACGAACTAGACTTGACAGACATTTATAGAACACTACATCCAACAACAGCAGGATACACTTTTTTCTCAAGTGCTCATGGAACATTCTCTAGGATAGACCACATGTTGGGTCACAAAGCAAGTCTCAACAAATTTAAAAATATTGATATTATACAAAACACTTTCTCAGACCACAATGGAATGAAGTTGGAAATAAATAAAAGGCAGAAGGTCATAAAATTCACAAACATATGGAGGCTAAACAACACCCTCTTAGAAAACCAGTGGGTAAAGGAAGAAATTACAAGAGAAATTAGTAAATACCTCGAGGCAAATGACAATGAAAACACAACTTATCAAAACTTATGGGATGCAGCAAAAGCGGTGCTGAGAGGGAAATTTATTGCCCTAAATGCCTATATTAAAAGAGAAGAGAGAGCAAAAAAGAGAAATTAGTAAATACCTCGAGGCAAATGACAATGAAAACACAACTTATCAAAACTTATGGGATGCAGCAAAAGCGGTGCTGAGAGGGAAATTTATTGCACTAAATGCCTATATTAAAAGAGAAGAGAGAGCAAAAATTGAAGAGTTAACTGCTCACCTGGAGGAATTAGAGAAAGAACAGCAAACTAACCCCAAAGCAAGCAGAAGGGAAGAAATAACAAAGATTAGAGCAGAAATAAATGCAATTGAGAACAGGAAAAGAATAGAGAGAATCAACAAAACCAGAAGTTGGTTCTTTGAGAAAATCAATAAAATTGATGGACCACTGGCTAGGCTAACAAAAAAAAAGAGAGAGCAGATGCAAATAAATGCAATCAGAAATGGGAAAGGAAATATAACTACCGACCCTGCAGAAATTAAGGAGATAATGAGAAGATACTATGAGCAACTATATGCTAATAAACTAGACAACTTAGACGAAATGGACAACTTCCTAGAAAAGCATAAACAACCAACATTAACTCAAGAAGAAATAGATGACCTCAACAAACCAATCAGAAGTAAAGAGATTGAGTCAGTCATCAAAAAGCTCCCAAAAAGGAAAAGCCCAGGACCAGATGGTTTCACATGTGAATTCTACCAAGCATTCAAGAATGAATTAGTACCAATCCTGCTCAATCTCTTCAAAAAAATTGAAGAAGAGGGAAAGCTACCTAACTCTTTCTATGAAGCCATCATCACCCTAATACCAAAACCAGGAAGAGATACTACAAAAAAAAAAAGAATCCTATATCCAGCAAAGCTGTCCTTCAAATATGAGGGAGAGCTCAAAATATTTTCTGACAAACAGACAATGAGAGACGTTGTGAACAAGACACCCGCCCTACAGGAAATACTAAAGGGAGCACTACAGAGTGATAGAAGACAGGAGTGTGTGGTTTGGAAGACAATTTTGGGAGATGGTAACACAACAATGTAAGTACACTGAACAAAGATAACCATGAATACGGTTGAGAGAGGAAGGTTGGGAGCATGTGAGACACCAGAAGAAAGGAGGAAAGATAAAGACTGGGACTGTGTAACTTGGTGAAATCTAGAGTGTTCAACAATTGTGATAAAATGTACAAATATGTTCTATTACGAGGGAGAACAAGCAAATGTCAACCTTGCAAGGTGTTAAAAATGGGGAGACATTGGGGGAGAGATGCGATCAACATAAACTAGAGACTGTAACTAATAGAATCATTGTATTATGCTTCCTTTAATGTAACAAAGGTGATATACCAAGGTAAATGCAGATAAGAGGGGGGGATAGGGGAGGTATGTTAGACACTTGACATTGGTGGTATTGTCTGATTCTTTACTTTACTTTATTTTAAAGTTATTTTTCCTTTTGCTGCTTCTTAGCTGTCATTTTTTTTCCTCTATCTTTTGCCTCTCTACCTTCTCTGACTCTCCCTTCTGCTTTGTGGACTCTCCCTTCTGCTTTGTGGAAGAAATGTAGATGCCCTCATATAGATAGTGGTGAAGGTGGTGAACACATAAATATATGACCATACAGAGAACCATCGATTATTTACTTGGGATGGAATGTATGGTGAGTGAACAAAACCGTATTAAAAAAAAATGGGTTAATGACAAAACCTCGAGGGCAGTATACTGAGTGAAATAAGCCAGACACATAAGGACAATTATTGCAGAGTCTCACTGATAGGAACGAATTATAATATGTAAACTCATAGACATGAAATATAATGTACCAAGATATAGGACGAGGCTTAAGAAGGAAGCAGTTGCTTAGTATGAGCAGAATGTTCAATTAGGATGAACTTAAATGTTTGGAAATGAACAGACGTGTCGGTAGCAAGATGTGAGAATAACTAACGGTGGTGAATGGCGTGTGAATGAGGTGGAAAGGGGAAGCTCAGAGTCGTATATGTCACCAGAAGGAAAGTTGGAGGTCAAAAGATGGGAATGTATAAAACTCAATCCTATGGTGGGCAATGTCCATGATTAACTGTACAAATATTAGAAATTGCTTCCATAAACCAGAACAAATGTATGACAATACAACTAGAAGTTAATAATAGAGGGATATATAGGGAAGAAATATATACCTATTGCAAACTATATACTACAGTTAGTAGTATTTCAACATTTTTTCATAAACAGTAACAAATGTATTATACCAACACTATGAGTCAACAATTGAGGAGGGGTTGGTTAGGGATGGGGGGGATTCAGGTTTCCTTTTCTTTTTTTCTTTTTTTCATCTTTCACTTTATTTCTTGTATGGAGTAATGAAAAGTTTCTAAAAATTGAACAAAAATTAAGTGTGGTGATGGATGCACAGCTGTATGAGGGTACCCAGGGGCAACTGATTGTAATGGTAAAATTATGTCACTTGAATTATTCATTAATGAAAAATATTTTCTTTTATTTTAAAAAAAAAGAAAAAGTAAATGTACAATGGGGGGAGGAAGGGAATGGGATATTTTGAATGTTCTTTTCTACTTTAATTTTTATTTTATTTTTTGGAGTAATGAAAATGTTCAAAGATTGATTGTGGTGATGAATGCACAACTATATGATGATACGGTGAGCAACTGATTGTACGCTTGGAATGACTATATGTTATGTGATTATATCTCAATAAAATTGCATTAAAATAAAAAAAAGCAAGTACTGTTGTACAAATATAGGCAAAAGGATGACAAATAACTCATAACTAAATCAGATTGACAGGGATAATTCAGGGGAAACTGAAGGGGAGAAGGCACACCTTATAGGCACCACTGCCTGCATTCTGGGAATGGGTATCATGCATAACATTTTTTTAAATGTAGAAGAAATATACTTCCACTCAACCTCTTCTGTATTGTTGGCAGCCAGAGAACTCCTTTTTTAAAGGTAGCATGTTATGGATGTATTCCTGCTCGTAAGGGAATGAGGAGCAGACATTTCTACATGTAATCATGCATAACATTCTGAGTGCAAGATAATAATTGTTGAATTCAGGATTTAGAGAAGGAACCATAAATGTAGTTCAAATATAGTTTCAACTGTTGTCAAGTTTTGAGTCATTGTAAAACTGATTTAATATTTTTATTACCATGAATATTTACAGCCTTCATTATATTATAGCATACCAATTCTTGGAACACACAGTACACTGGCAACCAGTGGTTAACTCTGAGATAGAGCAAAAGCTTTAGGGAAATGTGGGTTCAAATCATTTTACTTAAATAGGAGCTATGTGATCACGTTCAAATGTTAATGAGTAGGAACTAGTGGAAGGGGATGGTTCTACACACAAGAAAGAAATGAATAGTTGATGTTCTAAGATCCCTGAGATGGTGGGAGAGGACTGGATCCAGAGTCAGGTGAGGGCTGACCCAGGAGAAGATGTAGGTACACCTGTATGTGTGGTGGTAGGAAGTTGAAAGAATTCTGCCTCATGGCATTTCTAAGGTTATTTTTAGCTCTAAATAACACAAATACTAGCATCAAATCACTATTCTTAATCCCCAATCATGGTTCTCAGTTGTAAACTGAGATCAACTTAAACAACAAAAAAGAATTTTCTGCTGGGAAACTTGGAGAATCACATTAGGGAAGAGGTAGGATGCAAGAGAGACTTTGCAGCAGCCAAGACAGCTGCCAAACCCTCCCATGGAACTAGTCAAGTGAGAACTTCTCTGCTGCTTCCACTGAGCATCAGGTACCCCAGCTTGCAAAGCCTTCCCTGCAGCACTGGGTGATGGATGCTTCCATAGGCTCTGCTAGTCCTGCCTCTGCTGCTCTGGAAACTAGAATTGGCCTCTGCTCCAAGGAATTCTCTTTTTTTCTGTGACCTCAAGCTCCCAATTCATAATTGGTGAAATGTGTATCTCATTGCTCATATTCTTTCACTCTAGCTACAAAGGACGCTGGAAAATTATCTGGCCTGCGTGGCTTGTATGGTGGGATCTGCCTCTCTTGAAGACCAATGTAATGGAGAATTCCCCCATCATAGGAAAGGGGTTGACAATTCTGGGCAGCTAAAAATGCCCATTAAGATAGCTGCTGCAGCTGATGGAGCATCTTTGTGGGAATTAGTAAAAGGTGTCCCATTAGGCAGATGCAGCATTATGGGTCAGCCAGTGGATGGCAGCTTTGAAAGACTTTTTAAAAATTCTCTTTCCTCAAGTTGGATCCATTTGTGAGCAGAAGTAGGCAAGCAGAAGTAGATAGATTTCAGTCCTTACCTCCTCTCTGCTGGGCACTCAGCTACCTCTCAGCTTAATCAAGGCATAACCTACCCAAACATGTGTGATTCTTCTGAAGAATCTACACCTGCCAAAGATAAGGGGATTAAATGTGACCATGAAACCGTGCACACACAAATGGCAGATTCCTGTGGCACTGTTGATTCCCAGACTCTGTAAATTCTAAGTCCATTATTTTACAACCATCCATAAAGCCGTAAATGACTGCCTCCCAGCCAATTGGCAGACATTATCAGAAAAGGCAGATAAAACCCTTTTTTTTTTCCTCTTGCTATTTTTCAGGTCCTGAAGTGCAAAGGTTCCTGTTTTGACTCAACAGTTGAAGACTCTTATCTGGATTTTCTGAGTTCTGTCTTGAGAAATTCTCTTTCACAAGGAATGTTTCCTAGTCTAAAGCATCCTGAGTTATGCGTCACAACTCAGTCTAGGAAACAGGACTGGCTTTAGGAAAACATATTGATGGAGAAGGTGATGATTTGCTTCCCCTCCATCCTTCTTGATGACCACTGTGCACCTCTCCACTATCTTCACTGGTCTCTAACCAAAGTTGGGGGTAGATTACTCATTTGGCAATGATTTGATTTTTACAAACCATCAAAGCCTAAGGCTAAGGGAGTGACTAACCAATGATGGAATTTAAGCACCAGTGGGTGGTGGAGGAAGGTTCTCTCAGGGTCAACGAAATCACCCTCACAACCCAGCAAAACCAGCTCTTTCTACATTCTGAGATTTGCGAGGCTGTCTGTCTTTCCAAGGTTCTGTAGCTCAGCAGTGAGCCAGTACTAGCTGGACATTTTGAGACTACCCTTCATCAGAGTGGGCCCTTTGCAGAGAGTCAAATGCAGTCAGCCTCTAGCCCCTGTGGCTTGTGTGCTATGTAGCTGGGCTGAGAGTGCCATAGAAGTGAAATTGTAGGTGGAAATTCTGGCTATAAAACTGGGGCAGCATAAGGCAATCTTTATTTATTAATTTCAACTAAATTCAAGGTTAAGATGTGAATAAGGATTTCAAATGTTCAAAAAAGCCTTTATTTCAGGCTAGGTGGTGAATGGCTCCTAATATATGTTCTATGTTCCATAAAAATGTAAATAACTAGGGCTATTCAAATTTAAACAAGGGACACAGTACTTTTTTCCTAGAATGAACTAAATGTCTCTGAAGTAATAATGAGCACAGATTCAGTGCTTTCTAATGTCAGACATTGCCATAAGGACTCTATGTGGTAGAGACTGTTATTAGCATCCTTATTTTATGGTTGTGGAAACAGAAGCACAGAAAATTATCCAAGATGAAGCAGAGTTGGGATAAGAATAATGCCTAGTGTTCCAGTTTGCTAATGCTGCCAGAATGCAAAACACCAGAGATGGATTGGCTTTTATAAAAAGGGGTTTATTTGGTTACACATTTACAGTCTTAAGGCCATAAAGTGTCCAAGGTAATGCATCAACAATTGGGTATCTTCACTGGAAGATGGTCCATGGTGTCTGGAAAACCTCTGTTAGCTGGGAAGGCAAGTGGCCAGTGTCAGCTCCAAGTTCTGGTTTCAAAATGGCTTTCTCCCTGGATGTTCCTCTCTAGGCTTCAGCTCCTCAAAAGTGTTACTCTTAGTTGCTCTTGGGGCGTTTGTCCTCTCTCAGCTTCTCTGGAGCAAGAGTCTGCTTTCAACAGCCATCTTCAAACTGTCTCTCATCTGCAGCTCCTGTGCTTTCTTCAAAGTGTCCCTCTTGGCTGTAGCAGCTTGCTCCTTCTGTCTGATCTTACATAGTGCTCCAGTAATTTAATTCAGACCCACCCTGAATGGGTGGGCCAACACTTCCATGGAAATTATCCAATCAGAGTCATGACCTACAGTTGGGTGGGGCACATCTCTACAGAAACACTCAAAGAATTCCAATCTAATCAGCACTAAAATGTCTGCCCCACAAGATTGCATCAAAGAATATGGCTTTTTCTGGGGGACATAATACATTCAAACTGGCACACCTACTATGTGGCAGATGAGTTTTGAACCCCAGAAGGCTGGCTTCAGGGTCTGATGTTTTAATCCTTGTGCCAAACTGGCTCCAGGGAGGAAAAAAAAAAAAAAAAATGCAGGCTTTCCAGGAAGGGAAAGAATGAAAATTAAAGAAAGAAATGGCAGGGCTTAGACAGCCAAAAAATGGCATGAGGTAAATGTGAACCAAGTAAAGAAAACTACAGAAATAGAAACAGACTCAGGGAACTAGGAAGTTTCGAAGTCACTCTCAAGCCAGGGGATGGCTCAACTGTATTTACCAACTCTTGTGAAGCTGTTTTATGACTCTCAGAAAAAACGTGCTGAACATGTTGAGGATTTACTAAAGGACCAACTCTAGGAGGAGACACACTGTTTCTGACTGTACCCACAAGAAAGGACCAGGTCTTTGCTAAGGGGCAGCAAAAGCAAGAAAACAGCAGCCACCCAACAGTTCGGTCAAACATACAAAAGAGAAAATCAATTTAAATGGAAAAAGAATTCTTAAAAAATGTTCTCATACAGTGGCATTACTAAAAGAAGACCAATTATAGTAGATGCCTGTTTTCCTCCTAAATAAAAACTGGCAAGCATGTTCTTTTCAAGTTGGGTTAAAAATAAAAAACCCAAAAAGTCAGACCTCCTCAGTCACTTGTTATTCCTTGTGATTTCATCCTTGGGTGATCTTAGTGGACATATCAACTTCAGGTCATAATGAGCATCGCTAGTGGCTCCAGAATTTCTAGGGAGGGTTTTGGGGTAGTAATCCAGGAGGATGGGTGCAGCCAGGACAGTGCTCTAGGGCTGTGTTTGGAAAGAAGGCACCCTGTTTCAAATTGGCATAAGTATTTATTGGGGGTGGCTTGAGGAGTGGCGGAAATTCACTCTCTAAGCTACCCTTTGGTGCTATAACTGATAAGTACACTGCAAAAGGAACGTCCTCAGTCTCCCAACCACTTTCTTTAAAAGTTCTCAAAGACAGCACATACGTATCATTGCATCTTGCCTGAAGACACATCTGTTTCACATTTCCTGTCCAGCCATTCCAAATCCTCCAGCTGTGGGTAATTCATTCACTTGAACAGACCTTTTCAACTTTTCAGAAACACAAACCATGTTGTCCAGGAGAAACAAATTCATGGCCCACAACCAAAGTGGCCAAGATTTATTTACTCAAGTGCCTACCTGTTCCCATTAGGATCCCTCTCCTGTCTGAACTTCAATTTCTAATGAGGAAAAAAAAAATGGGGATGGCTGAGAAGTTAGAAACAAACTGACCTCCAAAAAAAAAAAAATCTTATAAACACCATTTGATACCTGTGTTTAAAAATTCAATGGATGCTAACAAATTTCCCTTCACAAAAGGTATTCTAACAAGGTATTTAAGAGTGCCTACATCCTAGCCTATGCTAAGATACTTTGTTTTTAAATCAAATTGTTAATATTTTGCCAATCAGAAAGGTGCAAAATGATATCTTATTTTTATTTTGACATTTTAATTTAATTATGAGGGAAGTCAGGCATATTGGGTATTCATACATCTTTTTCTGTGAATTACCCATTTGTGTTATATGTACATATTAGTTTACATTTGCTATTTTCTCCTAACCTTATATCACAAATATTGTTCTAGATCTTTCAAAAATAGTTTTCTTTTGAGAAATACTGTCAACAGCACAATCCTGCACTTGAAAGCCACCAAACCTTTTTTTGTTTTTTTGTGTGTGTATGGTAATGAATATATATAACATAAAATCTGCTGTTTTAACCATTTTTAAGTGTACAATTTAGTGGCATTAATTACTTTTACAATGTTGTGCTACCATCACTACCTTCCATTACTAAAACTTTTTCTTCACCCAAAACAGAAAACTTTTACCCATTAAACAACTTCCCAGTCCCTTATCCCAGTCCCTAGTAACCTCTAATCCACTGTTTGTCTCATGAATATGTCTATTCTAGATATTTCATATGAGTGGAATTAGGCAATAAATTTCCTTCTGTGTCTGGCTTATTTTACTTAGCATAATGTTTTCAAGATTCATCCAGGTTTTAGATTGTACAGATATACCACATTTTGTTTATCCATTCATCTTTCAATGGATATTTGGGTTGTTTCCATCTTTTGGCGATTGTAAATAATGCTGCTACAAACATTGTTGTACAAGTATCTGTTAAAATCCTTGCTTTCAATTCTTTGCAAGATATACCTATGAGTGGAATTGCTGGCTCCTCTGTTTAACTTTTTGAGGAACCACCAAACTGTTTTCCACATTGGCTGTATCATTTTAGATTCCTACCAGCAATGCATAGAAGTTCCAATTTCTCTGCATCCTTGCCAGCATTTGTTATTTTCCATTATTAAAACGAGAGCCACCCTAGTGGGTGTGAAGTGGTCCACCATGCAATCTTGGTCCATAATCTCAACGAAGTCCCCAGGTTGGCCTCGTAATCCTTCTGAGCCTCACTTGCAGCTTGCTCTCTTGGCCCAATCAAGCCCTCACTATTATTTACAAGCTTCCTAAATTATTAATCCCCCTTCACTCTCCATAGATGAACATGCCACCTACTACACAGAGAAAACAAAGTCACTCAGGTATGTAACTCAAACAGGCGCTGCTTCAAATACAGCCCCCAAATTCCAGAGTTACTTGCTTTTATGTGTTGAATTGTTTCCCCATCTCCCCAAAAGATATGTTCAGTTCCTGACTCCTAGTCCCATGAATGTGACCTTATTTGGAAACAGGGTTTTTGAAGCTATAATTAGTTAAAATGGGGCCAAACTGGATTAGAGTGGGAGCTAATACAGTATAATTGGTATCCTTACAAGAAGGGGAGAGGAAACAGCAGACAGACACCGGGGAGGCGGCCATGTGGAGGTGAAGCAAGCAGAGTGATGCAGCTACAACCCAGCGAACATTAAGGATTGCAGGCAAACACCAGAAGCAAGAGGCAAGAAAGGATGTTCCCCTACGGGTTCAGAGGGAGCATGCCTCCACAAACACCCTGATTTTGGACTGCTGGCCTCCAGAACTGTAAGTCAATAAATTTCTATTGTTTTAGGCCATCCAGTTTGTTTGTTACAGCAGCCCTCGGACACTAACACACTTGCTTTTGCATCCTTTCTTCCTTCCTTACCCTACTGTCACAATGGAAGAGCTTCCTGACATCTGCCTAGGGCTAATCCCTGTCCATTGCCTTTACGTGCTCTGGGTCCCCCTTCCCCTGCTTTCAACAAGGACTTTTCCCTTCTGATCATCCCTTTTCCCGTATCTTCAAACTGTCCCTCTCTAGGCTTATTTGTAATAGCTTTAAATATGCTGAAGACTTTTCTATTTCAAAACCAAATTAACACAAAATGCTTCCATGCCATATCTCCCTTTAGATTTCACCCTCTACTTCCTTTCATAAGAAGCCGAATATCTTGAGAGAGTTGCCCACTCTCACTATTTTCACCTAAAATCTCCCATTCATTCCTCACCTTCTTCAAATGGCCCTGGTTCCCACTACTGATCTGCAGGTGCAGAGTAAATGAAACAGGTTAGCCTGACGGAAGGAAATAAAATGCCTTGGGCCAGTTTCAGGTTTTAAATAATTTGTAAGATTCTAAGTTAATAAGATTTCCATATAGAGTAGAAAATGATATCATAATATCACAGTTTCTTGGGGACTTGATTACACTCTTTTGGCCTAAAGCATTTCTTCTCTCAGACCTAATCATTTAATGAAATCCAGGGGGTGGGGAGACACTACCTTTTGATAGACCGGGTTTTGACAAAAACAACTCTATTCCACAGGTCCAACATTTTCAATTCGATATTTGGGGTTAACACCCATGGTGAAACTGCTTTCGACCTCCAGTCATTATCTCCCCAGTGGAAGTTACTGTCTCTCACAGATATGCTTGCAGGACATATCTTATTTCAGGCTACGGTATTTTTCACGGATAGAACAAGACTGAAACATGTGGGTAAATGGGAAGAGTTAGTTGATCATGTAAACAATGACTCAGAGCTGCTTATTGTGGCCGGTTCCTGAGTATAAGCTCTTATGGTCTGTGTGTGAACATCGGGCTTCCTTGAGGAGTAACACTCACGCTGATTATGCCAAGAAGTCCTACACATTCCATGTAGTTTCTTTGGGTCATGGCAGCTATTTCTTAAAACAGAAACTTCATCTTTCCTGCTTTGCTTGGATAGTGGTAGTCACTTTTTTTTTAATTCCATACGTGGCTTTTTCAAGCCAGTCCAGCTCCCTCATGTTATCTCAGGGTTATTTATTCTTCTACCCATGACCATTCTTAAGAACAGAGAAGAGCGGAGGACTCTTGCTGTCTTCAAAGAACTGCAAAGAGAAGGGCAACACCGTTTGGCTTAAAAGAATAATAAACAAATAACAAAAGCCAACGTCCTGTGAAACGGTGGCACAAGGCCCTATGTGGACACAAATATTATTTCTTCCTTCTGTCTTCCCAGGGTTACATGGTATTTCAGGAGCACCTGCTGATGGTGTCAGCTGCCAGAGTATCGCTGGCACCACACGGTACGGAACAACAAAGGAGCAAACACAGGGCACTGTTGGCCTGGCTGTCCGGCAGGCTGCCACCACGAATGCACAAGGAGCAGCCACACATTCCACATCCTGCTGCGACTCCAAAACATCTCACTCATCTGCTGCACAGCCTTTCTTCCCCGAACTTTGTCCCTGCTAGAGGGAAATCCAGTCTAGCAATGGGTGTAAAAGATCCAATAGATGGCTCAGAGTGACCCAGGGAGGAGGGACAGACCCCGCACAAGGCATTGGGGAGCATTCCAGAGAAAACTGCTTGAATTAAACCAAACCCTTAATGCGGCTGGGATGAGGGCACTATTATATGCAAGGCACAGGTTGTTGGTTTGTTTCAGGCATTTTACTTTGTAGTCTCTGTCGAATCTGTTCCTGAGAACACCTGTCTTACCTATCACAGTATCTTTCAACTAAGTTGTCTCTAAATCCTACTCCCATCTGGCAAAAGGTATTATCCTACTTTTAAAATGAGAATTTGAAACACACAGGGATGAAATGAATAAACAAGTGAATTCAGGTATAAAGTTTCACTACTAGAAATATATTCATTTTCTGTTCCAGAGGCTGTCATAGCACATGTTCAATTCCTAATAGCTCACCCAAATGCTCTTAGCTTATAAGGTGCTACGGAACAGGGCAGGGAGAAAGATAGTGAAAGGGGGACATAAAGGCAACGAAATATAATCCAGGGAAATCTTGAAAATAGATTGTGTTGATTTCACCTGTTTTGGGAGGTCTGACTCTGAAATAAACCTAGATCTTATCAAAATAGCCAGTCCATATACCCATATACTATCTGGAAACCCAGGAATGCATGTTTTTCTAATGTACTAATAAAGGAGATTAGGATACTTATAGTGCTATATCGATAGAGATAAATAGATAAACACACTATACCCAAACATACATATTAGAATGTTTATACAGTTGTTCAGACTTTTTCCCCCTCTTAAACCACATAGAATGTTATTAAAATTGGAGGTATGAAAAAAGGAAGAAAGAAATTGCCCCTGCAAAAGCCTCACCTCCCTTGTGTAGGACCTGGTTATGCACTTCTTGCAGTAGTTTGGGCTCCTGGAAACATACTGACCCCTAGGTAAGTCAAGAGTCATTATTGGATAATTACTGTGTAAATGGTAATAAAATCAACAAAGGTTTACAGGCTGTTTTAGTTTCCTAAGCTGCTTAAGTAACTACCGTAAAAATGGTTCAGCTTAAACAATGGGAATTTATTCACTAATGGTTTTGAAGCTGGGAAAATGTCCAAATGAAGGCACTATCAAAGCAATGCTTTCTTCCCAAAGACCGGCTCTGGCGATCCTTGGCTCCTCTGCCACGTGGCAAGGCACATGGTGGCGTCTGCTGGCCTCTCCCTTCTCTTCCAGGTTTCCTTGAATTCAGCTTCTTGCTTCTGTGGCTTTCTCTCTCTCTGTCTGAATTTTATTCTCTTATATAGGACTCGAGTAATAGGATTAAGACCCATCCTGACTAAGGTGGGCACACCTTAACTAATGTAACCTCATCAAAAGACCCTGCTTACAATGAGAATGGATTATATTTAAGAATATGTTTTTCTAAGGTACATAGAGCTTCAAACTACCACACAGTCCCTGGGGAAAGATAGGTCAGCAGAAGATGAAAGAAACTTTCTTGTCAGAAACAGAGCCCAAGAAATTAAAGTGATGCAACAGAAAATGCATCCTGCCACAGATGCCATAAAATGTTGATTCCTTGTTTGTTGCTAAGGGCAGTGTGTCCAAAGAGAGCTGCTTCCAACAGGCCCAGCATAGGAGGAGTTGTACATGCTGGTCTCTGTTTCTACTTTCATGTCTTATGAGTGTTCTCTCATCTGGAGAATTAGGTGATTGGCCAGGTTGCAATTAAGATCTCACAGCTCCAAGTTCTCGAATTCTAGGGTTCATGAGATGATTCTAGGATATCATGATCTGCAGGGTTGAAATCTGTTGTTCACCCCAGACTAGTTAACTTGAAGATGTGTGACATTCAGTACATTTTAAATTTTGAATTAGTTGCCAATATTTAAAAATGAGTATATTTTATATAAACTGTGGGTGTACAGCTCCTTTGAAAACAGGACTGACTACGTAATTTTGGGGGCGTAGTGCAAAGTGCAAACGCATATACCTTGTTATGAGTTGAATTGTGCTCCAAAAGGACATGTTCAAGTCTTAACCCCCAGCCCTGTGAATGTGAACTTCTTTAGAAATAAGGTCTTTGAAGTTGTGATCAGTTAAGATGAGGGATGAGGCCAAACTGGTTTAGGGTAGGCCCTAATCCAATATGACTGGTATCCTAATTATAAGGGAGAAGTGGGCACAGACAGATAGATGAGAGAAGGCCTTGTGACAACTGAAGCAGAGATTAAAGCCCAAGGATTGCCAGCAAACCCCTGGATGTTAGGAAGAGTCAAAGAAGGATAGTGCCCTACAGATTTTGGGCTTTTAATCTCCAGAACTATGAGACAATACATTTTGGTTGTTTCAAGCCACCCAATTTGTGGTACTTTGTTATATCAGCCCTGGGAAATTAAGGCATAACTCTAACCCAGAAATTATTAAGAATTTCAAGATGGTGACCTCAGAGCATTGAACCAAGAGTGGAGCCTTTTTTAAGCATGGAGCTCTGTGCACCTGTATAGGTGATATGCCCAGGAAGCTGGCCCCATTTGAAAAATCAGAGAACTGGCAACTGGGCCCATATTCCTCAGACCACAATTAGTGGGAACTGAGTGGTGGCTCCCCCTTTAAAATGGAGCTTGCCTTCTCCAAGTCACCACAGCTTCCTTCACCCCCCCTTTTTTTAATCTCCCACACTGCGGCCAAGTCTCATTATTGCACCTGCTCAATTGACATTTACTTATTGTTTGCTTGTTTATTTATTTTAAAGAGCTTCAATGAGCTCATTTACATGATCTGCCTTGCCCTTGCAGAAATATGAGTTTGAGCCCTCTGGTCTTAAAGTTAAAACTGCCCATTCCAAGATGTGATTACTGACTGCCCATTGGGGGCAGTGACCTTCTACAGGACTTTATTGCTAATTGGGAGTAGGGGTCACAGACACCCAGTCTGGACACCCCGTTTGTTCTGAGACAGTGCAATCAAGGGAGGGGAGTGAAAAAGTGCAGGACCCACCCAGGTCTCCCTCCTCCAGGACCTGAACAGGCCCTTTCTCCCCCAGGGGGATTAAATAGACTAATGCAAAACTAGACATTGGGTGAATCCCCTTTCATTCTACAATTCGAAAAAGTCTACTACTCTTTGAAAAATTTGAAAGATTTTGTTCTAAAAACCAAAACCAAAAACACAACTAAACATTAGCACAAGCAAATGCTTGCCTAAAAATCACTCTTTGTTTATAATTCACTCTCTTTGTAAATCAGCACTCATGCAAAATGTTGACTGTGAGTCATTCCCTTTGACCCCGTCTGATGTACTTTGATGACCCTTTCTCCTGAGTGGGAGAGGAAATCACACTCTGGGAACCTGGAGGACAAACAGAAGGGCCTACCTCTTGCTGGATGTTAATATACTCCAGAATGGTGTGCTTTGTTCCCTTGAGCTTCAAAATTAACAGTAAACTTGAAATTTATATGGCACCCACTGTAGTTGCTGTTCTGCAGTGTAAAACTGATTTTGACTTGCTAAGAGCACATAAAAACTGAAGGAATATCTTTCTACCAACAGTTTTGTCTTTCCTTTATTTGAACTCAGTGTGGTTCCTGGCACTATACAGTATTTCATTTTTCTGGACGATTTTCAGGCCAGGCCTTGATTTTATACACTATTTGTTTCATATAAAATCTAAAAAAGTTCAGTGGTCCAGGTTCTGGTTGCCAGATTTCTCCCACTTGGTCAACATTCTTTACGTTGGGTACTGCCTGTAGCCTTACTCATCCAACATAAGCACCCACATGGTGCATACTTGGTGGATACTTAATAGGTGAGTAAATAAAAACACAATAGATTTATCCCTTAGTTGTCCAATATGATGAAACATATTGCTTCTTAATGCTTTTAATAACTCTCACTATTCTTGCTGCCAAGCCAAGATAATTACAGATACTTGATGTTCAGTCACAATAGATCTTTTAAACAAAAGCCCTTGAGATAGAAAAGCATTAAGTTCCTGGAACCTTGTTGCAACTCAGGAAATGTGAAATAATTTTAAAAAACATTTTTAGCATTTCCTCATTTTTGCATTTATGTTTATTCTCTTCAACTGCAATTTATACATGCCATTATAGGCATGTATATTGCAAAATTCCTCCATGTGCATCTACTTTGTTCGGGTGTTTAGACAGTCTTTAAGAAAAGAGATCTCAAATGTGCTTCATTTGTGAGGGGGAGATGGAGTGTCCCACCATCCCACCCTATGCAACTGTAGGACTCTCCATACCCTGCGGTTGCTCAATAGATAATAGGATGAATGCGCTAACTTGAGGACTGTAGTACTTAATCCACTTAACCTCAAATTTTCTTCCTCTTCCTCTTTTTCTATCTCAACCCTAAACATTTTTTACCCAGATATCTGAGAATTACAAGTGTCCCTCTTTTTAGGACCCTATGGAATATTGTTTCTGAAATGATGGCTCTTTTCTACCAGTGGCTCTCCTACCTAGCCAGCATATGGTGACCGGCAGGGTGGCACTCTGGCATCAGGTCTTCCTGGCTAGAGCCACTCTTCCCTAGTGTCCAGTCATCATCACCCTTTTATCCCTGTCACTCTAAATGCCATTTTCAGGCCTTTCAAATTGACATCTCCACCTTTCCTCCCAGGGTTTTTCCTAGCCACCTTGAGTCTGCAATAATGGCTCTCGTTGTTAAGTATTTAAAAAGTGCCATAGACTGTTCTAAGTACATTACATTGATGCTGTTCCATAGGTTCGCTCAGGCTCTGATCATATTTCTTCATTATTGTTTCTTTCTGCTCCTCAATAGTGGATAATTTCAATTGTCTTGTCTTCAAGTTCACTGATTCTTTCTTCTGCCTGTTCAAATCTGCTATTGAATCCATCTAATGAGTTTGCCATTTCAATTATTGTAATTTGCAACTCCAAAATTTCTCTTTTGTTCCATTTTATAATTTCCATCTCTTTATTTTGTTCAGACACTTTTCTTATTCCTTTAGTTCTGTGTATATGTATCCCTTTAGCTCATTGAACATATTTAAGAAAGTTGATTTAAAGTCTTTGACTAACAGTTCCGGTATAGGAGCTTCCTCAGGGATGGTTTCTGGCAAATTCTTTTTGTCCTGTGAATGAACCATACTTTTCTTTTTCTTTGTATGTTTTGTAATTTTTTGTTGAGAACTGGAAATTTTGAGTATTATGTTCTTATAACTTTGGAAGTCTTGTTGCTTCACTCCTCTAGGATTGCTAGATTTTTGTTGTTACTGCTGTTGAGGGCTGGAGCCATCAGTATGTAAGTTTTCCGAACTATTTTTGCTCCCAATTGGGGAATGAAATATAAGAGAGAGACAAAAAGGTATTGCCTCTTTGAGACTCCTCTGCCATTTTTGCCTGAGGGGTGAGTTTGGAAAAATGGCCACCCTCAGAGCTGCCCCCCTTCAGAGTTTTGATCTGAAATAGCTAGTAAAAACTATGATCAGTGATCAGACCACACATCCCCACCTCATCCCACCCCACCCCCAGATTTTGGAGGACTAAATTCTTCTTATAGCCCACCCTGGCAATAGCAAGATGCACTAGGAGCTTGGGCTGCATTCCCCACTGCTGCCTGCCATATG
The DNA here is from genome assembly GCF_015220235.1 of Choloepus didactylus. Taxonomy (NCBI): domain Eukaryota; kingdom Metazoa; phylum Chordata; class Mammalia; order Pilosa; family Megalonychidae; genus Choloepus; species Choloepus didactylus. The sequence continues at coordinate 69,142,736 of NC_051319.1, read as the reverse complement.
GTTGGGGATGGGGGTGGTAGCTGCTACACAGAGGGTGAAATTCACTGATATTTACCACATTTACCAGCCTCTTCTTCCAGCTCTTCTCTGGATGCTGAACAGTTTCCACTAATCAGAATAGTTGACTCAGACAGTTCCTACCAGTTTAATAATTATTTTGCTGGAGGGACTAATTCCTGGAGCTTCCTACTCTGCCATCTTCCCACAATCCTCCATGCATATGTATTTTGAGTCTAATGGGTACCATTTTCCAGGTTGTTTCTTGCTTGTACCTAAAGCCATTATCCCTGTGCACAAAGCATTTACATTCTAATAAGGGGAGAGAGGTTTCTCCAGAATCACCATGACCTAAGACATCATGTGAAGAGGCTCATAAGAGAGACACAGCCCTCACAGGAAGAAAAAGCTGTGTTCACTGTGGAAAGCTCAGGGAAGACTTGGCCGTGAAAGGTAATTAGGAATTTAGCCCTAGGAATTGGGCAGAAGGAAGGAGATGAGAAAGGACATCAAAGGGGAAAAAAGCAGAGTGAATCTGGGAGAGCTGCAGATCCTGGGTTGGCTGTTGAACAATGTGAAACTTTTCCTGATTGGTGTGAACCAGTCCAATTTTCTCTATATTATTTCAATTTTAGCAATATACTACCTAATTTAAAATCTGAATTTACTGTGGAATGAGATGTGATATATGCATACCAAATACCTACTACAGGACCAAATAGAAACAAATCAAAGGAACTAAGCTTAAGTTACTTTTTATCATGCATGTAAATTAAACAGAAATTAAAGGTATAATCACTATTTTAATTTCTTCTCTCAAGTTGCTCATGCTTTTCTGAGACAGTTGTTAGACTTGGGCTCAAGTGAAATAAATTCTTTTGGAGCTATGTAGTTTGTATTTTTATATCAGTTCAACAATAATTTTAAAATAGTTTTTCCCTGCTTCATAAAAGAAAAACATACACTTAAAGCTACTGGAGCACTTTACACATTAATCCCTTTTTTATTATTATATGTTATATTATATTATGTCATGTTTTATATTATATTATATTATATTATATTATATTATATTATATTATAATCTATTTAAGACAGTATGAAATGTGTTAGATGATAATGTTTTTTCAGGCTTAAGACACTCAGCTCTTTTACCCTTCACTGGAGAGTTAAGCAATTAGCAGGCCAACCCTCAGGGATGCGATTGATCGATTTTACCCAGGAGGGCAAGCTGTTTGCACACAACAGTTGGTCCCTTTAAAAAAATTCTCTTGCTGATGATTTTGGATTGTTTTTCTATTTGAAATCCTTGCCTGCAAAGATACTATGATTACACATTATAGTATAAAACAAATTTTTCTGTTTTATAATTTAAAAGCTTGTTTAAGCACCATAATAATTGACATTAACTTAAAGGTTTACTTTTTGTTACTGTGATTTCCAGTCTCTCCACCTGATATATAATTAACTTTCTCTCAATTTTGAATGCATACTAAAAATTGTGTAAGTCTTTTGGCATGTGATGTATGAGAAATTTTTAAGTTCTCTGTCTTGGTTGGAAATTAAGAAAAAATCCTGAGAAACAGAGAATGTCTTCAAAACTAATTGTTCAAATAAAGTTTACTCTACCTCTAAAATTGCTAACTGCAGTGATTTGATCTTGCATAGCTAGAAAGTTAGCTTTTTATTAATAAATTTATTAATTCTAGGAGCCCAAATAGCAGATCATCTGGGGGGAAAAAAAAGTACTGGTTTCAAGCATTGAAGCCTCTGAAGTTCCACTGATACAGAGCTTTGGTTTGGTAAAGAAAAATAAATAAATAAAATTACCTTTCTCCTAACAATCATTCATGGAATATGAATTACTATATGTTAGGAGACATGCAATTTAAGGAGAGAACACTGAAAATACGTTCCCTGACTTCAAGAAGCTTACCAGTTTAGATCTATAACATAGTATAAACAGGATTCAGAAGAAATAATTCAAAGAAATTAAATCAGTATGTATTTATTAAATACTGTTGTGCCCAACATTGGGTACAAGACCATGAATTTGAAGCTTAAATAATTTTTAAAGGAATGAACATATAAAATAATTCCAATAAAATACAATTTTAATAAAATAGCTCAAATAATATAAGTGCTAGAATATAGGTATAGATTATGTGCTATATGAACATTAATTAACTATCTGGTATACCCATTGGTGAAAGAGAACAAGGACTGTGAAATAAGAAAGAAAGAGGAAGCTCATGAGAATATTATCATTTGAGTTTTGCTCCAAGCCATATTTTCCTGAGTAACAACTACATAGGGGCAGCCAAAGAATAATACCGTCTATTAAGAAGAGGGCTGAGCCCTTGTACTGTGGGTACAATTTATTTATTTTTCTCAAAGTCTACAAGCCTGCAGAGTAACCCCTCTCTTTGGCTTAGTTAAAAATAACTGATAAAAGGCTTATAGAGAGAAAGAAGCTGAGAGACACTCAGAGAGAAATGCCCAAAGACATTTTGGAGACAGCTGTTGAAACCAGATGTTTGAAGATGCTAAGAGATGAAGCTAAGAGCTTGTCCTGGAGAAGCTAAGTGAGAACACACAGATGCTTAAAGAGAAAGTCACTGGAATCAGAAGCTGAAAGCAATGCAACCCAGGAGCAAAGGACCAGCAGATGCCAGCCACGTGCCTTCCCAACTGACAGAGGTGTTCTGGACGCCATCAGCCTTTCTTCAGTGAAGGAAAGCTGTCCTATCACTATGCAAGTCTGTGACCTATGTGGTGTGCAGGGCACTTTGCCACAGTGCTCATCTCTCTCGCACTGAATGTCAGCTCTGGGGCTCGGACTGTGTCTGCTTCACCTTGATATCCCCTTGGTCTTAGCACAATGTCCACCGTGTGGATGTAAACCCTAAAAACAATTGGAGTCTATGGTGTCTTCAGAACCTAGCACAGCATCTGGCTCATATGAAGAAACCAATAAATATCTAATGAATGCATGAATTTCTTTACTAAGGCCTAAGGTGAGTAAAAGGAGGCTTAAAGGAGTTAAATAATTTGCCCAAGGTCACATAGCCAGCCAGAAAATGTTGGATCCAGGAGTTGAAGGCATACACGCTGACTCTTAAGCTCTAAGAAGTTGTGCTAGACACTGAGTCAGAGAGAGATCATTGTCCCTGCTCAAACTTCTCTTAGAAAGCTCACTTTCCTACCAAGGCAAAGGCTCATATTCTTACTTGCAAAATTGAGATACTAATCATGGCTTCCACACAAGCTTACTGTGAGGATACAGGAGCTTATGTGAAAGCAACTTATAAACTCGAAGTCACTGGACAGGTAAATGTAATTATTAAGGAGCTCAGAATTCTCATTATCAAAGTCATCCTTTGGGCTCTTGTGTAGCCTGGACATTTCCACGGGGATGATGGGAATATGAGGTTTTTGATGAGCCAGTGTCAACAATGAGCTGTTGCTGGCTACCAACAGGGCTGGGACTAGGGTGGTGCAAAATTTAAAGAGGTGTCATAACGCTCATTAATCAAGATAAATTATATTTTAATGCATTATTTAAAAAATCAAAATCAATGCAAACATCCTTGATGAACAAAATATAAAGCTTTTAAACAAACAAAAAAAACCTGATTTAAAAAAAAGTCTAGCTATTCTGGCCACGATATCAACCATCAGGAAGCTCAAACTCCAAGACAGTCTATAGCAGCTTGGGGCTTTGGCAGGACCTGCAGTCACATTTAATATGACACAGGCACATGCAAGATTTTTCAGAGATGCCTGTCCTCTGAGGTACACTTGTTATTTTGTTGTTTTGATTGTTTTTCTTTTGCTATTTTGTTTTTAGTTAGATATGAACAAGACACAAATATATAGTTTAGTTTTTGGTGATTTCGTTCAGAGGCTGTATAAATTAACATATTAATGAATGTATCATTTTGATAAATATATATACAAAGAGAGATGGAAAAGGAAGACAGGGAGAAAAAACATTGTAAATAAATTTGAAATCCACTTTGTTCCAATCCCCAGCTCCATTTTTCAAATATCTTCTCTTCCCAGGTCACATAATATTACCTTTCAGCATTTTTACTACAATATATCCATGTGTGCACTTTTATTTTTACTATTGAAAACTGGATAAAATCCTTCAAATTGGAGAAACCTATTTTTCTATATGCTGGAAAATTCACATTCAATATCACATTGAATACCACTTCACCTCCATTCCTCTAATGTCTTCTGAAACTCTTAGACCTTTTCATTCTTTCCTCCATAGCTCTTAAATACTTTTTCATATTTTTCATTTATCCCTCTGTTACAGATTCTACTTGATGTGCTTGGATCTCCTAATTTACAAATTCTCCTAACTATACCTAGCCTATTGTTAAATTTACCCTTTCCAGTTTTTTAAAAAAATTGTAATGAGTTTATTTTTCATTTATAGAATCTCCATTTGGTTATTTTTTAAAATCTTCTTACTCTTTTTCATACCACACTGTTTTTGTCTTATGGTTTTCTTCATAAGCATTGTAAATAATTTAAATTCTTTTTAAAATTGTTCCATTATCTCCATTCCTAGTGTACAATTCTAATCCTCTGTTTATCTGTCAACTCACCCATATGGTGGTTCATTTATTCTGATGGGTTACATTTTTTTACTGTAAACTCTTCTTTCATGGGGTTCATCTTATTTGCACTGGTTTTCAACAAGTTTTTTTTATGTTAATTTATCAGCTTGGAGAAACACTTGTAGATTGCATTCATTCAGAACTAATATCCTTGAACAGAGCAGGCTTAGCTTTCCAACTTCTTGTGGTTGATCATATTTCTACACACAACCATGGGTAGATGACAAACTTCCTCCCAGTTATGACAGGCTATTCTTGTTTCCATTTCATAAATGGAACAGTCTTTAGTGACCCCCTAGCTCTGTGCATGAAGCTCAGTTCCACCTCCCTGCTCCCTGGGTCCCAGGTCTGTTTTCCTTTCCCCATGTAGTCCAAGCCCACAGCCATTAATCTATAACTTGTTCCTGATTTCCACTGAGTCTCTTAACATGAACTCCAACCCAGTATTCTCACTTTGAGTTACTCTTCATTTCTGGTATTTCAGAATTTCCATTTCTTGGTTTCAACTTGACTCTGTATTTATGGTTTTGGGGTTGGGGGGTAGTTTTTATGTATTACCAACATTTCAATATATAAACATACAGACAGAGTTTAGGGGATTTCCTTTATCAAATATGTGTTCCATAAAGGCTGGAATTCCTGAGTCATTGTTGGCAGGCTACTTCTATACCTTGGAACCTGATAGGAGAGTTATCTCTAAGATGGAGGGAATAAGTTTGACTAACTGAATATACTTTTGTAGTGGTTTTATCTTCAGAAAAATAGAAAACTTTAAGTTTGACAAGGCATCAAAGAAAACTGTTTTCACCAGAATGCCATCATATTTGAAATTCTACTATTAAGGATAACTTTTTTTTTTCTCTCTACTTGTTTTTATTCTACAAAATTTAAAACTATGATTACTTTATAAAAGGCAAAATTAAGCCATGCACATTACAGGTATTCAAAAAATGGTGAATGTATAGAACATGATTATTAAACATTCCCAAATATATAAGAAAGACAAAATAGCATAACCTTCAAGATCTCCAGATCTGAACTCAGAAAGGATAACTTTTATATAGTTATGTTTCATTTCTAAGACTCTTGAAAGTAAGGATGTCATAATCAGTTATTAACACCTCAATAGACAGTTTCCTTATTGGCATTATCTTATCTTAGTATTTTCTAATAACAAGTAGATGAAAAAATGCAATATAAGAGTGCTGAATTTTGATGGGAAGCAAGTTATGTAAGAGAGGTCAGCATATTAAAATACCTCACGTACAACATGGCTTGCTAATTCAATGATTGTATTGGAAACACAAACACACCCACACACATCTACAAATACACGTACATACACATGCATATAATTTTAAAGTACAATTTGTTCTTGTAACAATTACATATTTTATTTTAAATCTATTTCATATTTTTTTTACTACCTAGTGTTAAAAGCTTATGAACTTTAAGGAATATAGCATTTTCTAATTTTTGACAGCATAAGATATGGGAAAACTTTGGAACAGAAGAAATAATTGAAGTTTTAGGGGGAAAAGTTTATATTGTTTTTAGACTTATTCTCCAAAATGTCAATTAGATTTAGAAAGCCTTCAGTGCTTATTTTCAAAAACACAAGTACAGCTTGCACAAATTTAGAAGTGGCATCTCTCAATTACTGCAAAAATTCATCAGCCCTGAAGGCTTTGACAGTTTGCCAAGCTAGCTAGGTGAGTTAACTGAAAACATTGCATTAACACATACTCAATTATGATTTCTATGGGTTGCCAAAATATATAAGCAAGCTATTGTTTAATATTCTGTATTAGATAAATTTAAACTTTTACCCTTCCAAAAAGAGGTATAGTTTCTTTTAGTTTGTTTGTGGTGTAGGAAGGAACAATTCCTATTTCCTTATGCCTCCCAAACCTTTAGAGTTGTTATTATTCCCCTATTAGTAAATTTGAGGCAAGCAGGGTAGTCACCCCTTTTCTCCAGTCTTTACAGGAATGAATAGAAACCGCTGCCAGGATTCACTCTCTCGACTGGCCTTAGAGGCCTTGTCAGGACAAGTATCTATCACCAAACCCTCGATTTAAAGTCAACAAGAAAAAAATCAGCAAGAAAAAACACACCAACACACTAGAGTAATCCTTACTTTCTTGAGAATACATAAACCATCACGTATCTTACTTCAGTATGTGAGCATTGTGCTGTTTGTTTGTTCATTGCTATAAGGATATATTATGATCTGATAATGTAAACTGTTTCAAAAAGCATTTTGAGTCGTAGCAATCAACTTAGGATGAATAAAGAAATACAACTCATATTTTATTCTTCATTCCATTTCACAATTCAAATACTTAGTTTTTGAGAAAAATGGATTATTTGCAGATAAGGAGTACTTTTTTCTCCTTTGTGGCTCTACTTAAGTCAACTGTCTATTATTTTCATTTGTCAGAGATTCTCGTATCTGTGTTGTCATTAGTAAACAGTTGTGGGGGCTATAGTTGGAGAAAGGATACTGTCCCCTTTGTAGGCTGTATTTAACTGTCTCCACACAAATCAACAAAGACACAAAGGTACTGATTCTGGAAATTATTAAGCTGAGAAGTAAAGAAACTTAAAAAATTGAAAAATTAAAGTCCAATAAAATATTGTATTTCATTCATCTAATATTTATGGCAAATATTCTATAAAGTGGAAAAGATTTCATTTTTGTATTTTAAAAATATATTTCATGGTGTATCTATTCCCTACCTTGCTCCTCCTATAGCAATTTATTTTGTTCTCTGTATAATTTTTCTTTGGTTACCAACAATGCTGTTAAAAATAAACAAATAAACTCATTAGAAACTATAGTGCTGCCAGAGATTTGAAGGGCAAAAGTGGGAGATTGCTCTTTCTCCTTTGCAGATTTCAGAAGATGTTTATAAAGTTAACCAGCACAAAAAAAAAATTCTGAAAGTAAATATAAAAGAGGATCTAAATTTCCCATTCATTTCCTCAACTTATATTTTGAACTGTTTCCAGTCCAGTTCTCACTTTTCAGCTTCAGACCTGCATTTGCAACTTTTTCCTGAATGCCTGCCCTTTTAGATGTCCCACAGGCAAATCAAACGCACCGTATTCAAAATCAAATTAATTATCTTTCCCCCAACCTGCTCCTTAACAGTTTCCCTACCTCAGCGCATGGCACTACCTTACACCCCTTGCCCAAGACCAGGCATCATGCTGGGTTCTCTCTTCTCCGCATTGCACAAATGCAATCGCTCAAGACACAACCTGTGCTGCTTCCTTTTTCCATCCCCATTGTCTCGGTTTGAGGGAAGCCATTCTCATCCAGCTCACTGCAGCAGGAACCCTTGTCTCATCTTCTCCAGGCCACTCTCCACATTGCCCCCAGTTTGACACTTCAGAAAATAAATTTGACTATGTCTAAAACCATTCATTGGCTACCAACTGCTCTTGGCAATGACCATTTCTTTAGTCTTATTTCTGGACAACTGTCTGTTCCAGGAAATGCCCATGCTCCATTTTTTTTAGACTTAAGATCAAGTTCATTAGAAACTGTCCTTATGTTAAATAAAGAGATTATAACAAGTGATTACGAAGTCTAAGTCAATATATTTTTTTGAAAGTTTTAAATGTTTAATTATGGTAACAAATATATAACAAAGTTTCTTATTTAACTGCTTTCACATGAACAATACAGTGACATTAGTTACACTCACAATGTTGTGCTACCATCACTACCATCCACTACAAAACTTTTTCATCATCCCAAACAGAAACTCTGTATCTATTAAACAGTAATTTCCCACTCCATCGCACCCCATTACATACTCTGGCCCCTGGTAACCTGCAATGTACTTTGTCTCTATGAATTTGCCTACTCTAAGTGTTTAATGTAAGTGAAGTCAACCAGTATCTGTCCTTTGGTATTTGGCTTATTCACTTAACATAAAGTCCTCAAGGTTCATTCATGTTGTGGCCATGTTCCTTTTTGACTCAGAGGAATTGAAATGGTACTCCTTCAGCTTGATATTCTCTCACTTGTACTCCTATTCACATATCATGTTTCAACTCACATGTTATTCTGGGAAACCTCTCCACCTACTCTCAGCCAGCATTAGGGGATATCCATGTGTTATCACCGGGATGCGTATTTACCCTTTCTTAGCACTTAAATACTGCATTGCAAGTATCTGTTAACTTGATTGCATCCTGCACTAGACTGAAAGTGCCGGAAGATAGAGACAATCTTTACGTTGCTCGCCGTTGTATGTGCACAGAGCCCAGCAGATACTACATGATTCACACTTCTTTATTAACTGGACAGGTAAAAAAATAGTAAACAGTTAATCTTTCACTCTATTTCTGATGGACCTCTCATTTTATCTTTTTGTTTTTAGTGTTTCAGCATTGCAATAAATCACTCAAATGTGCTTGAAAAATCCAGAATTAACCTTAAGTGTATCTTTATCTTCTTCATGCAACTCTCAAGGGTGGTATCCTGACAGGGAGGAAAAATTAAATGGTACTGATTCCAAATAGATCAAAATATAGATTCATTAAGCCATTCCTGTGACTTTATAATAGAGGAACTAAACAAGTGGCATGACTCACCACCTTTCTTAAATGTAGTGTATTTTTTCCAGTGATTTCTAATTTCTCAAGAGAAGTCTACCATTTTCTCCAGAGTACATGTGTACAGAATGAAGAATACTTTATATTTCTTGAAAAAAAATTGAGTAGAGATTGACAAATGAAATGATGACTGCATCCTGAAAATTCTTTGCAAATAAACGAATAAGAAATTGCTGACCTTGGTTAAGGATTTTACAGAGAGAGAGCCCAGGGATAACTCTCTCATTTTCCTGTCCAGAAACTGCTGGGACTGCTCCAAAGCAGTAGGAAGTTACTATCCGAGAGAAAGGCAACAGTTCCTTTGTTGTTTTGACATTTATATACCGGTCCAGTGTTTCATAGCAGCCCATGTACGTCGTACAGCTCTGTCCAATGCTGGAGAGACATGCCAGTGTTAATGACAATCAGCAGCACAATGAGTTCTTCTGCAGACCATGCCTAATTCTTTTACACTGATTAAATATTTAAGAACAGAAGAATTCTGGATTTAATGACACTGTAAACCATGGAAATTACAATCAAAAGGTTTTAAAAATGTCAGATGAGACTAGGTTGTCTCCCAGACTTCAGGCTAATCATTCACCATTAGAATGATAAAAATTAGCTAATCTTCCAAACTGTAACTGAGTTGAATGTTGAGACGCTGCCATGAAAAAGTCTGAAATGGAGAGAATTCAAGGGCAACATTCTTTTTCTTTTTGGCCGTATTCCGAAAGGACACAGTGGACCCATAAGTGGGCCCCATATGTGGGACCCAAAAAATGCAGATGCTAAAAGAAAGCAATAGAAACTGCCCTTTGAAGCTTCTACTAGGATCCAATGTATCCTTTTATTCTTCCTAGAAGAAATGAAGGGCAAAATAGACTAGTTACTCATAAATAAGGCTTTTCACTTCAGGAATGTTCATGTCCTCCGTTGTGAAGGCTGCTCAGCTCTCGACAGAACTCGCTTCTGCTGAGGCCACCATCTTGGAACAGGCCACAGGTGACTCAACTTATCTGTTACACTAATAATAGTTTTATTCAGCATTTCCATTTTCACTGAACTCATCACATTTAGAAACTAGTGTAAATGTTTTAATATTTGATTTTGAATTATCTTTAGAAAAGTATATCAATGAAAACATGATTCATTTTTTAAAAATTACTCTATTAATGTTATCATCAAAATAAAAAAAAATTTTAAATTTAAAAAATGTTATCAAGGCATCGTCAGGGAACTGAGGGTAGGGAAACTTGAAAGACAGTCTTTAATCTTGTTCTCCTATAAATGGGGCTTATATCTAAGATAATTACAAAATTCAATTCAAGATTACTATGGGCCAAAACTCAGCTGGAAGAATGACCAATTTTAATCCTCAGAAGAACTAGAGTCAGTTGTCCATGGAAGACATAAATTTCAGATTTACTTGAAGTCAAGTCCTTACTAAAGTCTCGAAATACTCTTAAAAGAAAAGATACGTGGTCAGCCCATTTCATCTGTGGTTCAGAAAATGCACAGGCTGGGCACGGGAATGGCCAACAGAAGATAATTTATTCACTCATTTAGTTTAACTCATGCTAAAACAGTTTCTTTTACACCTCTTCAACTTTAATACATCTAAGAGTACTACATGGTTCAAAGCATTGTTTCTCCTACTTTTTCTTTCTTAAATTGTGGCCCACTTCTGTGATGGGGGAAAAGGGGAAGCCAAAAGTTGTAGCCTATCTACCTGATTCATTCCTCCTTTTCAATAACAAAGAAAAAGATAAAGAGGGATAATATCCAGAGGACAGCTTCAGCCTCTCATGCCCTAACATTAAAGGATGGTGAACCTCCAAGAACTGGAGGCATGTCTGATGGAGCATGACTTGTCTTCCTCTAGAGACTGGAAGGCTGCTGAGACGTGCCAGTCTTGCGTAGACTTTGGACCCGATGGCCTCTAAGTCTCCTGCTTACCCTGGAAGCCACCATTCATGACTCCCAAGGAGATTATTGCACATATTTCTGCTCAGAGCTTTAGCTATCAGTTTTATTTCAAAGAGTATTGTTGATATTCTAAGGATGGATAACCATGGTTATGGCTTGCTGGTTTCTGGACTGGTTTTTCTGAATTGTACTCTGATACCATTCTGAATACTTCATTCTTACATTAATTATACATTGGGAATGGGTCTAAACACATGAAAATACTATCATCAATCCTTTTTTTCAGTGACTATCCATTCCATTCAGTCCTCCCAAGGCTCTTCAAGCAAACACTTGATGCAGATGCCTTAATTTTTAGTCTTTAAGAGTATCCAAATCTGGCCAAAAGAGCGTGGCAGCCCTGTTGTGACAGGTAAGTTATGGGTATCCTAATTATGTTGAAGATTAGTTCATGTGCCTGAACAACTACCAAACTTGTTTTTTCCCATATTAAAACATTTAATTAAAATTTTCATTGTTTCTCTTGAAACAAAGACGTTTGGGTTCAAAGATGTGGCACTAATACATCCTCATTTATCTTAACGCAAGTAGTGAAAAAATTGGCTAATTCATAAGAATCTCTGTGACTTCCTAAAGATGCTGACTGGAGGGGAGCATCCCCACATGGGGCAGGAGGATAGAAGATGGGGGAGTGATGGAGAGACCTAGCATTCTATAGAAGACATGGAGCTCCCATCCTCCAGGAATCATAATAGATCTTTAAACACAGACCCTGGTTTCAGCTTGATCAGCAAGGCTATGTTGAAATTAAATGCTACTCAAACTCTGGACACTTTTATCCTTCTCCTTGGGCTTGTGAAATTACATCAAAAAAAGCATCCAGAAAAAAATCTGTCAAATGAACGATTTGGGGAGCTTTGGAAACATTCAAACAAAACCTACTTAACTCATACGGACCCATATTGAGGAAAGCATTGAGAACTGGAGTTTTTTAAATAAAATTTTTCCACATTATTTCACAGGTTCATCTTCCTTTTATATATAATATTTCCTGCTGACACATTTAAACAGGATCTATTCAAATGAATTTCATGGAACACTGAGCAATTACAGTACCTTTCTCAATCAAAACTAAAGGTGTATTATGCTCACTATACTTCCTTTCCACAGAGTGGCCAGGACAGGAGTTGTTGATATTATTGTTAATGCTCCAATAATTCAAACCACAACTAATTTTTTTAAGTGAAGTACAGCTTTCAACCTTAGCCATGTCCTTGAAGACAGACTCCTTGAGATGTTACTACTATTGCTTGAAAGGGGAGTAGTGGCATTTGAGTCTCTTGGTCTTCCATAGGTTTGCTCTCATGTTTCTCCTGAGTGTGCTCCATGGTTAGGAACCTTGCTGTTGAGAGGAAGTGCACACATAGTTGACATGAAAACTTTGATTAGCTCGGTGCACTGGGGGGCATGAAAGTTTAGCATTTTGGAAATGCCCATGATTTCCATCAGCAAAGAAAAAAATGGCTAGTTGGCAACTAACAGTGAAATCAATGATTCTTTTGAAATCAATAATGATTCTTTTGTGTGGTCACAGTTGGAGCAGAAAGCCTTTCACCACTTTTAATAAAACCTCTAAAGCATGATTGTAGGGTGGCATTAGGCAAAACCCCATGACCTCTTTGGAACATGTAAGAAGGACACTTGGGTGGCACTGAAGGGCACGGCAAGAAAGGCGCTGTGGGGGTGGCTCTTTCCAGTAAGAGAAGTCCTCAGTGTTCCCAATGGCTGTTTTAGAAGCAAGGTAGAGACTTCCACAAGCTTGCAGATAGAATTTGTTGGCTAGCACAGGAACGTTGGCTTAGTACATACAACACTGCAGCTTTAAATCCATATGGGGGAGACAGGATAGTTTGCCAGCAATATAATCTTCAGTGTGGAGTGTTGAATTGGGAAAATCAGTGGGGAGAGAAAAAGAATATGTTAAAGACATATTAAAAGGTGACTTCCACAAATGTGGTAAGATGGAGATTTCTCGATAATCCCAAGAGCAAATGGATCAACCTAGCACTCAACATTCAAAAACAGGCATTCTTTCTGGCCAAAGACTTGGGCAGACAGCAGGGGAAAGAGAGAGAGGAATGGTGGCAAATAGCCCCAGGTGCTGTCAACATCAACTCTACCTACAGACTTGAAAAGATGGACTTGACTCATACAAAGTATGAGGAGAGACACCAGCACAATCAGATCAACATCGCTGCACTACGGCTGCCAGCAGCTACTCAGAGGACAAGAACAGATCTACAAAATACAATCTATCTTTGACTGCTCTGTCCCATAGGCAGCCTGTAAATACTTGTCAGATGAATTAATGAGCTCTTAAACAAAGCTTTTAACTCTTTCTGATCTGTATTTCCTCAGACCCCTGAGCAGTTTGAGCCCTAAAGGATGACAGACGGAAAAGGGTTTTTTGCAAAGGACATAACCTGAAAAAGGCCAGGGTCCCAAGGCTAGTCAATGTTCCCAAGGCTAATCAATGTACCCAAGGCGCAAAGTGAAAGCCCCTTCCCTCTTCAAAGGGAAAGATGTCCCTGGAATGACAATGGCACATTCCTATAACTTAGAGAAAGACAACCAGGACAAGTGATTCAAATGTGGCCCAGGAAAATGCCAAAGTTCAATAGTTATTGACTTGTCTCTAGATTTTCATTTCTTTAAAGCTTCCCTTTAATGTCTCTTAATTTAAGTTGGTGTAACCAAGGTAGCCATAAAAGCTTGTGAAATAGTTACAGCTATCTTTATAATTAGATTTTATAGAAAGATTCAAAATTGACTGAAAATTCATAATTTACATAATATGTTAGTCCGTCTGTTCCATAGTTTCTGGATACTGCCTTGTTTCTGAGGGCTTTTACAACAGATACGGCCATGCTGCCATGGGGGAAATAGTCACCCATTAGGAAAGGGGTCTTCAAACATCTGTGAGCTTAAAGATCACCTGAGGAGGTACTTGATCTCCCCTAGTTCCCTTCTTCTTTATGACTCTGAATTCCAGATGCCAGGGAAAATTGGTTCTGAGTTGGGCTTTATGTGACTTCCTACTGGATACCAGGGCAAAACAGCTTCAACATTGGTAAAATGGAGATAAATCCCTAAAGCCCATGAAAACCTGGTTATCCAACCCCAAACTGGGATCCATATTAAAGCTCCCTAGGATTTTGCAGGATTCTTAAAAAGATGAGTTCTCCAATCTCCTGTCAGCTTCATATCAAAGCAGGGGGATGAGATGACTTTGGATTTCCTGAAAAAAGAGACAGGTCTTTAAATGAATTTCCCCATCAACCACAGTACCTCTTGCACAAGCCACAGTGGCAACATAGCCTCAGGCATGTGGAGCTGGCTTACGCAGACTTGGGAGAGACAGTTGTTACATATTCAGGAAAGTTAGGTCCTGGGTGATGTCACACAGGTAGCTTTAAAAAAAGGCCATCGTAGGAGTATTTAAACCACTGAAATCAGCAAATTATCGTTCTACTCTGCTAATGCTGCCAGAATGCAAAACACCAGAAATGGACTGGCTCCTACAAAAGGGGGTGTCTTTGGTTATAAGGTTACAGTCTCAAGGCCATAAAGTGTCCATCCACAAAGGGTACCTTCACTGGAGAAAGGCCATTGGCATCCGGAAAGCCTCTGTTAGCTGTGAAGTCACGTGGCTGACGTCTGCTTGCTCCTAGGTTGCATTTCAAAATGGAGTTCTCCAAAATGTCTGCATCGCCTTCGAACCCCTGTCTTCAAAATGTCTGTCTCAGCTCCAGCTGGCTATGAGCTCCTTCTGTCTGAGCTTAAATAGTGCTCCAGTAAACTAAACAAGGCCTATGCTGAATGGGCGGGGCCACGCCTCCATGGAAATTATCCAATCAGAGTTATCACCCACAGTTGGGTGGGTCACATCTCCATGGCCACTGAACCAATAGGTTCCAACCCAATCCACACTAAATACGTCTGCCCTCACAAGAATGCATTAAAGAATATGGCTTTTTCTGGGGGACATAAATATACAAACAGGCACAACTACCAATCAGGGCTACTTCCCTAACCCCCAAAAACTGTTTTACTAGCATACCACTGGCCCTCATTTATCACGGCCACATCAATGTGGACTTGTTGCCTGCCTAGGTGTCCTCTGCTTCTGTGTGTACATGTGTATAACCCTGGACCAGCTATTGAATCTCCCCATAAATGGTCTAACAGGGAATGCAGTATATTATGGGGATGGGAGTTAAAAAGGGAGTTTGAAAAAGGGTCAGCCAGATAGGAAGCAGAGGGCATGGGATGTGTGATCTACCAGATAAGAGATATTTTATATTAAAAATTAAAAGAATCCTTGCTATGAAATTCCCTGGTTTAAGAGTCTTATTATTAAACATACTAAGTTAAAAAGATGCCTATGACTTACAGATAAGGGGAAAAGGTGATGCATATGGTTAGAAGGTAATATCTATCTATCTATCTATATCTATCTATCTACATAGATGATAATGTTTTTGTAAAACAAACCAAAAAGCCTTGCCCCAACCCAAAACAAATATCCATGTAATACATATTTTTTATATGTTGTAGAACATACAAATTGCATGAGGGGTGGGAAAGTAGGAGGAGGAGGAGGAAAAGGACATTTAAAATTCATACACATTTACATCATTGACCTATTTGGCCATATATTCATTGGTTACATCTTGGGGTTGCAGTAGAAAGATTGATCAACAGTCTTACAGAATGGCTTACTTAGAAATGCATTATGAATGAAATACTTTAGATGAAGCTAAAAAGTTTTGAGAGAAATCATCTTTATTCAGTCCCATACACATAATCACAGCATTAGCTGCTCAAATAGGGAAAAATATAAATAACACAAATCAGTAAGGGTTTAAAGATGATTGTATCTAAAATGCTAAGATCAAATTAAAAGCATTAGTTTTTATCCATGTGTGTGCTTTAAAATACTTTGTGAAAATAAAAAGGATGAAAGTGTTCCAGAAAATGGAGATTAAGGCTGCCTCTCCCAATATAAGCTCCTTACAGACAATGGACTATTTATTTGCTCCGAGGATCAGGAGCCTAAACCTCCTACTACCTATTCCTGGCATGATGCCCAATGACTCTCTCTTGAGCCAGCTATTGAATCTCCCTGTAAATGGTCTTGCAGGGAATGCAGTAGAGATTCAAGGAGAGAACAAACTTTGTGAAAGGATCTCGCAATATTTACAGTACATCAATATTAGCAGTGAAGACATCCAAAAAAAAAAAAACCACCATCAGAAGGTCTGGCTCTTATGCTACCTTTCATTTGTGGTAGTAAATATTCCTTGAGATGCAAGCTTCTTTGATTTCAAATTTTTAAAGTCACATTATAAGGATAACTACCCAGACTCAATAAAAAGAACACATATTATTATATCATTGACTCCACCACATCAGATTAAGGTAATTTCCTTACAACCTCAAATATTTCTCTGGGAAAAAACCACAGATTGTTTACCCTACCTGAGAACCACCTGTATTTGTTTGACAATTAGATTTGAAAAGATATTAAGTGTACTGGGCAAGCAACTAAGCCAGTGCCTATTGACATAATTAGGTCATGACTTGCCAACCCCCAAAGTTCTTTCAGGGATTAAAATGAAAGAGGCACCCCTTGCTCAGTAAGAAAATTCCTTTTTCGGTTGCTTCCTAGAAATTGCCTAGTTTTTGACCTCCCTGCTGTTCAATAGTTCCTTAATTTAGAGACAATGAAAGAATCACTCTCTGGGGCTGATCGACTCAGACAATTCCGGTAAAATGGCTGTAATGATATGACTAGACATGTATTAAACCTTTTACAAAACAAATAGTGGATTTCAATAGCTAATAACCTCACTGTATAACTCAAGCACTTAGATTTTCTTCTTCTACTGTAAGTCCATAATACAGTGTAGTAGGATATTGCTGCCTTTCTTCAAATGCAAGAAAGCAAGAAAATGCCCATGACCTGAAAGTCCTAGCACTGCTAACTCAAGTTAGTTTGTGAGTGTGATGGTTAATTTCATGTGTCAGCTTGGCCAGGTCATGGTGTCCAGTTGTTTGGTCAAACAGGCTCTGGCCTGATTGTTACATTGAGAGTATTTCATGAATTCAAATCATTAGTCAGTTGATTACATCTGTGGCTGATTACATCTACAATCAACACAGGAGATAGTCTTTAGCAAAAAGAGGAGTCTCCTCATGCAATCAGTTGATGATCTTAAAGGGAGAACTGATGATTTTGGCAACCAGAAAGAATTTCTCTCTGTACTCCAGACAGCCAGCTTTTCCTGGGGGAATTCATCGTCACCTTCATTAGAGTTCCCAACTTTTGGCTTCTCCTGGGGAACTCAACACCACCTTCATCAAGTTTCCAACTTGAGGCCTGCCCTTTGGAATTCAGATTCGCCAAACCCCATGGTCACATGTGTCTCTTCTTATAATACATCTCTTAACATTTACATATATATCCCGTTGGTTCTGTTTCTCTGTTTCTCTGACCAATATAGTAAAAAAACTTACAAAGGTTGTAGCCAGCTATAAAAGGTATGATGAGGACATCTCTATTAGGCTCTTATTTAATGTACCTCTGCTCAAGCTGTTATGGATTGAATTGTGTTCTCCAAAAAGATATGTTCAAGTACTAACACCCAGTTCTATGAATACAATCCAATTTGGAAATAGAATCTTTGTAGATGTAATTAGTTAAGGTGAGGCCAATATGGATTAGAGCAGGGCCCTGTTCCAATATGACTGGAGTCCTCATAAGGAGAAGAAATTTGGACACAGACCGACAGAGAAGACAGCCATGTGATGCAGGCAGAGGCTGAGTTAAACCACAAGCCAAAGGACATCACAGGTTTCTAGCAAGCAGACCATCAGAACCCTACAGCCTTCAGAGCAAGCATGGCCTTGCCGATACCTTGATTCAGACCTCTAGCCTCCAGAACTGTGAGAGAATAAATTTCTGTTGGTTTAAGCTACCCAGTTTGTGGTAATTTGTTACAACAGCCCTAGCAAACTAAGACACTAACATTCAGGGGCTTTCATTTTTCCTTGCCTTTGTACAGGCTGCTTCCTCTACTTGGATTGCTCTTACCCTCACTCTCACAATTCCTCCCCATAATTTCATAATCAGCCAAGGGGTCACCCCTTACATGAAGATTTCCCTGAGCAATCCCCTCCTCAAGTCTGGGTTAGATGGCTTCTCCGGGTTCCCAGAGTAATTTTTTATTACCACCATCAGACCACTTAGTCTGGTGTCTGATATGTGCAATGTGGAGGGGCTAATCTCTTCCTTATAGCAGTGGTTCTAAACTTTGGCAGCATGTTAGAATGATTTGAGGAGATTTTAAAAGTCCTGAGGCCCTGGCCTAACTGAATGAAATCAGAATCTCTAGGGGGTGGGACCCAGGATTCAGTATTATTTAAAGCTCCCCAGTTAACTCCATTCAATGTATAGCCAAGTTTGCAAACCACCACATTAGATGGCAAAATCTTAGAGGGTAGTGTTTGGGTTTTTCTTTATCAACCCAATGCAAAAACCTGTCTGAGGCTACTAGTAGGAGTTCAATAAATTTTGTTAAACTAATAAATTAATACAATTAATAAAATATGACAACATTTTAGACTCTTATCAAATGACATTAAAAGTCAGCAAGTAATGTATTCTAGAATGCAAGATCAAAAATTATATAAATATGCTGATTAAAAATCATCTAAGTCCATTGACTTAACAGCAATGATTGTGGGCTTATTCATACATAATAATAATCCGTACTATTTTTATGGATCTCTTGTGAGGCATAATGAACTTCAAAAAATTGTGAATTTGTATGAATGCTTCTACAATGTTATTTATAGTTTGGGAGATTTTTACATGTAAGGCCCTACTGCAATGTTTCTCAAATTGTGGTTCTCACACCAGCTGCATCAGAAGAAAAATTAAAAATATGTCTTTCCAGACTCCATCCAAGATCTTCATTTAGACTTTCTGGGGAGAAGACTCAGAAATCTACCTGCATTTTCAACAACCTTTTCAGATGACTCTACGACTTACTGAAGTTGAGAATCACTTCCCTAGTGTCACTATTTCCTTCAAGGCCCTATCACTATTTCTTCTACAGGTATAAGATTGTACCTGGTAACAGGTGGGAAAGAAGAACTATCTTATAACCCAACTGATTCTGATTTATAAATAAAAAGGTAACTACGTTAACAGTATAAATACCAAATAATATCAAATTGTTGCCTTTATTTTACAAAAGAAACAAATAGCTAAGAATAAGTAAATCATTAAGAATGCCAGTATTTTCCCAGGCTACAGTTGAACTTGCCTTGATTTTGTTATTGTTGTTGTTTGAGAAACAGCTTACCAGGTTAAGCTCATCTCAGGAGCTAGATTCTGGTTTTGGTAGTTGTGGTGGAAATATGCCACTGTTTTTTCCTGCCAAGCAACTTTGAACACATTTCCTAAGCTTAGGGGTTTCCCCACCTTATGAGTCCTCACCTACTCAAGGTAGAAGCCTAAAATTTCCTTGCTGCCTCCCTTGCATTGCAAGCTTGAAACCTCCTCCCCAATAGCTGAAGAATTCAAGCCAGAATTCAAATCAAAACAGTTGCTGTGTGCCCTCCACTAGTGGAAGCTTCCAGGACCCAGTGTCAAGGTCCCAGTTGGGGTGAAGCAGCAGTGGCTCTACTGGGGAAGGACTGTGGTGTCAGTGGAGCATTATTCCTGTGGCAGTTTCCAAGTCTGGTTCTCTGGCTCTCCTGGCAAGTCTGGGAGTTACCCTTGACTTTCCGTTAATTCTTAATCAGCTTAAATTGGCTAGAGTGTATTTCTGTTAAATAAGAACATGACTGATAAAACAGGACTCTACCTTAGAAGCCCCACTGATGTTGAGTTTTAAGTACACACTTGCCCCCAACTCAGTAGTTAGGTTTAAGGCAAATCTCCACCTGCCTCTTTTGCAGAAAAGTCCCCTTTTTATGGCTTAAGTTGGTAAATTCTATCACTTGGGAAATAAAAAGTAAAAAGTTTCACTGACGCAATCTGTACTCCCTGAGATGTTCAACATTAATTATAAAATATTTATCCACGACAACAATATGGTGATTTCTAAGATATTCTCTCCAGAACACCAATTCAGAGTCATTATTTCTTTGCATATCCATAAGGTTTATATATTTAGGCGGTTCTATTTCTCAACCACCTTCCCTGTCCCACTTCCTTTCTCATACATACATGAATGCACCAAAACAGCTTTAAAACACGTTGTCTAATAGCTTTATCTAAGTGTCAATGATGGGTAAAAAGCTTCAAGAGAAAAACTGTGGAACTGTGTTTTTTGTGGTTGGTATATACATGCTGTATATTTACTAGTAACACCTGTTCAACAATATATTCAACCACTAATGTTGACAAATTCTCTTTCTTATACTTTTCTATTTAAAGAAGCCCCTTGGGCACCACTAGGCAATTGGGAAGGCCTAAGAGGAGATTATTTCTGCTAAGTTGAGGTCAATTCCATAAAGGAACCTATAAATTTATAGAAATTATGTTAGGCTGATTCCCTTCACTCCCCATGCTCTAGCACTAGTGCAGAGATACAGCTTCAATGCACCAGGTTAAGGGTCTCCAGCTTTCCTTGAAAGTCTGACAATTTCACCCTTATCTGCCTCGGGTTTTCTTTATGCTGGTATATGACAGTCTGCTGAAAATGGCACAAATATCAATTGAAATGTGTTGATGGTAATGCCCATGACAGCTTCCAACACTGAAAGCAGTACACACAGACTCCATATATAACCCTATGGACCTATAGTGCCAGTTTGAGAAACATCTACAGCCCTACTATGATGCACTTTTAAGACTACATGCAGTCATTACTAAAAGAAAGATCCTGCCTTCATAATATTTATTCATGAGGGGTGCAGAGAATTCTATTTTTAGGCTAGAAAATTTCCCAGAACATATGGTCTTGAAAATAAACATGAGATAAGCAAAAACCTATCCATGAAAACCAATCAAAATTAAAGTGTCCTAAAAAAAAGGATTTGTTATACTTAAAAATTTTGAATACAATTGTTTTTCTTCAACAATGCTTAGGACGACATGTATACAGAAGACATGAATGGCAGAGCAATGGGAGCAGGGTAACATATAGTTTCATTGGTATGAATTTCCAAAGGGTTCAGATTTGACACTGCCCATTAAGAGATCAATTCCCAGTGAAGTTATCTTGAAGTCTAAGTTATCACTCTAAGATCCATACCCAAAAGGCAAAACAAACACTCCAGGCAGCACAGTTTTGTAGAAATCATGGAACTATCCTCGAATATGTTACTGAGTCTCTTTCCAAATAAATTTTGAGCTCCTCCAATGAACTAAAAACTACACAACATCATGTGCATTTAACATGACAGCTGGTGGGCTGAAATCTTGCTCAGTCCTAGGGTTCCATCCAGTGAGCCTCTTGTGTATAATGATTTCAGCTGAACACTGCAGGCTTTTAAGCGTTACTGTGGTAGAGCTCTTTAATTGCTCTGGTTAGCTCCTGAGCTGTATCTCTAGAGATGGGTGTGTTCCATGCGTGGAAGAGTGTTGAGGGGGAGACATTCCCATGAGCTTCAACTGGACATAACTTGTTTTTAATGCTTAATGTAAACATCTAGCTGCATCCTCATTAGCAATTCCACAAGCAGAATAAGGTCTCCTATTCTCATTTTCGCCTATTCTACTCTCTGCTGAGCTTCCAGTCTGACTGTTTGCATTGTTCTGCTCCCACTCCCACCCTGGTGCGCGCTTGCGCTCTTCCCCCTTCCGCAGCAGCCTCCGCGTTTGATCTGCCAAGCCGCCTCCCGCTCCGCCTCTAATCCTTCCTCTGAAGCGGTTCTTCCATGAGGACAGACAGCAACAACTAAGGCTCCCTGCACCCATTAAGCCTGAAGGAGGAGAGGCCGGCTTGTTAGGATCAGCAAAAATAGTTGAAGAATGAACAATTAATAACTATTTCTTTTGGTTCTGCATTCCTTTGTCTCTTTCTGGAATTTCATGCCTTAATTTGCATGTTTTCTATGAGAAACTCAGGTCCTCCTTAGTTCCTAAAACACAATGTTGCCAAAAAATTTTAATGAGAAAAGTTTAAGAGGTGTGGAGTTTATGTTTTAGTCTTTCTTTTTCTTTTCTTCTCTTTTTGTTTTAGAGATGACTCATCTCTGAACCGTTTGTCAACTCGCTGACCTGGTTATCCTCCTTGGAGAAATCACACCCGTTTAAACAAGTCTGTCTAAATCATTTTTTATATGGGAGCTGATTATGGTTACAGATTCCGAGGCCATGACAATGCCTTCTCATTTATAAAGGCTCAAGAGAACTTTCTCAGACTCCTTCTCCCTCCCTGCAATCTCCTGGTAGGGTTTAAGTCTTTTGTGAATAAAAGTCACTTAGAACAAAATGAAGAGATTGGTCAAAATAACCTTACATATTTGAAATACTGCAAATAGTAAACATCTGCACCTAAACAGGCACTTAAATTTTAGAAACAGCTTCTCTTTTTATTTGGCAAAAGGGGGAATTGACATTATCAATGATTTCTAAGAAATAATATTAAAATTTACTAATTTAAAAAGTAAATTCTCAACAATTCTGGGTTTCTCATTCAATTTGATTGAGGACACATATTCTAGAGGAATTCCTGACAGATTATTTGAGAATGGGAAGCTATAACAGAGAGGACAGAAGAGTAAAATGGGGACAATGTAAGTTCTGTGTTGGGTGCTGAAAATCAGGAAGGTGAAAAATAGTATCTAAAGGGTGTCATGGAAAGACATGCCAGTTGGCCTTTTTCTTCCCTGCACTGGCTCCCACACTAAAGACACAAAAACGTTTCCAGAGATGGACATCCAAAAATGAATGTCAAAAAAACTTTGGTGACATCAACTGCATTTCATTTAGCACTACACAGAGGAATATGTGTCATAAAGAATTCCCAGTTGGGAAGTTTGTTTGTGGGGTCAAGTTAGAATTGGAGAGGATCAGGTAGAATGGTATTCTCCAGGGGGCTGAGAAAGTAAAGGTTAGGAAAGCAAAGGTGGAGGGAAAGGAGCATGGTCAGAGTTGCCTCTAAGCATTAAAGATGATCTTTCTCGGGTGCAAAACTCCTCAGCAGTAGTTGCCCACTCCCCAGTGGCAATGACATCTGTCTAAAGCAATGACTGTGTTCTTCCTGAGGGGAAGGTCAGCACAGACTCCCGTACTTGTTCCCCTTGGCCTCCTTCGGCAGATGTAGAATGGTCTCCTACACACTCTTCTCATACTCAGAAAGAATAAGTGAGAACTTCCTTGGGCTCAACAGGGAAATAGATTTGTTTTGAAGACAGTGAAGGAATTAAGAGGAAAACACAATAAAAGGAAATCTGGTACTGAAAAAACACATGCTTTTCAACTGTTAGATAAATGTCAAAGCATATATTGCAAATGCTGATTGGGACAGGGGAAAAACAGCAGCAGTAGCAGCAATATTAATAATAACTGTCAACATTAATAAGGGGTTGCTATGCGACAGGCACCATGTTAACCCCTTCCTGTATTATCTCAATCAATACAATAACCCCACTGAGGAAGGTTCTATGATTATTCCCATTTTATAGATAATCATGATGTTAAATATGTGAATAAAGTCAATTTGTGAATAAAGTCAATTTCGGGGCTACTAGCTAGAGCTAAATTAACAGTTCAGGTTTTATTTTATTTATAATTTCAAACTCAGCAGTAAAATAAACTACATTTCTGTTCAACTCTCTGGAAAATCGCTTAAGTTTCAAATAAATCCAGTCTGAAAACATAAACTTCTTCTTAAAGAGGAATTGCTCCTACCCCAACACTCTCACCATCCAAACTCCCACTCAAAGACAGGAAGTTCACATTGTAGATGGAGTTTTGAGAATCTGGAAAGGCTTTGGGTAGGAGACTTGGTCTCATTGTTAGAAGAATCTAGAAATGCCCCAAGTAGGGAAGGCATGCGGCTAGTGCTTGGAGAAGGAAAAGGTAGAGGACAAATCTAAGGGGAGGAAGTTTGTTCATCCAAAATAGAGAGAACAAGCTATCCAGGGTTGTGAAGATGGCAGGGACCATACTCCACTTGTACCCATGCCCCTTGGGTAATAAGATTCAAAAAGACAGGTATGCCTTGGGAGGCTGGATACTGAATGCTAAATATATAGGTCAGGAGCTCCAAGAAATCTCCTGTTAAATCTTAGCAAGGGCAAATGGAGTCAGAGGTCTTTCAATGGGCCTCTGGGCCATGAACATAGAGTAGAGAGAATGGCTGCCATAACTGATGTAGGCTAGGCTCCTCAAACCCCACCCCCACCCCTAAATTTTGGAAAGCATAATCCTTGGGGTACCTGTGCAAACCCCAGGGAAAAGTGAAAAACATCCTTCTTTCCAATGGCTGGGACTGAATTAATTTCCTGCTAACAATGACAAATGGGGCCTGAATCACATGTGATTTGATTTGAAAGAAAAGAAATGTTACATTTTTGCCCCTTGAATATCATAGAGCAAGACACAAAGTAATATTGTATATTCCCTCACATATCTTTTGATAAGCTGACATTTACTGGATACATTTTATCTCAAGTTCTACCTGATTTAATGATAATAATAAAATAATAACAGTAAACCAATTTCTAATGCCCTTTATCATGGAGTCAACTTGTGAAAGAACTATAGATCTAAGACAAGATAACTGACTTAACCACTGGTGGGGCAGAGTCTGATAGTTGCTCACCCAAATCCATGCCCTCCTCTTCTTTCTGTGCATGTAGCTCGACTACCTCTTTCCCAGTATTCCTTACAGTAATATGGCCTCATGACTAAGTTCTAACTAACGGAATGTGAGTAAGAGTGAGATGCACCACTTCCAGATATGACTCATTATAAGCCTCCCAAGCACACTTCTTTGATCTCTTCTTTTCTGGCCAACTGGGATGGCAATGGCCCCCAAAAGACACTGGAATTCACATATAGAAGATGACAAAGGCGTCATCATTCTTTGATGCTGAAAAACAATGAATGAGCAATCTGCCCACCAACAAGAACACCCACAATGGATTGTTACTTGAATGAGCAAGAAATAAACTTCTTTTGTGTTAAGCTACTGAAATTCTGGGATCTATTTATTACAACGGTTTACATTATTCTAACTAATAAAATTAGAGTGGCTGAAACAACAACCACAAAAGCAAACTAACCACCCCATGACCTACAGTCTCCCATATAACCATGTCCTTTGTAAAGAACATCTTCCAAATTGTAGAACAGAGGTAAGAAAAGAGCAACTTGCATTTAAAATCCAGTGTAAGACTCAAAAATATGTTTTGTTTGCCATGCAGAACACAAGAGTTAGCTGCTAACATTTATAAATCAGGAGATTTAACACAAAAATCTGGATCTGAATCTTCTGGAAAATGGGAGGATTGATCCTCTTGGGCTCCATTATCCTTTTTACATAAAGTAAGAACTCTCCAGCTCCACAAGGCTCTGTCAGGCTCTCTTCCTTCTTCTACATTACTTATTGGGCCTTTGAATGCAGTTGAACTTGCTCTGCTGGATTTTCATAAATAACTGGGGATTTAAGAAATATATAATAACAGCCAGACCATAATTACAATAAGGAAAGATTACTTTACCTATTTACACGGTATGCCCTTGGCTTCTATTAGTGGCAATTGCACAAACAGTCATATAAAACCCATTACTCCATTTGCTAGTCTGATGTTGCTGATGGCCCCCTCCCCAACACTTATGCCTCTCAATATTCCTTATTTGAAATCAACATAAAATCTCATTTCAGAATTAGAAAACAGATAGTAACATCCCTCTTCTCCAATACAGAAAGAACTATTCATCTGATCATTTTCTCCCTTTTTTTTTTTGCCTTTGACTGTATGGAAGATCAAAGCAATATTTCTGTCTCAACTATACTGTATGGGATGTTATGACTTACGCATGTGTATTCTTTTTTTTCTCCTCCTGATGTTCTTTTATTTCAATATATATTCTTGATTATGGTTATTTATGTACTTCTAAAATTTTTACTGTTTCATATATGCATTTCTTATAAATCACCCCATCTCCTTTGTAAAATTAGAGTAAAAATAAATAATTATGGTTAAATTAAACATCATAGTTAATGTTTAATAACAGTATAAAATTATACCAAGAGAATACCTAAAGTTTAATATTCATATGTCAGGCTATACCCATTTGAGATAAGTTTTTATTTGATTTTATTTCTTCCCTTTTGAAAATAGGATAAAATTATACATAAGTAATTTTTGGTATATTTCCTGGATGATTTACCATAAATTAGAGGGACATGTTGCTTTGCTCATTTTTTAAAAATTTACATTAAATGGAAGCCATGGCACATACAGATAGATACAATCTCTCACTGATTTGTCCATTCATTCAACAAGGCAGCTACTGAACACTTCCTTTGTATTAAGAACTATGCTATGTGTGAAAAACCAAATCTTACAACTTGGGGAAACCAGAATAATTGAGTAGAAAAAAGACTAGAAGAGAGATCCGTGGAATATGCTATGACAGTGCACTAGAAGGAGGGAGAGGTTCCACCTGAGGAGTCACGAGAGGCTTGACACTTGGGGAAGATGGGCACCAGGTGCTGGAAGGTGGGTCAGCCCAACAGAGGATGAAGTAGGGGGGCCGGCCCATTCTGCCTTTGGTTGGATGGAGGCCTAAACCAAGAGGAATCTGTCATGAATTCCAAGTCCTCAAATCGATTCCATCGTTGGATGTTACCTGGCAGTTGGGTGTCAGGGAAGAGTGTCAGGAAAAGAAGCTGCCAAAGTAAAAGTCATAGGGACCTGGTTAAGGTCCTTACTTGCTGTGGTCAGGAGTTATTTATTATCTTGTAGTCAATGAGCAGCCACTGAAGGATTAAAGTAAGAGACTTATTATGACTGAATCTATGATCTATGGAACTAAGTCTGGAAAAACTGCTCAGGGCCATCCATGGACTCAATTTGATTACTTCCCTTATAAATTCACTGATTTAGTTTGGTCCTGCCACATTTTAGAAAGAATTTTGAGTAGTTTGTAAAGGTAAATACATTAAGTGAAAAGCCACTAAATTAAGAATTTGAAAGATGAGTTAAAGGGAAATTAAGGGCAGAAAGTAAGATGGAACAAGTGGGAAGGTTGGTTCATATAACTCAGGCCAAAACATCACACATACTCACTTGATAGAAGTGAGGTAGGAACTTGACTCTAGTCTTTCTGTAGCCAAAATAATCATTTATAAAAACACAGCATTTGGCATTTCCTCAAAAAGTAAACATAGAGTTACCATATGACTCAGTAATTCCACTCCTAGATGTATATATCAAAGTGTTGAAAACAGGAACTCAAACAGCTACGGGTACAATGATCATGTCATCATTTACCATAGCCAAAAGGTGGAAAAAACCCAAGTGTTCATGAGCAGAAGAATGGATAGACAAAATGTGGTGTAGCCATAAAATGGAATATTATTCAATCATAAAAAGAAAAAAAAGTACTCATACATGCTATAACATGGATGAATCTTAAAAATATTATGCTAAGTGAAATAAGCCAGACACAAATAACAAATATTGTATGATTCCACTTATATAAAATATCTAGGGTAGGCAAATTCATAGAGACAGAAAGTAGATTATAGGTTTCCAGAGAATGGGGGGAAGAGAATATCTGAGGTCAATGCTGAATGAGTACAAAGTTTCTATTTGGAGTGACGAAAAATTTTGGAAATAAGATCATAGTGCTGGTTGCACAACATTGTGAATGTAATTGATGCCACTGAATTCTATTTGTTAAAGTGGTTAAAATGGCAAATTGTGTGTTGTATATAATTTACCACAATAAAAATGAAAACCCACAGCATCCATGGAGTCAAAACAAGCTCAGTGCTCAGTGAAAAAACAAATATTCCTATCACAGAGAGAGTAATGTTTCCCATAAATCCTCAGAGATGCATACTACCTGATATAATAAATGTCCTCAATAATAATTTGACAGCAACACAGTGATAAACTTCATAAGACTCTTTTGTTTTGTTTTTTTTAAATTTCCCCCAAACCAAACCATTAGCATCATGCCAAACCACCACCAAACTCAATAAAAGCAATCCTAGGGGAAATTGATACAATCTGGGACTGTGGCTGTGTGTTGACCTCACCTAATTTGGGAAGGATTCTCACGTATCTATCTGAAAGAACAAATGGACTATGTTTTAGGTACCCCTCTGTTACATGCTTCCTTCCATCCAAGCTTTTTAAAGCTAGGTATTGAGCTCAAGATTAGGCTCCTGGTCAGCCCTGGGAGTGCAGTTAAGCATGGTGCTGTCTTGTGGAAATGGTCAAGTAGGTTGGGGCTAGAACAGGCAATCTCTTTGGAAAATTGTGGAGCCTAAGTAGGACACTGTGCAAATTGAAAAGCTGCCCGCCCTCATCCATCCACACACTCGCCGATTGACTATAGACTGATTCATTCAGCAGATGTTTATTGAGACCCTACTCTGTGGCAGACACTGTGAACTAGACCCAAGCCCCACTCTTAAGACGCTTATAATTAGACGGGGGATAAAGACAAAGAAGTACACAATTACATTACAGGGAGACAGTTGTTTGAAAGGCTTAAGAAGACATTTGCCACAGGAAGAAATTAACTCAGGAAGTACTGACAGGAAAGGACAAGATTTTCCTTATAAAGTAATTTTAGGTCTGCCTTGTGCCTTTGTCAATTAACTTCTTAGTATCCCCTATGAAATAAACTAGCAGCTAAAATAAGGTGATTTATTCCATCAGATTATTAAATACAATCCCACACAAATCTAGTAAGAAAGATAACTCCATTTGGAATAACTGCTAATAGTTTTACTGAACACTTAGTGTGTGCTGGGCACTTTGCTGGCAGCTTCGTGTGTATTATCTCACTTTTCTGCTTTATGTACCCTCCAAAAAGCTTTCCAAGCTAAGGAGTGTTACATTCTTTCCCCAGATAAGAGGAACAGAGAGGCTAAGTAGCCTTCCCAAGGTGATGGAACTACAGTGGTAGAGTTGAAGTTCAAGCCCAGGACCTTGATCTCTACCACTTTATCCTTCTTTCTGGCAGGATTTAGGCAGCAGGAGCAGTGGCTTCTCTTTCTATTCTCTGTAATGGAAGGGTATGCCTCTCATTTATCTTAAAATTAGTTAAGCTAAAAAGAATACCAAGAATAAACATAAGGCTCCTACTGAATTCTCACACAATAGTAAAGAGTGAGCTCTAGGCGAGCATTAATGACAGGAGGTTTATACAGGTTAATGCAGCTCAGGATTAAAAGGGAAGAACAATTCCACGTGACTCCCAGCTGACTTTCCCAGAAGGTGATAGAGATTGTAACAGTGATCTATTTGGAATATTCGGGTCTCTAGAACTTGTGTATTCCTTTTACATGGTGTTGGCATGGGAGGTCCAAGCTTATCAAGTTATAAACTGAAATACATTTTTAAATAAATGCATCATTAGCTAATAGCTAAAAAATTCTGGGGATTATATCTTGTATCCAAGTCAAGTGGCTAAACAAAGATCAGACACATGCAATGGTGCTTTAGGAGCTGGAGTGGCAGGAATTATCCCTGGATGCTTTGTTCAGTTTCAACATATTCATCATCTATAGAAAATGAGGAGGTAAGACTCAGACTCGGCCAGACAGGGAAAAATGAGTTCTTGGGTGTCAGTCAGAATCCAGGCTTGTGTGATGTAACTGATAACATTCATACCCCTTAATCTTCCCTCACTACTAGATCCAACAGCTAAGATTATATGCTCCCACAGGAACTTGTCATGCCTTGGCTTTTTAAGATGAAAATGATAAGTTTAATTAAATACGACCCTGAGTGAGGCCTCCAAATTTTTGTTCTGAATTTTGCCTGATCAGTCTCCTAGAGATTAGCTATGTAACCATGCCTTCCTGGGCAGGATCTGTTTAATGGATTGCAGTTCAGAGCATACCACCTCTAGATTATAAGCAACTTGCTGATGTGAAGTGAGGACTCACACCCTCTCCCCTTCCAAGCTTGCAGGGAAGTTTGGTAGCAATATTCACCAAGGGATTTGAAAGCCTCTGTTATTCTTCTTAAATTTTTAACCTTTCCAGGTCAAAGCATGTGGGAGATGAGTCATGGAATAAATACACAAATGGTTAAAATGATGGCTGAATAATCATCCAGTCCAGATAATCGAAGCAAAGAAGGTGGGATGCAGATTGGGTTAGCTATAATATAATCAACAAATACAATAAAAATATTACTGAGATTTGTGTTGCATGCTATGTTTAGTACTATATGGTTCTATTCATAAATAGTCATTGATGAATTTTCCAATTAGATAAATACACCCAGCTCTAAAAGAACGGCCCTCAGGGAAGGAATTTCCCCATTTCTCACTGACTCCAGGTAGCCTCTGTTAGACTCTCCTGCCAACATCTCTCAGGATGATTAATGCTGCCATGGGGTCTATAGAATACAGTAAAGTTAAAAGCTCATAAAAATTATTGTATTGACACAGCTGGCATATGTGCACTGGCGTTTATATGCAGCAAGAATTTTGAGTTGAAAGTGAAACCCATCTCTGTGCTCAGCATAGAGCAGGGCACTTAGTGTCTCTGACACTCACTTTTTCCATCTGATCGAGGAGGAATAATACCTGCCTCACAGGATTGTTGGGAAAAATAAATGACATAATGTGGTTGGATGGAAGCATTTAGGAAACTATAAATTGCTGTATGACTCTAAGGTATAAGTAATTGCTGGCATTTTATAGTCAAATGAGTCATGACTAACTGATGATACTTCTAGAGCACATAAGCAGAAGTGTGGGCTTTAGAGAGGAAGGGCTGGAAGATCTTTCCAATTTGGCTTAATAGTTGCACAAACATGCACAGTGTGCCATGATCGGGGTGCTGTGCTAAGAACAAGGCCTGGAAATGTTTCCTTGAGACAGGAGCATAAGGACAGAGAGGCTGGCCACTGCAATTGAGATGTTAGTCAGGAGCAATGATTCTGGCTAGAACAGAGGGTCTATGTTGGAAAGTAGGGGGCAAGATAGTGGCTTAATAGACAGTGCAGTACTTCTCAAATGTTAACCACCTGGAGGACTTTTTAAAACACATACTCCTGGGTCCCATTCTCAGAGCTTCTGATTCAGTGGGGATGGGATGAATCCCTGAAATTTGCATTTTGTACAAGTCCTGGGTGATGTTAATGCTGTTGGCCTAGAGGCCACACTTTGAGAACCACTTGGGTGGTGTAAGAATTAGGTTTCTCAGTTGTAAACAACTGAATGTTATTCTGACTAGCTTAAAGAAAAAGTGAATTTATTGGAGGGTTACTGGGTAGCTCATAGAATTGACAGGAACCAGACTCAGACACAGACACAGAACCGAGGCAGCACAAACTCCTTCATCATGATGCCTGAGCATCATTGGCCAGATGTATCAGTTCCAATGTTTTACTCTGCTGGCTTCACCTGATTTGATATTCAAAGTCCCTGGAGAAAGAGTTCAACTCACTTAGGGCACCTGCCCACTCCCCACATAGTAGCCAATTGGTATTTTGACTTACAGGACCTGCAAGACTGCACACAATGGGACAGATGCAATTCAGAAGGATATCAGGGTACTATTGCCCAAAGTGTGTTCATGGATGCTCAGACAGTCAAAAATGAACAAACAAACAAACAAACAAACAAAAACAACAAAAAAACCCCACAACCTATGTCCTCTATCATAGTAGGAAAAGGTCAATTAGCAGAGGACCTAGAATTCTAGGAGGGCGGAGGAGTAGGCACTTGACCTAAATTTTAGAGCCCTTGTAGATTCTTAATTTAGAAAATAAAATGGTAGCTTTAGCTTCTTTAGAGAAGGAAAGGAAGAAGTAAAACCAACTCTTTGGGAAAACTCTGCCGTGGATGCCAATGGTGGTTTCTGCAGAACCCTGTGTTCCCGACCCTGAGCTTCAGGACCACTGCTTCCAGGTCTAAACGAAGTGTGTGGTTCAGGAGCTTCTGATGTCAAAGACACACTCATCTATCTTGCATCTTGAAGCATGCTACTATAGAATTCATTTAAAGGATTCCTTCTTTGGATATGTTTAACTTTTTAGTTTATTATGAAATATTTCAAACATATAGGACAACACAGAAAATAACACCTGAGTTACCAGTTACCCAGATCTCTATTTTTGAAATCATTCTATTGGATGTTGTTGAACTTTGGGTGCTGATGGGGTCTTAGCAATAGCTAGAACACCAAGAGAAGGGATGGCCATTGGGATGGAGATGGAAGGAGAGGCAAACCTCTGGAATACTGCAGATAATTAGTTATTCAAGGGAAGAGTGGATGGGTGGGGCAGAATAATTATACACCCCAAAACTAAAAATAGGCAAGAAGTGGATTCAACAATTTGGAAGTCAGTAATTTTAAAGAGATTTTTCCTTTGATACACATAGTCCTGGCTCAAGTTGCCCTAACATGAACAATTATCTTTAAGTGATTGCAAACATTCATTTCAAATATTTGTTTTATCCAGTGTGGGTCTCTAAGCAGATAAGTGATCATGTGGGAGGAAATGATAAAAAAGCCCAGGGCAAGTTAGTTCTGTGTGTGACTCAGCCTAGGTGCCTACATGCAAATTGGAAGGGACAATGTTTTAAAATGTTTTAAAAGTCTTAGCTGTGAGTAGCAAAGTATAGATAACTGGATGAGATTTTTATCTTTAAATATTAGCAGTTGACAACTCCCTCCAAAATGCCAAGGCTGTATCTCCTCTCCATTTCATGATTATCAATGTCATTTTATATATATATGTGTGTGTGTGTATATAATAAGTTAAAATTATTGAGTTCTACTGCTTATAATTGTGCCTAAGAGTCTCCCCCTGAATGCCTCTTTGTTGCTCAGATGCGGCCTTCTCTCTCTAGCTAAGCCACCTCGGCAGATGAACTCACTGCCCTCCCCTCTACGTGGGACCTGACTCCCAGGGGTGCAAATCTCCCTGGTAACGCAGGATATGACTCCCGGGAATGAATCTGGACTCGGCATTGTGGGATTGAGAACATCTTCTTGATCAAAAGGGGGATACGACATGAAATGAAATAAAGTTTCAGTGGCTGAGAGATTCCAAATGGAATCTAGAGGTCAAGGTGGTGGGCATTCTTATTCACTATATAGATAACACTTTTTAGGTTTTAATGCATAGGAATAGCTGGAAGTAAATACCGGACACTATCAAACTGCAACCCAATAGCCTTGACTCTTGAAGATGATTGTATAGCAATGTAGCTTACAAGGGGTAACAGTATGATTGTAAAAGCCTCATGAATCACACTCCCTCTAACCACTGTATGGATAGATGATAGAAAAACAGGGACAAAAAACTAAGTGAAAAATAGGGTGGGAAGAGGGAGATGATTTGGGTGTTCTTCTTTACTTTTATTTTTTTATTCTTATTTTCACTTTTTCTAGTACAAAGAAAATGTTTAGAAAGAGATTGGGGTGATGAATGCACAACTATATGATGGTACTGTGAACAACTGATTGTACACTTTGGGTGATTGGTATGTGAATACATCTCAATAAAATTGAATTAAAAAATATATTGGGTTCTAAATTGAATAAAAGCAAGCCAAGACCTTAGGATGTTAAATTTCATGTTAAGACAATAGTGTCTCAGACACTGTTCTTAGTTCATTTGAAATAGAGGTTTCCCACAATGCTATATTCTTTCTCTCATTTTGTCCTTCAATTTCTACTGTAAGAGATTAGATTATCATTTATCCTTTGAATGTTTTACCTTGAATGTATCAGCCACAGATTAATGTAATGCCTTGTTTAACCAGCATCTTTATGTAAAAAAAAAAAAATCCTTCATAAAGGAATTTTTCCCAACATAAAGTATGTTTCCATAAATGCCAATATTATTTTTAATTTAGCCATTTTAAAAATTCAATTCAATTGGGGTGATCAATACACAACTATATGATGGTACTGTGAGGAGTTGATTGTACACCATGGATGACTGTATGGTATGTGAATATATCTCAATAAAACAGAATTTAAAAAATTCAATTCAATATAATTTGTACAATGCATTGAGCCAGACATTGGGAGGTGTAAAGAGGAGCAGATTTGCTACCTGTTCTGCAGGAGCTCACAGTCTTAGAGAAGAAATAGGCCCCATCAAATAATTTTATTGTGGGCATAATGTCCCAAGGGACAGAAAAAGAGTACAGAGAAGTGCTGAGAAAGTACCAAGGAAGGAAAGATTACTTCCGGTTTGATGGTTCAGGGAAAACATCTTAGAAGAACAATTTTGATGAAGAATGGGGGGGAAAACTGGCAAATGCAATGGGTGGAGGTAGACATTCCAGATAGTAAGAAATTATGGTCAAAGGCCCAGGGCAGGAAAAAGCATGGTGTACTTGAGAGTCACAGGTATATGGGAGGTGGGGCAGGTGGTAAGTGGGAGATGAAGCAGGAAAGAGAGTTGGACCTTTATTTTTAGTGTCATAAAATTCCATGCTCAAGAGGTTGGATTTTGTTCTGGGGATAATGGGCAATTATTGTCTTACTTTAGTTTAAGGAAGTGAGGAAATGACATGATCAGAGTAAAATTCAATTCAATTCAGCAGAATGT
Organism: Choloepus didactylus; assembly: GCF_015220235.1. Classification (NCBI taxonomy): domain Eukaryota; kingdom Metazoa; phylum Chordata; class Mammalia; order Pilosa; family Megalonychidae; genus Choloepus; species Choloepus didactylus. The sequence goes on along the minus strand of NC_051319.1, from coordinate 69,107,763 downwards.
ATCGAGTGGCAATTATATGCCCAGGACTGTACTTAGTGTAGCAGATACAGAGATGCACTCTTGACCTTAGAGTCTAGTGGGGAGATGATGTATAAACAGATAATGTCAATAAAATATAATTTATTGGGCTAAAATAGATGTACAAGAGCATATGGGAGCCCAGGGAAGGGACATTTAGTCTAATCTGGGGATTAAGAGAGAAGATGCTCCCTGATGGAACTCTTGCAGGAAAAGTAAGAATTATTTGGATGAAGAAAAGAAGGAAAACATTCAAGGCCAAGAGAACATTGTGAGCAAAGTCACAGAGTTATAAACTTTATTGGATGTGTAAGACAAGCAGTTCTATTTTACTAGTCCACTCGGTGTGAGGCAGAGAGTGGAGGGAGAAGGGAGTGATGTGGGCTAGCGACCGTGCTTTGGAAACCTCACTCAGGATAGGATGATCTGGAAGAGTAGAGGCTAGAGGCAGGGAAACCAGGAGACTGCTACAGTGACCAGGTCCTAGAGTGGTGTTGCATTTAATGAGACACAGCCCAAATCTGAATTTCAAACTCCACTCATTGTTCTCTAAAACGCTTAAGGGGGTTCAAGTACCTACTGCTCAACAACTTTCATTAGTACTCCCAGCCATTTCCTAGTCTTCAGCATCCCCAGAACTCCCAGAGGCTTTCCAGTCTCCAAACCCAGAAGAACCCTCACTCCCATCCGTAGTGTTCCATACCCACCATCCTGGTCCCTTGATCCCCTTTCTCTTCTCTGCCACCCCAGCAGTTCACAGCCTCCTGAGAGTCTTATCCTCCAGCTCTGTTTGCTTTCCAAATCTTTACACATGGTTTTTATCCTTTCTGTCCTTTGCACACAGGGCTTGGTGGTGTCAGGGCAAAATGGGCTATTTTTGGATGGTGGGGAGAGTGGGAGGCTATAAACCCACATAAGTTAATAATTTGAGGTCAGTCACAATAAATAAAATATAAAATAATCCAAAAGCTAGGGAAATGGCAGTAGGAATGTAATAGAAGACACAGATGTGAAATACTTTGTAGGAAATACTCAGGGACTGACACTAACTGGATGTGGGATGGAGGCAGAGAGGGTTGGGATTTCAAAACAGCTTTGCAGTTTGGGTCTAGAATAAATAACAGTAGAGTGTTATTACTCACCATGGCTGGTGAATACAAATGAAGGAGCATATTTAAGAGATGGGGATAGAAGATGATAAATTTCCCTTGGTATATGCTGAGCCCGAGGTGTTAGAAAGATATTCAGGTCACATTTCCTAAGCACAATACAAGATGCAGTATGCCAGAAACCTTCAAACCTGGGTGCTGTAAAATACCATTCAGGGTCAAACACTTTGAAAAATGACATTCTATTCTTTCTTGGAGACTGGTTATATGCTAAGTCTTACAGGAAATAAATGTGTTTAACTTAACTTTATTTCCAAGGGCTCCTTTCCTTCCCTTCCCCTGTTTTTCAGAATACCTATTAGCATCCTATGGTTTAAGAAGCTAGTTTTAAATGTTTTAATAAATGCTTTAAGAAATATATTGCTTTAAGAAATTCTTATTTAAGAAACAATGTTTAAGAAACGAGTTGCAATCTAGGGATGATTAAGAGAGAAAGAACTTGGTGGCAGTGGAGGAGGTTGTTTATTTGCATGGAGGTGAGAGTTGAAACATTATAAACTGATGAATCACTAAAAGTAGATAGAAAGAGAAAAGAAGGCTGGAGATAGAATTTTTATCAACACCGTTTCCATTTGAGACCTCAAATGACATGTAAAGAATATAATTTGGAGCCACAGCTTGTGTTCCAGAAATAGTACAGGTTTTAGCTTCGTGTATGTTGATCTTGGACAAGTGATTTAACCCCTTTACAATTCAGTTTTCTCATCCAAAAACAATGCCCACCTTGTAGGATTGTATTGGGATTTTAAAAACATAATACATGAATCCCCTAGTTTTTTAAATTGAGTCTTAAAAAAAGATCTGAAGCAGTCTAGACACATAATCCCCTCTCAATAAACAGTTATTAATATTATTTTCATTTAAATTTTTCTTGATGTGTTGAAGCAAAATTTTGATTGTTATAATGCTATATTGAAACCTGAACATTGAATATGCGAAATCTCAATGGTTGGTGTCAGTACATTAATACAAGTAAGCAATCCCAGTGCAGACAAGTCTGGGACAGAAACAGCACGGTACAGGAAAAGAATCCATGGAAAATAGGCAATGGAAGAAGACACCACAGGAATTTCCCTAAGACACCCACAGCTACATTTTTTTTGGTTGTTTTTTTTTCATCTGTTTTTCATGAAGAGATACTGGAAGCTGATATCAGAATCTTAGTAAATACATCTGCTCTCCTTTTGAAATTGTGCTAAAACCCTCCACATACAGCTATAGAGCTCAATCTGGCATGAAGGATTATCCTCTGACAATAGTCACCGTATGGCAGGCACCCTTGGGGATCAGTCAGGAAAGATGCAGCTACAGCAAAATACTGGGCTAATGAGATGTATTTTTGTCTGAATATGTCACAATGGCACACATACAGGCCTTAATCATTTTTTTTTGGTGTTAAAAGCTATGTTAAGTGCAGGACAGATGAGTTTTTCTCTTTCCTTAGCACTGTAATGGGAGATATTATCAAGATTTTATCCAGATCAGCTCATTTCAAACCCCAAAAGAATTGTGACCATAATATATTATTTCCCTGTTTTCTGCAGGTCTTCTGGACAGCTGCCTCTTGGGCTGTCTGAGGAGCTTGGTGTTGTTAACAAGGCCCACCAGTGTTCTTTATCAAGAGGTAATCTTACAGTAGCCAGGATGGAGTGGAGAAGACTAAGAGGCAGAGAGCATATATACCCAAAAGAATTGAAAGCAGGGACTCAAACAGATATTTGTACACTGATGTTCATGGGACATTATTCACAATTGCCAAAACATGGAAGCAACCCAAGTGTCTATCAACCAATGAATGGATAAACAACATGCAGCATATACACACAATAAAATATCATTCAGCCATAAAAAAGGAATGAAGTTCTGATACATGTGACAACATGGATGAAACTTGAAGACATCATGTTGAGTGAAATAAGCCAAATATTTATTTATTTGTTTGTTTGTTTATTTATAAGCCAAATATAAAACGACAAATTTTGTATGACTTCATTGATATGAAATAATTAGAATAAGAAAACTCACAGATTCAGAATCTAAAATATAGGTTGCGGATTCATATGTGAAACAGTGCTGCTCAAAGTGTGGCCCAAAGGCTGGCAGCATCAGAATTGTCTGGATCTACCATCACCTAGAAATGCAAATTCTCAGACCCCATCCCAGGCATATAGGAAACAGAATCTCTGAACAACTTGTTTTAAGAAGCTATCCAGGTGATTTCATGCACACTAAAGTTTGAGGAGCACTGCTGTAGAGCTATGTGTTATGTGTCTATAATTGACTCAACTCTCCACTTCCAACCACCCTCTAAATTAACTTGGCCTCCTTGTCTTTCTAACCTTCATTTTTGTGCTCTTAATCTGATAGTACCTGATCAGACAGACCTTCTGGTTGTGGGTAACAACTCAGTTTTATAATTTTTATCATCAGCAGAAATCAGAGTTCTGTGTCTGGAAAGCAACTCACTACAAGCAGTAAAAATACTGGTTCTTATCCTTGTGATTTGGTTTGCAGCAGACAGAACTCATTTATATCTTCTGTTCATTTCCAGGACAATAAACAATGGGGTGGAAAACAGAGGAAAACACTTACATTGGCTATAAGTTGCTCCTGGGAAGCTTTCACTTCAGCTTGTAATTTCTCAATGCACTGGAAAGAGGAAAATTTTAAAAACAAAGTGCATAACTCTCCCTTTTACGTGTTCAAGGTATTGCAAATATAAATGTGTACCAGTTCTCAAATCTTGTGAACGGCAGTGTTTTCTCAGCTAGATGCTTTGAAAACATCCCTCCCATCCCTGTTCCTCTTCCATTCTATGAAAGAGCCCAACAACAGAGCTTACAAATATGTTAGGAACTCACAAATGACTCTGAAAATAATGTTAGTTTGATGTGAGACAGCTAATGCTAACTTGTCTTATTTCATACATATTTACCTTCACATAAAAACATAATCAAATATCCCAAAGACAGACACAAATCTATTTGGGTTGAACAAAAGGTAAATCATCTAATGACACATATATAAATATCCAGAGATTTAGAGATGAATCTGTTCTTATAAAGTAATTGCTATAAAAACACATGCCAAATTTCTTGATCTACTTGTTCTACTACAATGAAAGGAACTCTTCCTTAATTAGGTTCAAACTTGAAAATTAAGAAACAGTTGTACAATCAAAAGCATCTACAAGATAAATAAATATCCAGCCAATATTGTTCAAAAGGATACACAGCAAACAAACTTTTAAAAATTACCAACAAAATTGCTTTTTGTCTGTGACTATTCACCAGGGAATAAAATTACCTTTAGCAAGTACAAATATTGTTATTTATCATCTCGAAATTAGCTATGAATGCCCAACTCTACCAGAAATGAGTTTTCAGAAAAGGCAATTAATCTAAGGCTAGTTAATTTTTAAAACAAAGATTATTTTTCTTCTACAACATACCTGGTCTTTGGCAAGAACAATTTCTTCATATGGTTTCCCACTGGTTTCCTTATGGTCCACAGCCTCTAATTTTTCCTCCAGCCAGGAAACTTGCTCAAGCAGTTTTGATTTTGATCCTTCAGAAGCTGCAAGCTAAAGGTATTTTCTTGTAAGGCTAAGTACAGTGATTTTTTTAAGCTCCTTTTAAAAGTCCAACTTATAAATAAAGTGACTTCTACCAATATATATGAAAATGGCCTGTGCATCATTCCTCATAGATGACAAATAACTACTATAGAGAGAGTAGGAAATCATGTTGATTTTATTTGTTTTTAATGATTAAGTTCTTTCTGGACAAAAAACAAGAGCACATAGTCACCGCAGGCAGAGAGATTTCTAGTGCAAAGATTTCAACATGCTTCTTCAGTTGCACCTTATTTATACAGCTGAATCTGCAAACCTATTCTGTGCTCTACACAATTCTTGATACTTTACTCTTGGGAGCTACATCTCTCTAGAAAGAGCCAGGAGTTCCCACTCATTTGAATGTTTACCATAATAGCAGCAGGGTGAATGGCCCTGAAGGGAAATATACGAATTTGGAGTTAAAATCTATTCAAAGGCAGATCTATGCTAAATTCCAAGGAAAATATGTTTAGATCTGGCTTTGTCTTTGTTTTACTATTTGTAGATTACCCTGGAAGGAAAGTGGTAGTTTGATAGTCTCTAGCCCCTTTAATTCCCTTGGAGAGCCCCTGGCCTAGCTTTTCCTTTCATTCAAACAGCCTATTGTGTATTTTCTCTAGGCTCAGCAACAATTCTGCAAGAGTCCCTAGAAAGGGGAACACAAGTTTGCATTCACTCCAACTCCCAGTTTATCCTCCGAGGCCTGGATTATCTCTAGGTATGTCATTCACATTATTCCAGTTGTCGTTGCAAAGTGTACTGTCCAGTCTTGAGGGGAACAGCAAATTTTTTAAAACATTTTACTGGGTAGCATAAAAAGGTTGGTCTGCTATGGAAATAAGGTGGGCACTTCATACATGCTGGCATCCATCGATCCACATAGTTGTATATTTAACAAATATTTGTTTAGTTGGCACTCTTCACAGCCATTGTGCAACGTATTGGCTGTGCCTTTCGTCTCTCAGGGACATGGGAGGCCTGTGGTTCTCCTCATGGCCGCCAACACATGTAGCTCTCAGGTGCATGGTGGTTTGGGATGCAGTCTGGTTTCTCTGGGCAACCTTCCATTTTATTGGAGACAAAAGTATAGTGTAATGATTAAACAGACTCAAGTCAGACTCTTTGGGTAAAAATCACAATTTTGCTGCTTACTACCTAAGTGATCTCGGCAAGTTGCTCAGCCTTTCTGGGCTTGATTTTCTTATCTGTAAGTGGAGGTGGGGAGGAAAAGAATAGTACTTATCTGATGGCTTTATTATGAGGATTATATGAGCTTATACAAGCAAAACACTTAGAACAATACCTGTAACGTATTAAGCACTCAATAGGTATCAGCTATTATTATTATCATTTCTTCTGGCTCCTTCAGATCACAGTCAAAATTTATCTGGGTTTTACTCAATTATTTATTTTGACCAAATTGTAAAACACAAAATATCAGAAGATAGCATAGCCCTTAAGCTGGTTACTCTGAAATCAAATCACATTTTGTTTGCTCACTACCTATGACACCTTTAGTCTTTGAGGAAAACCCCTCTCTAGGTCCAGGATCATTTTCTGTCAAATATGTTCTTTCTCAATCTGGCCCTTTCCCTTATCCTGCCTGACAGTAATCCACCAAGTCACAATTTGGTTGGTTGTTTTCCTTTTAAATCTACCCTCTATTGTTTTCATATCTGTATTCATTTACTAAACAGATACTCATTTATCCATTCATTAAAGAAATATGTTGGATATTTATTACCTGTAAGACTTTGGAGATAAAAATTGAAAGTGACATTGTTCATCTCTCCAAAAAGCTCACACTTAGCAAGAAAAAAAAAAAAAGATTTAAAACCAACTATTTCACAAAATTAAAATGTATAGAAGAATAAAGAAGAATACTAATAATTAATATTTACTGGCCACTTACAACAAAGTAACTTTGTAGAGTGTTTTATTTTCATATTTATTTCACTATCTCAATTCATCTTCAAAACACCCTAAGAGGTAAATGCTATTATTATCCTATTTTGAAGTTGAGGTTCAGTAAGGAAATTAAGGTTACATGTGGTTATATAACTCGCCCAATGATACAGCAGGTAAGTGTTGGAACCTGAGCTATCTGTAATGGACATTGGGTTTGACTTTCTAAACCCAAAATTGACCCCAGCTCCAGAAGAGGAAGGACACTGATAATCCTGATAATCCCAACCTCTCTGAGGTAGAATTGGTCAAGAATCAATGTCTAAGCCAATCAGAGCCTGGCTTTCTCTGGCACCTGTTTTTGTTTGAGGAGATGTGACCTAATTTTGGTAACCCATCCTGTGCTGGTTTGAATGTATTATGTCCCCCAGAATGCCATGTTCTTTAATGCAGTCTAGTGGGAGTCAATGTATTAGTGTTTATTAGGTTGGAATCTTTGGATTAGGTTGTTTCGATGGAGATGTGACCCACCCAACTGTGGGCAATACCTTTGATTAGATTATTTCCATGGAGGTGTGGCCCTGCCCATTCAGTGTGGGTCTTGATTTAATCACTGGAGTCCTATATGACAGCTCAGACAGAAGGATCTTGCTGCTGCAGCTTAGAGAGACATTTTGAAGATGGCTGTTGAAAGCTGACGCTGACATTTTGGAGAATGCCATTTTGAAATGCAACCTGGGAGCAAGCAGATGCCAGCCACGTGCCTTTCAAGATTAGAGAGGTTTTCCAGACATTATTGGCCTTTCTTTAGTGAAGGTGCACTAATGTTATTGCCTTGATTTGGCCATTTTCATGGCCTTCAGACTGTAAATTTGTAACCAAAGAAATCCCCTTTATAAAAACCAATCCATTTCTGGTATTTTGCATAATGGCAGCATTACCAAACCAAACACATTAAATGGAAGAACTCCAGTAACTTGGAGAAGCACTGGCTTTCTCACCTATTATAGGTTAATGCTACTTGGAGCCATCATACAAACATCAGGGAAACCAGTTATATGATGAAGCTCCACTCTGAAGTAAAGAATGGACGATGGAAAAAGTCTGGGTTCTTGATGACATTATTGAAACACTTAATCAACCAATCTTGAAGTCCATCCTTCCTCCGTATTTGCTGTTAGTAAGGTATTAAGTTCCTTATACCTTGTTTAAAGAGTTGGATCATCTATTACTTGCTGCCAGAAGTATTCTACTGATTAACTGTCTGATTCCGAATTTCCAAGTTCTTGAACACGTGTTATAGATTGAATCATGTCCTCCTACAATGACAGTCCTGAACATGTGAACTCATTTGTAAACAGGATCTTTGGAGATCCTATTAAGATGAGGCCCAACTGAATCAGAGTGGGCCTTGTCCAATATGACTGGAAGCCTTATAAGCAGAGGATTTGGACACAGGAGAAATAGGAAACAGAAGAAGACAGAGAGCCATGTAACAGAAGTAGAGACTGAATTATGCTGGCCAGCCAACACCAGAAAGCTACAGGCCTCAGAGAAAGCATGATTTTGCCAACACCTTAATTTTGGACTTCTAAGCCTCCAAAACATTGAGACAATAAGTTCCTATGAAGCCAAGCAGTCGATGGTATTTGGTATAGCAGTCCTGGCAAACTAAGACAACAAGTAAATAAAGTTGTGCAGAAAAACAGAAGCAACTTACATGTATCAGTAGCTATACCATACTTCTTTCCATTATTCAAAATCCTTTAAGTATTTTGTTTATATTTTTGTTACTATCGTTATTTGAAGATTGAGGAATAAGATGCTTTCAGGGGTGAAATAATTTGCCTAAGATCACACAACTAATAAGAGAAAGAGTTTGGATTTGGGTCTACATTGGTCTGCCTCCAATCCGTGGGTCTGTGTCATACACCCACCCTAACTCTGAGGCTGCCTGCTAAGATGAAGCTTGTGATCTTTTCCTACACCATGTGGCCTTCAGCATTCTTTCTCAGAATGTTTACTTTTCTACCTGAAGAAAATTTATTTTCTATTTTTTTTAAGACCTGAGAACTCTGTCATTCCATCTTCCCTCCTTTTTAGATAGATTCTAACCCCATGTCTCCTCCTCTCCTCTTATAAGTGTTTTTCTGTTTGAATATCCTTGACACATGTTTAGCTCAGGTTCAGCTTCACACTAAGAAACCTTAATTTGAATTCAGGACATCTATGGTTTAGTCTTGACCCCATGAATTACTGGCTCTATGACCCTGGTGCTCATAATGGGATTTTACTATGCTTACTTGCAATATTTTTACAGAGTAATTTTCCAGTCACATATATTAAAACTATATTGTAAATTCCCTAGAAGGATGAATGGAGAATTCTGTCAAAGTTTACAACAAAATGCAATCAAATTGGCCAGGAGCAGTCTTTGTTAAGATTTTTCCATTTATTAACTTTTTGAGCTGAGTCTTAATTCTCATATGTATCATCACTTGACAAAAGCAGAATAAAGGGATCATCTTATTTTTTCCTCATGAGGATATGTTGGGACAAGGAACAATAATTTACTGTTGGATTCCAATGATGGAATGGTGATACTGTTTATCAGCACAGGACAACTGGAATTCCCCTAGTCCCTTTGCAAATGGCCCATCAAATAAGCCTGCTCATCCAAAAGAAAAGAAAAGAAAAATTATATATCTGAGCTACTTTTTAATTTAAGCATTGCATAAAAGATTGTACCCTACTGCTGAGTCATGATATATTAGCTGCCATCTTGACTTTACTCTGTCATCTTGACTGGGATCTTAGGACTTTTTAAAGTCTAAGTATCAATTCAGGAAGCCCTTGAGAATGCTGCCTAAGTTCAAATTCAAATTCTGGGACAGAAAACAAGACATCAAAGAGTGAGCAAGAGGAAATCTGTTAGCAGATGCAAAATGTCACCGTTGAATTTTGAAACTCTGGGGACATCAGGTGTTGCTTCCCTTTTTTGAATAGGGGATGCTTGGTTTTACAGAGTAACTGTTTTGAAAGAGCATGGGAACAGAAAGCCTAGTCAAGCTTAACATCAGATATCTGTGTTCTTGGTGACATTCTTGAGCAACTGAATTAACCAACCCTGGAATTTCTCCATCTCTAGACTTACTGTTATGTGAGATGATAGCTGTCCTCATTAAATCACTTTGAGTTTTTTTGTTACTTGAAGGTGTAAGCATCTTTACTGAACAAATAAAGAAGACATTTCTCTAACAAAGACCAATACTTTCATGTGGCTTTGAATCCATCATCTCTGTTTGCCACCAAGACTTTGCTTCTGTAATTTCTGTGACCCCCATCCTCTGCATTATCTATTTCAATCTTCCTCTATTGGATGATTCCTATATATATATCTCCTAGTATTTCCCATAAAAGAAATATCTCCATTGCCCCCTATATCTCCCTCCAATCACTGCCCCATTTCTTTCCTTCCTTTTCCAGCCAAACTTTTCAAAATAATTGTCTACCCACACTCTTGTCACTTCCTTATAATATTCTCACTCTTTATTTTAAAGCCAAAAAAATTTATTCACTTACATTAATGGGGGTGAGAGATGGTGATCAGTAGTTGTCTGTTTTATTCGCAACTAGATTCCACAAACTCAAAAGAAGTCATAAGCATTCTATTCTTTCTATCTCTGTATCTGGGTGCTACTCGTTTGTGTTGGTCTTATTATCTCCCAGTGCAGTCAAGGTTTCTTTACACAGTGAAATAATGTTACCTATAGCCTTTCAGGTTCATAACCTAAATAGTAAGGCAATCTATCTTCCAGTAACAAATTGAAAAAGGACTCTAACTGGCCTATCTTAGTTCATATGATCTATCCTGGATCAATCTTTATAGCCAGGAAAATGGGATATCATAATTGATTGGACTTACATCATGTGCTCAAAGATCATTCCTTCTGTCCAAGAACACATGATTGACAGCCACAGAATTATTACAGGATTGAAGTCAAAGAGGAGCAGTTCTCCAGAGAAGGCAAACATTAAATAACAGTAGCTAGTGACTGTCCACCCCTGGTTGTCTAGCACAATTACATCCTTATTATCACAGATATATATATGCATTTCCAAAAATGCTCTCTCATAATGCAGAAGCAATTCTATATTTATCCAAAAATGCGCTCACTCCCTCCCAAAAGAAGACAAACAAAAGACATACATCTCCTTCCATATTCAAATCTCCAAGTGTTCCCTGGAATCAGATCCAGATGAGACTCCTCATGATATGGCACCTAAAGACTAAATTACTAACATAACCATCCCTAATATGCACATTATAATTCACAATATAACTCCCACTTAGAAAAAGGGACAAATGAAACAACTTAAAATTATCACTAACCATTACAAATACTGCATTCTACTAGTCAGAAAGAGAAAGGCCTCACTGTCCTGGTATGCAGTGAATGCAATAGCCAAACTATTTGACTCTGTTTCTGACTCCTGGGAACCTTCTTTGTCCCTTTCTTCCTTGGCCACACAAAGAAAAGGGCTACAGTATATACTTTTGGTGGGGGCTGCACTAAGTTCCAGTCTGTGGTATGTCACTAATTCCTATATTTGTCAGGACCATTTCAGGTATGTTACAGAAACCCAGTGCAAATTGACTTAGATTAAAATGGCAATTGATTGGCTCACAAAATTGGGAAATAGAGGCATCATTGGATTCTGAGTCTCAAATTAGATTACCAAAATACTTTCACTGTACCATCATTAACTTTGCTTCTCTCAATCTCTCTCTGCCTATCGTTTTCATACTGGAGAAAAAAATTTCCAAGTATCTGGGAAGATGGCCACAAGCTGTCCTGAATTAGTTTCTTCTCCAAATCTCTCTTCAGTCTGGTTCCTGACAGTTACTGTACTGAAACTTATCTTGTCAAGATTACCTAAGATCTTCATTGTACTGGTCATCTTATTCAGCCTCCCATTAAAATATGACATATTTGGAGGTAGGGCAACATGGCAGCATAGAGAGGTGTGGAATTTAGTTAGTCCTTTAGAGCAACTAGTAAATAGCCAGGAACAACTAGTAAATAGTCTGGAACAACTGTTGGGGGACATCTATAACTGGACATACATCGTACACCAGCCTGGAGTGGGTGAAATGGCTGAGATCACAGCACAAGAACTGTAAGAAAAGCCCCCAAACTGTGGAGCTGGGGCCCCTCCCCCACTAGCACGGCAGGCTGAGCTGAAATGTTTCCCTGGGGAAAAAAGAAGCAGGTTACATGGAGCGAGGGAAAGTAACTCAACCAAGCTCCAATTGTGGTTTTAATTAACAAATTTGGACTACTGGATACAAGCTACAAGCACAGATAAACCCAAAGCAAGCAAGAATGGAACCTGAGGTTCCTCCTGGTAGAGAGCAGGCAGGGCTGATGGAAAAAAAAAAATTAAAACAGAGACTTTTGGAGATGGCTGTGCTCAGAATAATGGAAAATGGCTATGTCCCAAGAAAAGGGGCACAGAGAACCAGGTACCAACACTGGTCAACAGGCAAAACTGGGGGGCTGGGGATTGGCTCTGTAAAGGAGTTTTCTCTCTTTTTCCTTCTTTTTTTCTCTCATTATAAGCAGCTCATTAGAGAAAGCCTCAGGCATTTTCAATTGTCATTGCTGACCCAGGCAAGGGTGGAGTTAAAAGAGTCAGACAGACAAAGGAGGAATTCAAGTGTAGAAGATAACTTCCTAAAGGGTGCAACTTCCCTAAGAAAAGGGGGGTGGGGCCTAGCTCAAGTGCTGGCTCTCCCTCAGGGAATTCAGACTCCAGGGCCTGGGGGGTGAAGGGGGGAGAAACAACTTAAGCTTTGCTTCTGACACCCTTGGCCCTTGGACAGGACAGTGTCTGCTGAGGATTAAAGGGACCACACCTCTTTACACAAGTGGGGAGCTGTGGGCTGACAAGCACCACCTTGTCAGGATAGGAAAAGCAGAGTTTAGAGGCCTCACAGCAAAACCTGACAATCTGCTGGTGCTCATGCTCAGGGAAACCTGATACTGAATACAGCCTCCTGCTGAGACCTCGGCCCATCTATTCTGGGAAAATCTGATTGGGGTAATCAAAGAAACCAGATGCCTAGACAACAAAAATTATGAGTCACATTAGGAAAAACAAAGATATGACCCAAAGGAACAAACTTACACTTCAACTGAGATACAGGAATTGAAACAACTAATTATTAATCAACAAATCTAAATCAATTAAAAAATCAAATCAGACTCCTGGAGATGAGCCTGGACCAAGCACTGGGGGATTGAGAGGACCTTCTTGACCAAAAACGGGGAAGAGACATGAAGCAAAGTAGGGCTCCAGTGACTGAGAGATTTCAAATGGAATTGAGAGGTCACTCTGAAGGGTATGCCTATGGGCTATATAGATATCACTTTTTAGTCTTTAGCATGTTAGAATGGCTAGAGGGAAATACCTGAAGCTGTCAAACTACAACCCTATGACCTTGATTCTTGAAGATGATTGTATAACTATGTAGCTTGCACAGTGTGACTGTGTGATTGTGAAAACCTTGTGGCTCACACTCCCTTTATCCAGTGCATGGTCAGATGAATGGAAAAATAGGGCCAAAATTAGATGAAGAATAGAGTGGGATGAAGGGGGTGGAAAGATTTAGGAGTTCTTTTTTGTTTTTATTTTCATTTTGGAGTAAGGAAAGGGTTCAAAAATTGATTCTGGTAATGAACACACAACTATATGGTGGCGCTGTGAGTAACTGATTATACACTGTAGATGACTGTAGGGTGTGTGAATATATCTCAATTAAACTTTATTTAAAAAAGTAAATAGAGGACTCGGGCAAGATGGCAGCATAGAGAGGAGTGGAAGCTAAGTAGTCCCCTTGGAACAACTACAAAAAACCAGAAACAACTAGTAAATAATCCAGAATAACTGCGGGGGGACAAATGGGACCATCCACTCATCATACACCAACCTGAATTGGGAGGAATGCCCGAGAACACAGCATAAAATCTGTAAGTAAAATCTGCGGAACCAAGTCGTGAGACCCCCCTCCCCCATAGACCGAGCTGCAAAGCCTCGTGGTGTCAGAGAGAAGCTCTCTCCCAGCAAGTGAATATAGCTCAGCTGAGCTCCAACTGGGGTTTTAAGTAGTGAGTGTGAACTGCTCACTACAGGTACGCATCCCCAAAAAACAGACAGAGGCTTTGGGTAACGACTGACCCAGGGGAGCCGTAGGGTCACCTTGGACTGGGTCTGAAGGGGACTATCTGTTTCTTTTTTGGCTCAGTGGAGAAAGCCCCAGTCATTTTCAGTTTCCAGGGCTGTGACTTGGGGAAGGGTGGAGACAGCACAAGCAGAGAGAGGGGCCATTGAAATGCTAATGACCTCCACCTGAGGGGTCTGTCTTCTCTAGGAGGAAAGGGGTGGGGCCCTTTCCATTCAGAACCAGATCCCAGAGCCTGGGGGAACACCGCCACACCTCCTCACACCAGTCAAGAATTATAGGCTAACAGGCATCACCTGCTGGACAGAAAAGCACAGTGACCTGAGGCATCAAAGGGTGGAGCAATATTCTAAGACACACCCGCAGGGAAACCAGATACTGAATATTTCTTCCCTCTGGGACCTGAGCCTGTTCTGGTCTGGGAAAACCGGATTGGATAACCAAGGAAACCATGCCTAGACAACAGAAAATTACAACCTACACTAAGAAAAACAAAGTTATGGCCCAGTCAAAGGAACAAACGGACACTTCAACTGAGATACAGGAATTTAAACAACTAATGCTAAATCAATTCAAAAAGTTTAGAGAAGATATTGCAAAAGAGATAGAGGCTGTAAAGGAAGCACTGGGCATGCATACAGCAGAAATCAAAAGTTCAAAAAAACAACTAGTAGAATCTATGGAAATGAAAGGCGCAACACAAGAGATGAAAGACACAATGGAAACATACAACAGCAGATCTCAAGAGGCAGAAGAAGACACTCAGGAACTGGAGAACAAAACACCTGAAAGCCTACACGCAAAGGAGCAAATGGAGAAAAGAATGAAAAAATATGAGCAACGTCTCCGGGAACTCAAGGATGAAACAAAGTACAATAATGTATGTATCATTGGTGTCCCAGAAGGAGAAGAGAAGGGAAAGGGTGCAGAAGCAATAATAGAGGAAATAATTAATGAAAATTTCCCATCTCTTATGAAAGACATAAAATTACAGATCCAAGAAGCACAGCGTACTCCAAACAGAAGAGATATGAATAGGCCTACGCCAAGACACTTAATAATCAGATTATCAAATGTCAAAGACAAAGAGAGAATCCTGAAAGCAGCAAGAGAAAAGCGATCCATTACGTACAAAGGAAGCTTAATAAGACTATGTGCGGATCTCTCAGCAGAAACCATGGAGGCAAGAAGGAAGTGGTGTGATATATTTAAGATACTGAAAGAGAAAAACCACCAACCAAGAATCCTGTATCCAGCAAAGCTGTCCTTCAAATATGAGGGAGAGCTCAAAATATTTTCTGACAAACAGACAATGAGAGACTTTGTGAACAAGACACCTGTCCTACAGGAAATACTAAAGGGAGCACTACAGGGTGATAGAGACAAGAGTGCGTGGTTTGGAACACAATTTTGGGAGATGGTAGCACAACAATGTAAGTACAATGAACAAAGGTAACTATGAATACGGTTGAGAGAGGAAGGTGGGGAGCATGTGAGACACCACAAGAAGGGAGGAAAGATAACGACTGGGACTGTGTAACTTGGTGAAATCTAGAGTATTCAACAATTGTGATAAAATGTACAAATATGTTCTTTTACAAGGGAGAACAAGCAAATGTCAACCTTGCAAGGTGTTAAAAGTGGGGAGGCATTGGGGGAGGGATGCAATCAGCATAAACTAGAGACTGTAACTAATAGAATCATTGTATTATGCTTCCTTTAATGTAACAAAGGTGATATACCAAGGTGAATGCAGATAAGAGGGGGGGATAGGGGAGGTGTTAGACACTTGACATTCGTGGTATTGTCTGATTCTTTATTCTACTTTGATTTAAGGTTATTTTTCCTTTTGCTGCTTCCTGGCTGTCATTTTTTTTTTCCTCTTTCTTTTGCCTCTCTACCTTCTTTGACTCTCCCTCTTGCCTTGTGGAAGAAATGTAGATGCCCTTATATAGATAGTGGTGAAGGTGGTGAACACATAAATGTATGACCATGCAGAGAATCATCGATTATTTACTTGGGATGGAATGTATGGTAAGTGAACAAAACCATATTAAAAAAAAAATGGGTTGATGACAAAATCTCGAGGGCAATATACTGAGTGAAATAATCCAGATACATAAGGACAATTATTGCAGGGTCTCACTGATAGGAACTAATTATAATATGTAAACTCATAGACACGAAATATAAGGTACCAAGATACAGGATGAGGCTTAAGAATGGGAAGTGGTTGCTTAATATGAGCAGAATGTTCAACTAGGATGAACTTAAATGTTTGGAAATGAACAGGGGTGTTGGTAGCAAGATGTGCGAATAACTAACAGTGCCAAATGGTGTGTGAATGAGGTGGAAAGGGGAAGCTCAGAGTCGTATATGTCACCAGAAGGAAAGTTGGAGGTCAAAAGATGGGAATGTATAAAACTGAATCCTATGGTGGGCAATGTCCATGATCAACTGTACAAATACTAGAAATCGCTTCCATGAACCAGAACAAATGTATGACAATACAATTAGAAGTTAATAATAGAGGGGCATATAGGGAAGAACTATATACCTATTACAAACTATATACTACAGTTAGTAGTATTTCAACATTTTTTCATAAACAGTAACAAATGTACTATATCAATACTATGAGTCAACAATTGAGGGGGGTTGGTTAGGGATAGGGGAGGATTAGAGTTTCCTTTTCTTTTTTCCTTTTTTCATCTTTCACTTTATTTCTTGTCTGGAGTAATGAAAAGTTTCTAAAAATTGAACAAAAATTAAGTGTGATGGATGCACAGCTGTATGAGGGTACCCAGGGGCAAGTGATTGTACACTTTGGATCTTTTGATAATTGTATGGTATCTGAACAATCTCAATAAAAATGAAAAAAAAAAGTAAATGAACAATGGGGGACAAGGGAAATAGGGTGTTTTGGATATTCTTTTTTATTTTAATTTTCATTTTATTTTTTGGAGTAATGAAAATGTTCAAAGTTTGATTGTGGTGATGAAAGCACAACCGTATGATTATATTGTGAACAACTGATTGTATAGTTTGAATGATTATGTGTTATGTGATTATATCTCAATAAAGTTGCATTAAAAAATCAAATCAATGAGTTGAGGGAAGATATGGCAAAAGAGATGAAGGATATAAAGAAGACATTGGGCGAACATAAGGAAGAACTCTAAAGTTTGAAAAAATAATTGGCAGAACTTATGGGAAGGAAAGGTACAATACAAGAAATGAAAAACACAATAGAGATATACAAGAGCAAATTTGAAGAAGCAGCAGAAAAGATTCATGAACTGGAGGACAGGAAATCTGAAATCCTACACACAAAAGAACAAATAGGGAAAAGAATGGAAAAATATAAGCAGCATCTCAGGGAATGAATGACAACATGAAGCACATGAATGTACATGTCTTTGGTGTCCCAGAAGGAGAAGAGAAGGGAAAAGGGGCAGAAGCTACAATAGAGGAAATAATCACTGAAAATTTCCCATCTCTTATGAAAGACATAAAATTACAATCCAAGAAGCACCGCATACCCCAAACAGAATAGATCTGAATAGAGCTATGCCGAGATAATTAATAATCAGATTATCAAATGTCAAAGACAAAGAGCATTCTGAAAGCAGCAAGAGAAAAGCGACCCATCACCTACAAGGGAAGCTCAATAAGATTATGTGTGGATTTTTCAGTAGAAACCATGGAGGCAAGAAGCCAGTGGTATGATATATTTAAGATACTGAAAGAGAAAAACTGCCAACCAAGAATTCTACATCTGGCAAACTTGTCCTTCAAAAATGAGGGTGAGTTTAAAATATTTTCAGACAAACAGACAGCAAGAGAGTTTGTGAACAAGATACCTGCTCTACAGGAAGTACTAAAGGGACCACTAGAGACAGACAGGAAAAGACAGGAGAGAGAGGTTTAGAGCACATATTGGGTGATGGTAGCACAATAATGTAAATATACTGAATAAAGATGACTGTGATTTCGGTTGAAAGAGGAAGGTTAGGGGCATGTAAGATACCAGAAGGAAAGATAGAAGATAAAGACTGGGACTGCATAACTTAGTGAAACTTGGAGTGTTCAATGATTGTGATTAAATGTACAAATATGTTTTTCCATGAAGGAGAACAAATGAATGTCAACTTTTCAAGGTGTAAAAAATGGGATGGTATTGGGGAAAAATACAATCGATGCAAACTACTGTCTACAATTAACAGTAACATTGTAACAAAGGCAATATACCAAAGCTAAACGTCTCTAAGAGGGGAGTATAAAGGAGGGGAATGGGATTTTTGGAGTTGTTGTGGTTGCCTGACTTTTTTATTGTACTTCATTTTTTCTTTTGTTGCTTTTTAGTTGTCATTTCTTTCTTTTTCTTCTTTCTTTTTACTTTTTTCACCTCTTCCTCTATCTTTGTGGAAGAGATAGAAACATCCTTATATAGATGGTGGTGAATGCATAACTATGTGATGATACAGGGAACCATTGATTGTTTACTTAGGATGAAATGTACGGTGTATGAATAAAATCATTTAAAAAATAAAGAGGGAGAGGCGGGGCAAGATGGCAGACTGGTGAGCTGTATGTTTTAGTTACTCCTCCAGGAAAGTAGGTAGAAAGCCAGGAACTGCGTGGACTGGACACCACAGAGCAATCTGACTTTGGGCATACTTCATACAACACTCATGAAAACGTGGAACTGCTGAGATCAGCGAAATCTGTAAGTTTTGCGGCCAGGGGACCCGCGCCCCTCCCTGCCAGGCTCAGTCCCATGGGAGGAGGGGCTGTCAGCTCCGGGAAGGAGAAGGGAGAACTGCAGTGGCAGCCCTTATCGGAAACTCATTCTGCTGATCCAAACTCCAACCATAGATAGACGGAGACCAGACACCAGAGAATCTGAGAGCAGCCAGCCCAGCAGAGAGGAGACAGGCATAGAAAAAAAACAACACGAAAAACTCCAAAATAAAAGTGGAGGATTTTTGGAGTTCTGGTGAACATAGAAAGGGGAAGGGCAGAGCTCAGGCCCGAGCTCAGGCCCTGAGGCGCATATGCAAATCCCAAAGAAAAGCTGATCTCTCTGCCCTGTGGACCTTTCCTTAATGGCCCTGGTTGCTTTGTCTCTTAGCATTTCAATAACCCATTAGATCTCTGAGGAGGGCCTGTTTTTTTTTTTTTTTTTTTTAATCCTTTTCTCTTTTTCTAAAACAATTACTCTAAGAAGCCCAATACAGAAAGCTTCAAAGACCTGCAATTTGGGCAGGTCAAGTCAAGAGCAGAACTAGGAGAGCTCTGAGACAAAACGTAATAATCCAGTGGCTGAGAAAATTCACTAAACACCACAACTTCCCAAGAAAAGGGGGGTGTCCGCTCACAGCCATCATCCTGGTGGACAGGAAACACTCCTGCCCATCGCCAGCCCCATAGCCCAGAACTGCCCCAGACAACCCAGTGTGACGGAAGTGCTTCAAATAACAGGCACACACCACAAAACTGGGCGTGGACATTAGCCTTCCCTGCAACCTCAGCTGATTGTCCCAGAGTTGGGAAGGTAGAGCAGTGTGAATTAACAAAGCCCCATTCAGCCATCATTTCAGCAGACTGGGAGCCTCCCTACACAGCCCAGCAGCCCAGAACTGCCCTGGGGGGACGGCACTCACCTGTGACATAGCACAGTCATCCCTCAACAGAGGACCAGGGGGTGCACGGCCTGGAAGAGGGGCCCACTTGCAAGTCTCAGGAGCCATACGCCAATACCAAGGACTTGTGGGTCAGTGGCAGAGACAAACTGTGGCAGGACTGAACTGAAGGATTAGACTATTGCAGCAGCCTTAAAACTCTAGGATCACCAGGGAGATTTGATTGTTAGAGCCACCCGCCCCTCCCTGACTGCCCAGAAACACGCCCCATATACAGGGCAGGCAACACCAACTACACACGCAAGCTTGGTACACCAATTGGACCCCACAAGACTCACTCCCCCACTCACCAAAAAAAAAAGGCTAAGCAGGGGAGAACTGGCTTGTGGAGAACAGGTGGCTCGTGGACGCCACCTGCTGGTTAGTTAGAGAAAGTGTACTCCACGAAGCTGTAGATCTGATAAATTAGAGATAAGGACTTCAATTGGTCTACAAATCCTAAAAGAACCCTATCAAGTTTAGCAAATGCCACGAGGCCAAAAACAACAGAAAATTATAAAGCATATGAAAAAACCAGACGATATGGATAACCCAAGCCCAAGCACCCAAATCAAAAGACCAGAAGAGACACAGCACCTAGAGCAGCTACTCAAAGAACAAAAGATGAACAATGAGACCATAGTACGGGAGACAAAGGAAATCAAGAAGACCCTAGAAGAGCATAAAGAAGACATTGCAAGACTAAATAAAAAAATGGATGATCTTATGGAAATTAAAGAAACTGTTGACCAAATTAAAAAGATTCTGGACACTCATAGTACAAGACTAGAGGAAGTTGAACAACGAATCAGTGACCTGGAAGATGACAGAATGGAAAATGAAAGCATAAAAGAAAGAATGGGGAAAAAAATTGAAAAAATCGAAATGGACCTCAGGGATATGATAGATAATATGAAACGTCCAAATATAAGACTCATTGGTGTCCCAGAAGGGGAAGAAAAGGGTAAAGGTCTAGGAAGAGTATTCAAAGAAATTGTTGGGGAAAACTTCCCAAATCTTCTAAACAACATAAATACACAAATCATAAATGCTCAGCGAACCCCAAATAGAATAAATCCAAATAAACCCACTCCGAGACATATACTGATCACACTGTCAAACACAGAAGAGAAGGAGCAAGTTCTGAAAGCAGCAAGAGAAAAGCAATTCACCACATACAAAGGAAACAGCATAAGACTAAGTAGTGACTACTCAGCAGCCACCATGGAGGCGAGAAGGCAGTGGCACGATATATTTAAAATTCTGAGTGAGAAAAATTTCCAGCCAAGAATACTTTATCCAGCAAAGCTCTCCTTCAAATTTGAGGGAGAGCTTAAATTTTTCACAGACAAACAAATGCTGAGAGAATTTGCTAACAAGAGACCTGCCCTACTGGAGATACTAAAGGGAGCCCTACAGACAGAGAAACAAAGAAAGGACAGAGAGACTTGGAGAAAGGTCCAGTACTAAAGAGATTTGGTATGGGTACAATAAAGGATATTAATAGAGAGAGGGAAAAATATGACAAAGATAAACCAAAGGATAAGATGGCTGATTCAAGAAATGCCTTCACGGTTATAACGTTGAATGTAAATGGATTAAACTCCCCAATTAAAAGATATTGATTCGCAGAGTGGATCAAAAAAAATGAACCATCAATATGTTGCATACAAGAGACTCATCTTAGACACAGGGACACAAAGAAACTGAAAGTAAAAGGATGGGAAAAAATATTTCATGCAAGCTACAGCCAAAAGAAAGCAGGTGTAGCAATATTAATCTCAGATAAAATAGACTTCAAATGCAGGGATGTTTTGAGAGACAAAGAAGGCCACTACATACTAATAAAAGGGGCAATTCAGCAAGAAGAAATAACAATCGTAAATGTCTATGCACCCAATCAAGGTGCCACAAAATACATGAGAGAAACACTCGCAAAACTAAAGGAAGCAATTGATGTTTCCACAATAATTGTGGGAGACTTCAACACATCACTCTCTCCTATAGATAGATCAACCAGACAGAAGACCAATAAGGAAATTGAAAACCTAAACAATCTGATAAATGAATTAGATTTAACAGACATATACAGGACATTACATCCCAAATCACCAGGATACACATACTTTTCTAGTGCTCATGGAACTTTCTCTAGAATAGATCATATGCTGGGACATAAAACAAGCCTCAATAAATTTAAAAAGATTGAAATTATTCAAAGCACATTCTCTGACCACAATGGAATACAATTAGAAGTCAATAACCATCAGAGACTTAGAAAATTCACAAATACCTGGAGGTTAAACAACACACTCCTAAACAATCAGTGGGTTAAAGAAGAAATAGCAAGAGAAATTGCTAAATATATAGAGACGAATGAAAATGAGAACACAACATACCAAAACCTATGGGATGCAGCAAAAGCAGTGCTAAGGGGGAAATTTATAGCACTAAATGCATATATTAAAAAGGAAGAAAGAGCCAAAATCAAAGAACTAATGGATCAACTGAAGAAGCTAGAAAATGAACAGCAAACCAATCCTAAACCAAGTAGAAGAAAAGAAATAACAAGGATTAAAGCAGAAATAAATGACATAGAGAACAAAAAAACAATAGAGAGGATAAATATCACCAAAAGTTGGTTCTTTGAGAAGATCAACAAGATTGACAAGCCCCTAGCTAGACTGACAAAATCAAAAAGAGAGAAGACCCATATAAACAAAATAATGAATGAAAAAGGTGACATAACTGCAGATCCTGAAGAAATTAAAAAAATTATAAGAGGATACTATGAACAACTGTATGGCAACAAACTGGATAATGTAGAGGAAATGGACAATTTCCTGGAAACATATGAACAACCTAGACTGACCAGAGAAGAAATAGAAGACCTCAACCCACCCATCACAAGCAAAGAGATCCAATCAGTCATCAAAAATCTTCCCACAAATAAATGCCCAGGGCCAGATGGCTTCACAGGGGAATTCTACCAAACTTTCCAGAAAGAACTGACACCAATCTTACTCAAACTCTTTCAAAATATTGAAATGGAACACTACCTAACTCATTTTATGAAGCTAACATCAATCTAATACCAAAACCAGGCAAAGATGCTACAAAAAAGGAAAACTACTGGCCAATCTCCCTAATGAATATAGGTGCAAAAATCCTCAACAAAATACTTGCAAATCGAATCCAAAGACACATTAAAAAAATCATACACCATGACCAAGTGGGGTTTATTCCAGGCATGCAAGGATGGTTCAACATAAGAAAAACAATCAATGTATTACAACACATTAACAAGTCAAAAGGGAAAAATCAATTGATCATCTCAATAGATGCTGAAAAAGCATTTGACAAAATCCAACATCCCTTTTTGATAAAAACACTTCAAAAGGTAGGAATTGAAGGAAACTTCCTCAACATGATAAAGAGCATATATGAAAAACCCACAGCCAGCATAGTACTCAATGGTGAGAGACTGAAAGCCTTCCCTCTAAGATCAGGAACAAGACAAGGATGCCCGCTGTCACCACTGTTATTCAACATTGTGCTGGAAGTGCTAGCCAGGGCAATCCGGCAAGACAAAGAAATAAAAGGCATCCAAATTGGAAAAGAAGAAGTAAAACTGTCATTGTTTGCAGATGATATGATCTTATATCTAGAAAACCCTGAGAAATCGACGATACAGCTACTAGAGCTAATAAACAAATTTAGCAAAGTAGCGGGATACAAGGTTAATGCACATAAGTCAGTAATGTTTCTATATGCTAGAAATGAACAAAGTGAAGAGACACTCAAGAAAAAGATACCATTTTCAATAGCAACTAAAAAAATCAAGTACCTAGGAATAAACTTAACCAAAGATGTAAAAGACCTATACAAAGAAAACTACATAACTCTACTAAAAGAAATAGAAGGGGACCTTAAAAGATGGAAAAATATTCCATGTTCATGGATAGGAAGACTAAATGTCATTAAGATGTCAATTCTACCCAAACTCATCTACAGATTCAATGCAATCCCAATCAAAATTCCAACAACCTACTTTGCAGACTTGGAAAAGCTAGTTATCAAATTTATTTGGAAAGGGAAGATGCCTCGAATTGGTAAAGACACTCTAAAAAAGAAAAACGAAGTGGGAGGACTTACATTCCCTGACTTTGAAGCTTATTATAAAGCCACAGTTGCCAAAACAGCATGGTACTGGCACAAAGATAGACATATAGATCAATGGAATCGAATTGAGAATTCGGAGATAGACCCTCAGATCTATGGCCGACTGATCTTTGATAAGGCCCCCAAAGTCACTGAACTGAGTCATAATGGTCTTTTCAACAAATGGGGCTGGGAGAGTTGGATATCCATATCCAAAAGAATGAAAGAGGACCCCTACCTCACCCCCTACACAAAAATTAACTCAAAATGGACCAAAGATCTCAATATAAAAGAAAGTACCATAAAACTCCTAGAAGATAATGTAGGAAAACATCTTCAAGACCTTGTATTAGGCGGCCACTTCCTAGACTTTACACCCAAAGCAAAAGCAACAAAAGAGAAAATAGATAAATGGGAACTCCTCAAGCTTAGAAGTTTCTGCACCTCAAAGGAATTTCTCAAAAAGGTAAAGAGGCAGCCAACTCAATGGGAAAAAAATTTTGGAAACCATGTATCTGACAAAAGACTGATATCTTGCATATATAAAGAAATCCTACAACTCAATGACAATAGTACAGTCGGCCCAATTATAAAATGGGCAAAAGATATGAAAAGACAGTTCTCTGAAGAGGAAATACAAATGGCCAAGAAGCACATGAAAAAATGTTCAGCTTCACTAGCTATTAGAGAGATGCAAATTAAGACCACAATGAGATAGCATCTAACACCGGTTAGAATGGCTGCCATTAAACAAACAGGAAACTACAAATGCTGGAGGGGATGTGGAGAAATTGGAACTCTTATTCACTGTTGGTGGGACTGTATAATCGTTCAGCCACTCTGGAAGTCAGTCTGGCAGTTCCTTAGAAAACTAGATATAGAGTTACCATTCGATCCAGCGATTGCACTTCTCGGTATATACCCGGAAGATCGGAAAGCAGTGACACGAACAGATATCTGCACGCCAATGTTCATAGCAGCATTATTCACAATTGCCAAGAGATGGAAACAACCCAAATGTCCTTCAACAGATGAGTGGATAAATAAAATGTGGTATATACACACGATGGAATACTACGCAGCAGTAAGAAGGAACGATCTCGTGAAACATATGACAACATGGATGAACCTTGAAGACATAATGCTGAGCGAAATAAGCCAGGCACAAAAAGAGAAATATTATATGCTACCACTAATGTGAACTTTGAAAAATGTAAAACAAATGGTTTATAATGTAGAATGTAGGGGAACTAGCAATAGAGAGCAATTAAGGAAGGGGGAACAATAATCCAAGAAGAACAGATAAGCTATTTAACGTTCTGGGGATGCCCAGGAATGACTATGGTCTGTTAATTTCTGATGGATATAGTAGGAGCAAGTTCACAGAAATGTTGCTATATTAGGTAACTTTCTTGGGGTAAAGTAGGAACATGTTGGAAGTTAAGCAGTTATCTTAGGTTAGTTGTCTTTTTCTTACTCCCTTGTTATGGTCTCTTTGAAATGTTCTTTTATTGTATGTTTGTTTTCTTTTTAACTTTTTTTTCATACATTGATTTAAAAAAGAAGGGAAAGTTAAAAAAAAAAAAAAGAAAAAGAAAAACAAGGAAAAAAAAAAGATGTAGTGCCCCCTTGAGGAGCCTGTGGAGAATGCAGGGGTATTCGCCTACCCCACCTCCATGGTTGCTAACATGACCACAGACATAGGGGACTGGTGGTTTGATGGGTTGAGCCCTCTACCACAGGTTTTACCCTTGGGAAGACGGTTGCTGCAAAGGAGAGGCTAGGCCTCCCTATGGTTGTGCCTAAGAGCCTCCTCCCGAATGCCTCTTTGTTGCTCAGATGTGGCCCTGTCTCTCTAGCTAAGCCAACTTGAAAGGTGAAATCACTGCCCTCCCCCCTACGTGGGATCAGACACCCAGGGGAGTGAATCTCCCTGGCAACGTGGAATACGACTCCTGGGGAGGAATGTAGACCCGGCATCATGGGACGGAGAACATCTTCTTGACCAAAAGGGGGATGTGAAAGGAAATGAAATAAGCTTCAGTGGCAGAGAGATTCCAAAAGGAGCCGAGAGGTCACTCTGGTGGGCACTCTTACGCACACTTTAGACAACCCTTTTTAGGTTCTAAAGAATTGGGGTAGCTGGTGGTGGATACCTGAAACTATCAAACTACAACCCAGAACCCATGAATCTCGAAGACAGTTGTATAAAAATGTAGCTGATGAGGGGTGACAATGGGATTGGGAAAGCCATATGGACCACACTCCACTTTGTCTAGTTTATGGATGGATGAGTAGAAAAATAGGGGAAGGAAACAAACAGACAAAGGCACCCAGTGTTCTTTTTTACTTCAATTGCTCTTTTTCACTCTAATTATTATTCTTGTTATTTTTGTGTGTGTGCTAATGAAGGTGTCAGGGATTGATTTGGGTGATGAATGTACCACTATGTAATGGTACTGTAAACAATCGAAAGTACAATTTGTTTTATATGACTGCGTGGTATGTGAATATATCTCAATAAAATGAAGATTAAAAAAAAAAAATAAAGAGGGTTACAAGTGCTGGAGAAAATGTGGAGAAAAGGATGTACCTAATCACCATTTGTGGGGAATTAGAATGGTGCAGCCCATCTGGAGGGTGGTGTGGTGGTTCCACAGGAAGCTAAGCACAGGTCCTGCCATATGGTCCTGCAACTCAGTTATTGGGAATATACTTGGAAGAAATGAAAAGAGGGACATGAATGGACATTTGCACAGTGGGGTTTATGGTGTCAGTATTCACGATTTGCAGTGGATGGAGGTGGCCTCAGGGTACATCAAGTGATGAATGGAATGATGAACTGTGGTGTACACATACAATGAAATATTGAGCCATTACAAGAAGGAGCGAAGTTTTGAGGTGAATGGACATTGAGAACAGTATGTTGAGTGAAATAAACCAGAAATGAAAAGAAAGACATTATGATGCCTCACTAATGTGGACTAACTATAATGTGCAAATTCTGAGAGTTGAGTCTGAGATCATAGGTTATCACGGGAAGGCTTAATGTAAATGTTCCTAGATTGTAAGCTCTTGCAGCAGTTACATCTTTTCCTGAGTTATAATGGTTGTTTCTAGATTCTGAGATGCTGAGCTTTTTGTGTGTGACCTGGTTGGTCCCTGCACCTTCGGGTATCTGTGAGGCCTCTGGAACTCGGAGCCACAGTCTGGTGGCTGTGAATGTCAGCATTACCCCATACAGCAAATATTAAGGAGTCTGAAAAAAGAGATCAGAATTCAATTAATATGAATGAAATGGACTTGGTTAGGACTAGAGTAGAACAGATGAAAGAGTAAAGGACAATACTGATGGTGTTTTTAAAACTTTGACTTCTGTGTGAGACCAAAGGAAGAGATGTTTATTAGGTGCAAAATCCATATTTTCTGTAGCACACTACAAAATTTAACTTGTATGGTCAGTTTATTCAAACAACTAATTATATGGAACATTGAACAGGGAGTGAAATCTGTTTGGTTTATACAGGTTAGTGTGAAGCCCCAATACATCCCAGAGTAATATGGGCTGAGAATAAAGATATATTTGCAAAGCCCTCTTGAGAGACTGGGGGAAAACGTGGAAATATTAAATTTCCCCATCTGTGGAATTAACGATATTCTCACAAGCATTGGGGCTACCAATTTAGAAGGCCAAGCTCTCAGTCTTGGGGCTTGCCCTTATGAAGTTTGTTACTGCAAAGGAGAGGCTAAACCTACTTATATTTGTGCCTGAGAGTCACCACCAGAGAACTTCTTTTGTTGCTCAGATATGGCTTCTCTCTCTAAGCCAACTCTGCAGGTAAACTCACTGCCTTCCATGCTACGTGGGACATGACTCCCAGGGGTGTAAATCCCCCTGACAATGTGGGACATGACTTGGATGGATGAGCTTGGCCCTGGCATCATGGGATTCAGAAAGCCTTCTTGGGCCAAAAGGGGTAAGAGAAATGAGACAAGATAAATTTCAGTGGCTGAGAGATCTCAAATAGAGTTGAGAGGTCATTTTGGAGGTTATTCTTATGTATTATATGGATATCCAGTTTTAGTTTTTAGTGTATTGGAATAGCTAGAAGGAAATACCTGAAACTGTTGAACTGCAACACAGTAGCCTTTATTCTTGAAGATGATTGTGTAACTATATAGTTTACACTGTGTAAACTCCCTTTATACCATGTATGAACAGATGAATAGAAAAATGACGGCAAAAAGTAAATGAATAATAGGGAGGAATGGGAAGGATGGGATGTTTTAGGTATTCTTTTTTATTTTAACTTTTATTCTTCTTTTTGTGTGTATGGTAATGAAAATGTTCAAAAATTGATTGTGGTGATGAATGCACAACTATATGATTGTATGGTGAACACTGATTGTTCACCATGGATGACTGTATGGTATGTGAATATATCTCAATAAAACTGAATTTAAAACAATACGACATATTTGAGTATTCCATGACTCTTGAAACACTGTCCTCTTTTTGCTTCTAAGACAATATTCTCTGGAGTTCTTCCTGACTCTAAGTATCCTTGGTGGTTTTACCTCCTCTTCCAATCCTCTAGATGTTGAAATCATATTTACACTCTTTCTCTAGACCCATGGTTTAAACATCATTCACATGTTGTTGTCTCCCCAATATCTTTTTTACACCAAACTACTTAGCTTTAGACTAATATACACAACAACCTACTTAATCTTTCACTTGAATGTCTAATAGGCATCTCAAAGTTAATATATTCACAATGAACTCCCCATAATCTATTCCTTCCCCAGATTTTCCCCTTTCACACGTTTAAGTCACAAACATATTTAAGACTTTCTCTCACTATCCACCCAGTCCATCACTGAGTATAATTACTAAATCCACTCATTAAATAATGTCAATTTTCATGTTTATCTTATCTTATTGTCTGTTCTCCTAGACTGTCTCTTTCACAACCTATACCCATATATATAGCAATTAATATTGCAGAATAGGTTTCTGGTGTCACTCAAAAATGAACTGAGTCTTGCTAAACCTTGTAGAGTTCCTGCTACAGAAAAAGGAGGGGCTTAATTTAAGCACAAAGACTTCCTTTGTTCTAAATGCTCACTAGCTCTATAAACACATTCTATAAACTATGAAATCCCCTGGTAATAAATAACTAAAGCAAGAGTTTCAAAAATTACGTGTCCTTCCTGTGGGCTGGGCAGGAACCCGTGTGTATGAAGATATATTTATTTCACAGAACTAGTTTGGTCCCACATCAATTTTACAGCTGAAAGCAACAATAAATTCCTCATCCCACACCCAACCTAGACAAACAGACTTAAACATTTATTAATATTTCTGCCTTTATGAGGCCATTTCCAGCCATTTCTAGGTTTGTGCACATCTTCAAATAAACCTCCAATGCCTATAATTTCAAAACATAATTAACCCCAAGACATTTTAGGGCAAAAATCCCTGAATAATGAAGGAGCATTTAAGCTCTGTTTACCAAAGGTCAATCAACATTTGAAGTACAAAGTTAAGGGTCCAGTCTTAGAAATCTCTAAGATTTCCTTAATCTCCAAAAAAAGTTCTCCAGAGTTTATGAATTGATAAAACTACCAGGGAGAAATAAAGATACATGGAGAAAGATTAAGCCATTGGTCATTTTCTTGGATCTAAAAGTCAAATGCTTTGACATGAAGGTCAGAAAGCAACAATATCAGATTTGGAGAAATTAAAGCCAACGTTATTTTGGATATAAAGTAATTAAAGAGAAGTATACCTATTTAACTAGTTATAATGGAGACAACTCGAGCCCACAAAGTCAAGTGTGAGAGAAATACCACATTTTTAATTTTCTGTGTATCACATGTATTTAAACTCTGTCTGTAGGCAGGCAATCATCTTGGGTTCCCCCTCCTCAGGGCTGTTCACCCGTGCAAAAGATTATTTGTCCAGCCTCAGGACATTAGAGAAGGCTCTGTAATCTCACCCCGGTCATTGCTCAGAGATCCTTTGTCCCAAAGCATAGATCCTGCAGCTGTGCTCTGTGGCTTCACTGCTGGCCAGGGGCCCACACCCGGGATACAGCTGTTCCCTGTAAGGTCCGGCACATTCTCAGAGCACTTTCATGGAAAGTCCCCTGCTGGTGGGACTCCCAGAGTTGACTCTCCATTTTCCAGGTGGAGGAAATTAATTCTGCTATCTTTAAGTTTTTCTCAGAGGACTCCCTTTTTCCCGATCCCTATTAGTCTCTTTGATAGGTTTAGTCTTTTGGAAACAAAAACTAAACAACTTCTGTTTTCTGCCCTACAGGAAACCTCCTCTCAGGCTAAGAAATACTGGGATCCTACTTTGTATGAATGAGGAAGGCAACCGTTTTCAGATGAATTTTAAAGCAGAAATTCATTGTTGCTACCAAAAGGAAATCACTACTCCATGCTCCTTTAGAGTATGTGTGGGTTCCAAAGAAAACACAAAACACTCAAGATGGGGATGGAGGAATGAGAGACAGAGGGAGAGAGGGAGAGAGTAGGAGAGAGAGACAAAAAGGGAAGGAAAGGGAGAGAGACAGAGAGGGGGGGAAGGAAGTGGGGGAGAGGAAAGAGGAAGAAGAAGAGAAGGAAAAGAAGGAGAAGTAGGAGAAGATAGAGAAGAAGGAGAAGGAGAAAAAACTGCTGCTGCTGCCTCAGAATGATGTGGCCTTTTCTGTTAGCCAGGGAAGTCATCTGTGGGAAAGTATTTGGAGGAGGTAAGAGTAGTGAAACATTTATGTAATTAAGAGACTACCTAATTTTTTTTTTTTTTATGCAGGCATAAGCACAGGCATATAATAAGGAATCTTGAAAGCAAGAAGTAGACATCCATACTGGGAAGGCATGAGACAAGGACAGCATGGAACCCACAGAAGTCCAAGGGCCTGAAATACAAATCCAGACCAGATGAGAAATGCTCCTGAGCCACACTAAATACGAGTTCTTTCCATTCCTTAGAGAAGATGAATTAAAAATTGGTATCAGTACCCACTACACATCCTCTCTAGGGTCTTTTTTCTTCATATGCATCTGCATATTCCACTCTGTGGAATCATTCATCCTCAACAAATTCCTCTCTGGGGTTCACCAACTTAACACTCCTTCTAGGTAGTGTTTCCCTGACTGAGTGGACAGAACAGGACCAATGAAACCAGGACTCCAGTAACCATCTTAGACAAAACCAGGTAGCAGCCCCCATCTTGTCCTCCCTTGCACAATTTTGAAAAAGTCATACTTCTGCCTGGGTGCCCCATGAATTTAAACATATCCCATCAGAATCAGAAATGCAGGATCAACACAGGGCATATTTGAGTGGTCTGGGGTTGTGAAAATATGTATAAGAAATAGAAGCCTGTCAGTGGGGGAAGCTGGTTTAGTGAGGCAGTAGGATGAAACAGCTTTTGGGAAACTTAGAGGCATAAATATTGTGGGATGGAGAATGAAAAAAGAAGAGTATTCACAATGTGTACAATTCCTTTTCAGTTCGTGGTCTTGTGAAACTATAAATAAGGAATATTCACTTCAGTGATTTCCTTCTACTAACTGAGAGGTGTTTTGTTTGTTTTTTTTTCTGCTCAACAGACAGGGCAAACAACTGTCCAGGTTTGTCCTCAACCAAGGATTTTCCCCTCTTTAGGGGGTCCTGCAAAGCATTTGTCATTTTATTTATCAAACATTTTAATTAGCTATTCATATATGTAATGGTGGTTTCCATTGCCTTAAATTATATTCTATAGAGTTACTTGATGAGCATTCACAAACACTTTGTTCTCAAGACCTCTTTAAAGTCTTAAAAATTATTGAGGGCTATAAAGAACTATTGTTTATATGGGTGTATTTATTTACAGTATTACAAATTAAAACTTAGAAATTTAAAAAGTATTTTGTTAATCCATTTTAAAATCACAGTAATTAACCCACTATATGCTAGCATACAAATATATTTTAATTAAAAACAACTATTTTCCAAAACAAATAAGACAAAACAAAACTTAATATTATGGATTGGATCATATCTCCCACAAAGCCATGTTCAAGTCCTAATTCCTGGCCATGTGAACCCATTTGTAAACATGATCTCGAATATGTTATTAGTTAAGGTGACACCAAACTAAGCAGAGGAAATTTGGACAAAGTAGTAGGAGGACACAGCCATGTGACAGAGGCAGAGAGTGACTTATGGATGGTAGACAAGCCTCCACCAGAAAGCTACGGACTTCAGAGAAATCAAGGTGTCTTGCTGACACCTTGATTTTGGACTTCTAACTCCAAAACAAGACTTAAACTGTTGTTAAGCCAACTAGTCTGTCATATTCTGCATAGCAGCCCAGGTAAACTAAGATAAGTGGCATTGGTTCATGTATTTTTTGCAAATCTACTTAATATCTGCTTTAATAGAAGACAGCTGGATTCTCATATCTGCTTCTACATTCAATCTGTCATATAATAGCTGGAAAGCCCTATATAGAATGAAAGAAATATAGTGGAAAAGGCCAATAGCCCATTAGTATTATTACACAAATAGTTTCAATTGTAAAGACCCCCTGAAGATTATGAGCACTCTCTTGGGGTCCCTGGATGATATTTTGAGAATCTCTGTATAAGAATGCTGCCTGCCACTATACATTCATCCAATAACTGCAAGAGACTTGCATTTTTATAACTCCAGATTTAAACATTAAACTGTTCCAGAGGCTAATGAATATCTACATGCAAAAAAACAGATGGTCATCCAAAATTTTTTCCTTGAAGGTCCAAGGATTGAGAAATGAGAAGAAGAAAAATTGATTTCTAATAAATGGGTTAAGGGTTGATGTAATATGAAAAGAATGCAACATTCAGAGGACTGAATTAGACCTAAATAAGGAAATCCAAATCATAAAGCTCTCAGTAGTTCCAGTGCATAGGTGGTTAATTGAGCTTGCATGGAGTCTTCCATATGAAATGAGCCATCTTCAACATCCAATGATTCAGATATAACATAGTTGGGGTGACCTCAGTTTCCCAGTCACCAGTCTTCAATATGACTATCCCCTCAACTCTCACATCTAAGTAATCACCAAATCCAACTAGATCCTATAAATATTTCTTGACTCTGTCTCCTTCTTGCCACCACTGATTTAGTCCCTTATCATTTCTAAGTTGTATTTTTGCAAGAACCTACAAACTGGGATGTTTGACTTTAGTCTCCTCTCAAATCTGTCCTCACTACTCTCAGAGTTTTCTCTCCAGAACACAAATCTGACCATGCCTCCATCAAATCTTTCATTGACCCATTGCTTATGGGTCAATTCCAAGTGGTATAATGGAAAAAGCATGGGCTTTGGCATCATAGAGACATATGAATGAATCCTAACCAGATATGGACCTCTGGGGAATTACCGTCTGAACTTCATTTACTACAGATGCAACATCAACCAAACAGACAGCTATTGCCTTTGCATCCATGGCACATATGGGGTAGTCGGGGAGACAGAAAATTACAATTGGTGAGGAGGCAGGAGAGAGACCGAAAGTAACTAGGAAAGACCTCTAACCCAAACTTGAAGAAGGAAGAAAAGCATTTCAGGGAATTGACGTCCTTGAACAAACTCTAAAAGAGTTTGTTGGATAATGAACAAGGTGGTGAGAGGAAGTAGTGGGAATAGAGAAGCAAAATTCTAGGCAGAGGGAAGAGAATGTACAGCTTAAATTTGTTTTCTCTTAGATGAGAAATGTAAGAGAGAATATGGTACATTCAAGAAACTGAAGCATTTCCTTAGAGTTGGTGTAATAGTGATATGTAAGGAATAGTGCAAGATGAAATTGGAGAAACAAGAAGGGGGTCAGGCCACAAAAGGCCTTGTAAGTTCTGTTAAGGAGTATGGATTTGACCATGAAAGTAAAGGGAGATTAGTTATGGATTTTAAATTAGGGAGAAATATGATCAATGTTCACTCTGGCTGTAGTGTTGGACAGTCAATAAACAAGGACCATAATGAAGGGAAGAAGATACATCAAGAGGCTGTTGCAAACAGAGGCCTGGACAAGGCAGTGATGGTGGAAATAGAGAAAACAAGATGGATTCAGGAATGATTTGGGAGGTATCATTCATAGCACTTAGCAATTGATTGGATGTGTGAGGAAGAGGAGAGAATCAAAGCAGCACAGATTGCTGATGTAGCCACAGGGTGGCTGGTGGCACTTATTTCTGGGCTAGGAAATGTGAGAGAAGGAACACGTTTTATGCAGGAAAATGATTTGAGTTTTGGACATGTAGAGCATGAAATGATGGTGAGAACCTTGGTAGAGCCGTTCAGTGGGCAGTTTGATATAGAGATCTGGGGTCAGGAAGAAGGTCAGCACTGAAGATGAAGACTTGGTTGTTATCAGCAGATTGTGTGCTGGAAAACCAGGTCACCATGAGAGAGTGTATAGAAAGAGCAGATAAACAGGCGTCAAGCCCACAAAGGAGCTTTCCTAATTTGCAAAATGGAGATACAATTTTTCCAGGGTTGTTGGGATAAATACGTGAGCTAACAGATAAGGAAATACCTAGCAGAATGCCCAGCTCATAGTCAGGACTCAATAAATAGTTATTGGATGACTAAATGAATAATTGAACAGAAGCATATACCTAATTTACTAATATATATGTAGACATTAAACAAAGAGAAAGCTAGTATACTACTTTAGAGATAACCTTATGAGGAAAATTCCTGTTTAAGTCCTTGTACAAAGACACCCACTCTTATCAGCAAAGCCACGACTCTTAGGGCACAAGGCCTTTTGGTCTTTCTTAGTCGTGAATGTCACATTTACTAGCACCGGTCAGCTATTTAAAACTGACCTCTGTTTGATCTTGACATTTATAATCAAAAAGGAAGTCTTTAGTTATGTAACAAGCCAGCAGTCCACGCGTCTCTCCTGCAACAACATCAACAGAAGCAGCTTTGTCGTTGTGCTTGACTATTCAAAACAACTCACATCTCTTCACTAGCTTGTATTTCTTTCCTTACTTTTGCTGAGGCTTGAGATTCATGCCAAAAACTCAGGGTGAAGATTGACGTCTACTTAGATGGGAGATTGTTGGTTGGTTTGTTTTGAAAGAGGGCCTCTTCTGCTATGAGATCAACCAGAAGCCCACCTAACCAAATTGTTTGATGAAGTTCCCGATAACTAGGTTTCATGGTGGTAAGGAAATTCATTCCAGGTCAAACATAGCTTGTGATTTTATGGAATTAAAGCAGACTTCAAAATAGATTGGAATACAAAAACCCATTCACAAACACTCATGATTTCAGATTGGCATATCAAGCATAATTTCTGAGCATTTGCAGAAATGAATACTCCTACCAAGGGCACATTACTCATTTCAAATAAACTTGACATCAAGAGACTCACTGTTGCATTTAAACAATGAAAAGAACCAGAACATTATTTTGGCAATCTCAGTATGCAACAAATAAATTTTAGCCACTCAATACACATATTCAGCATCTAAAAATTTGGTGGAAAGCTATGTTCCTTCTAGTCTTTCTATTCCTTCTTTTCCTAAACTAAAGAAAAAAATAGATTGAACACTAAGAAGTACTAAGTGGCAAATAAGGAAGTTTATTTTAGAGCCTTAGGTATAAAATAATGAATAATTTCTTGGTTAGTAAAGTCAATACAACATACTAGTTTGGGGGTGTGGGGTGTGTGGTGTTTTGTAGGGCTTTTTTTTCCCCCCATACTAAGTGTTAAGGGTAAAAGATCAGTTGGAAGAGTCATTCAACTCCTAGCTATCACATAAGTAAGAGAGATCCACTGTGATTCTCACACTAAGAAAGGGTATTAGTAAAGGATCCATAAGCCTAGGTCTGAGTTCCAACTAAAACATTCACTCTTTCAAGAGGAATACAAGTCATTCTAAAAGCTGAAAGCAAAATACCACCACCCTCAGCCCCACCCTGTAACAAACAATGGCAATAACACAAAACTCCACAGCAAGCAAAACATAGGCCTGGACTAATTGTGCATTTAAAATATAGCAGCACTTTTCATGTTTTAAAAAAAATGTTTGTTTCTAGTCCAAGCCTTATAATAACACACATGCTGGAGAATTAAGGGCAAGTATTAGCCAAGTTATTAAGAATCTCAAGAGGAAGTAAACTATCAGAATTCTCCCTTTTCTGCTACTATGATTTATTTCCTCCTACCTCCACCGGCTGCTATTTGATTCCCATTTCATTGTTTATGGCATACTCTTGTTACATATGGCCAAAGAAATCCTAAAAACAAAAGTCCCATTTTTTCTTTGGAAACTGCATCTTGAAAGAAAACCCGAGTCCTAAGTACCTTGAACTAACCTAGAGCAACAACTTGGTCTTGTATTTGATTGTTTGCAGTCAAAAAACAACAGGAATAACATCAACACACACACACACACACACACAGCTATTATCTCCAGCTTCTGAAGGCCAAGGGCTCACTCTCAATAATTGGACATTCCAATGGGATTAAAGATTCAAAGTGGTCCCACAGAGCACTAGCATGGCCTTGCAAAGTACTCATGCTATCCAAAACTCTACATACTGTAAACACTTATTTATTTATCATCTGTGCCCTCCCACTAGAATGACTGCCCTGTGAGTTGGAAACTTGTTGGTCTTGTTTATGGCTGTGTTCCCACCTCTTAGCATAGTGCTTGGCATATAGTGGGTCCTCAATAAATACTTGGTAAATGGATGAAAGTGTACTGTCAAAAAAAAAAATGAAGTGAAAACTTGGCTTTGTCATGACTTTGACCAGCCTGCAAAGCCACTGGTGCCTCTCAAATTGGGTTCTTGCAATAAGCCAGGTGGAAGAGTCAGTCAGAATAAACACAAGCCCTCTTCAGATATGAACTGTTCCTTCTCTCGATTTTTACCCCCACTCTCAGATTTCCTTTAACTCTCTTGTTCATTCTGATAACATACAAATCAGTTTTCTTTCTTCAAATAAAGATCAAAGATTACATGTTACCAGCTCTTATGCTCCAAGAAAGTCTTAGCATGTGACTTCCACAAGTAAATTTTACAGTACAGCTCTTTTTCATCTTCTCCTAACTTGGGACTTGGCTTTCTGTATTGCTGAAATTCTCTCTGAAAACTGGAGTATAGGGCTCTAAGAAAAGTATATATTTTTTGCATATACTTCCCATGTCATTTCCACATTAAAATGGTGTCCAATTGCTTATTTATCTTTGTAGGACATTATCATTATGTCAAGGCTTTGAAGAACCAAGAAACCAAATGAAGAAAACATATTTTCATTTGCCTCAGTTTGACGCTGAAACAAACACACCCAATATAATATGACTCTTCTATATATGAAGTGCCCCAAGAACATAAATATCTTCACAGGCACAAGCCTGATGCAGTAGGGCTTCCAACTGGCCAGACCTGCTGAAGGTCACACATTCCACTGGGGACAGACAGGACAAGGCACTGTTTGCAGCAGTTTGGTTAGGGGACGGATCTGTGACACAAAGATCGCTATTTGCCAACTCAATATCTTTTCTCCCCCTCTTTAGCAAAAAAAATCCCCATACTATTGGAGGTGGCAATGTGCCTTGCTAAATACTCATGTTTCTCAGCCCCCATGCAGATAGCAGTGGGCAATAAGATGTAAGAATTCATTAAATTAGTTTTCCAGGAAAGTTCTTAAAATAGATGCACAGCTGGCAGATGCCCATCTCTATTTTGCACTTGCCTCTTCCTTCTTCATGTTATCTGAAATGTGACAAGGATGGCTGCAGCTGCAGGGGCATCTTTGACCTTAGAGTGGAAGAGAGGAAGACCAGGTCTCTCAGGATTGTGGAGCTGCATGCCTGTTCTGGGCTGCCTATGTCCAGACTTACATTATATAAGTAAAAAAATAAACTACCTTGGTTAAGCCCCTCTTATTAGAGCCGTCTGTTTTGTGTATCTGATCCTTATCCTAGCTGATGCAATCAGTTCCCATGCAGCTGGGGAGCACAGGGCAAGGGGGAAGAACCATGTTGTTCTGAAGGTCTGGGCTTGTGGCTAGAACCTGTTGACACTGGTAGCTTCAGAACCTCTTGGCAGATATGAGGGGAAGGCTTCATATGAAAGTGCACTCTGGTGGCTATCATTATCAAATTCAAGAAAGATGGTGGCACTGTTTGCTCTAAAACTGCCTTCTGATGCATAAATAAGAATGGTGGCTCTCAAAACGTAGTTTCTGGATCAGCTGGATCACTATCAGCTGGGAACTTGTTAGAAATGCAAATTCTCGAACCCTACCCCAGATCTACTTAACCAGAGAGTTTGGGGGTGGGGCCCAGCAATCTGTTTGACAAGCCCTCTAAGTTCCAGTTTGGGAAACAAGGCAAATCTTACTGGTTTAGTGCTGCTTGTGAAGGAAACTCCTTTAAAATGGCTTTTGGGCTATGATCACATACTTTTAAGAGTAGGGACTTCGAATTTTAATCATACATGGGTCATAATACCTGCTTCACCATTTATTAACTGTATGACCTTGGGCAATTGACTGAATGTTTTTGAGTCTTGTTTTCCTCAAGAGTAAATGGGGGTTTTAATACTACTTCCCTTCATAGGATTATTTGGAGGATCAAATGAGATGTCCATAAATCTAAGCTCAGCACCTAGAAACCGACAGGTGCTTAATAAACATTAGTTCCTCCACCCATTGTTCACCATTTACAGTGCATACATACAGGCATATATTCCTACAGAATACTAGCTTAGACCTCCAAGCTTTCATGCTTTTTTATCCAACATTGCTTCTGTTATTCTCTAAAGTTTGAGAGGGCTCTAGGGAGGGAGATTCGAGGGGAGAAGGAAAGGGCTTGTTCTTTGTATATGAGATAACTGGTCAGATTAGCTATAGTGTGAGGATACTGGAATTCTAGTTTTATGTTGAGCCTTAGGGAATGTCTCTGTCATCAGGCCAGCAAAAAATGTATGCTCTGGTGGCATATGAGCTATTACCAAAAGGTAAGAAAAAGGCTCACAGTTTTCCAAAAACTGAGAAATAAAATTACCATGTTCTTCTACATTGAAATTTCTCTGCATTTTGAATATCACCAACAAACTTCTCTTTACGGAAACAAATATGATGAAGCCCATTTTTCATGTTCCAAAAGACCATAAATCTAGAAGCATATTGAAAAGATTATACACCATGATTGGGTGGGATTTATCCCAGGAATGCAGAAAAAGCATTTAAGAAAATCCAACACCCTATCCTGATAAAAAACAT
Organism: Choloepus didactylus; assembly: GCF_015220235.1. Lineage (NCBI taxonomy): Eukaryota > Metazoa > Chordata > Mammalia > Pilosa > Megalonychidae > Choloepus > Choloepus didactylus. Next base: position 69,068,673 of record NC_051319.1, on the reverse strand, counting down.
TCAGTGAACTGGGAATATGAGACAACTTCCACAATTTGATTAAGGTCCTCTATGAAAAACACATAGCTAACATCATACTTAATAGTGAAAGATTAAAAATTTTTCTTTTATGATTAGGTACAAGAATAAGTTATCCATTCTCACCACTTCTGTTCAACATTGTAATGGAGGTTCTAGCCGGGGCAATTAGGCAAGAAAAAAAAAAGCATCTGGATTGGAAAGGAATAAGTAAAGCCATTTGTACTTGCAGGTGACATGATCTTGCAAATACAAAATCCTAAGGATTTCTCAAAAGACCATAAAGAGGTGTTTTGCCACACCACACATGGGCTTGACAGGATAGGACCTCTTGATGCACCCTCATATCTACCTGGGGAGAAACAATGGTCAGAAGAAAAACTCAAGTTCCCCACCCAGTCTCCCACTTCCTAGCCTTTGGATCACATTATGATATATCTTATCTAGCTAGTGCTCAATACCCACTTAATATATGACTAATATTTTGCTAGATACAGTACCCAGAGTGCATCCTAAGCTAATTCTGACTACATAGCTGTTACTGGATTCAACTTCTCAGTGCAGAAATGATCACAGATCCCTCCACTCCACAGCTTACCAAAGAAAACCCTGAAATTACAAGATCCTAGCTCTGCTCATCCATCCACCCCCCAGTTCCCAGTCTGGGCAGAATCAGAGAGTGGACAGAAACTGACAGATGATCCAAGAGATGAAGCAGAAAGAACAAGTTAAAGAACTTAAGTCCCTTTACCAAATGAAGAGCTGAGAAAGAGTAGAGAGAAAGCCAGATGGTAGAAAAGCCAGTCAAGCAATTCAACAACAAAAGACAAATAACCAAATTAAAAAATGGGCAAAAGGCTGACTAGACATTTCTCCAAAGAGGATTTACAAACGGCTAAAGAGCACATGAAAAGATGCTCAACATCATTGGTCATCAGGGACGTGCAAATCAAAACCACAATGAGATACCACCTTACACCCACTAGGATGACTATTTTTAAAATAAAACAAAACAAAACAACAACAACAACAAAAAAAAAACAGAAAATAATAAGTGTTGAAAATGATGCAGAGAAATAGTTACCCTTACACATTTCTAGTGTCATGAAAAAATGGTGCAGCCATGGTGGAAATCAGTTTGGCAATTCCTTAGATAGTTGAAAATAGAATTGCCGTATGAACTTCTTGGTATATACTCCAAAGAACTGAAAGTAGATACTTGAGCAGACATTTTTATATCACTATTTAAGTAATGTTATAGTTGCCAAAAGGTGGAAGCAACCCAAGCATCCATCAACACATGGATAAACAAAATATGAAATATACACCCAATGGGAGATTATTTAGCTGTGAAAAGGAATGAAGTTCTGAGACAAGTTGCAATATGGATGAACCTTAAAAACATCATGTTGAGTGAAATAAGCCAGATACAAAAAGACAAACATTGTATAAGCTTGCTTATAGGAAATACTTAAAAGAAGTAAAATTCACAGAGACAGAGATGATCATAGGTTATGGGTGGTGGGATGGGGGAGGAGGTGTAGGAATAAGGAGTTATTGCTTAATGGATACAGAGTTCTGTTTAAAGGGGTGAAAAAGTTGGGGTAATGGGTATTGGTGAGGGTGTGGCACAATATTGTGATTGTGATTAATTTACCAAAAGTTCACCAAAGCTGTGGAATCTATCTGCTTGCATATGGGCATAAAGTGCAGCTCACCAGAACCTCTTTCTTTGTTCCTCCTATAAGCACTGGTAATGTAAGTCAGCACACACATAAAACAGGCTTTTTATGAGTTTCTCCAGAAACTTTTTTCTTCTTTTTTCTCTCTGTCCCCTAATATTTTTCCTTACTTTCCTTTTCTCTTTCTACCTGTTATCTACTACCCACTTTCTAGGCAGTAGGCTTTCCTCACACTGATTTTAACTTTCAGGAAATACAATCAAGTATTTTCTTTAGCAAAACTTGGTAATGTTTTGAGTTATTTCGTATTATAACCCAGGACACAAGTTGGGTGCTTTATGACCCTTTCTCACTCTGTCCAGCTGAATTGCTGCAAAATTATTTCTTACAGCCTTGAATAGTCCCAACTAGAAATCCTAATTGCAAATTATCCTGATCACATATTACTTTCATTTTGTTAATAGTGACACAACTGCAGAGAAATAAAGAGTAATTGCTAGCTAGAGGGAAGCCAATGAGGAATTCTGTCTACTGTGTGACTTCACCAGAGGAATTGACCATAATCTCCTTATTTATTTAATCTTTTTTACTCACAGTGGACAAAAGGAGACCTTGCAAGAAGGGACCTTGATTTGGGTTACCTGTGAAAGTCAGGTGGCATTCTCAATGGACTGTGACACATCCTTCATTAAGACATTTGAAAGAAGACCTAGCTTGTATAGCAGACAAACTATTCCTTCAAACACACACACACACAAACATGCATACACAGTAATCAATTTCATTAATATTAAAGCCAATCTATCCTTCTGCAATCCTGGTAAGGAGGACAGTGGCACCCAGTGGACAAATATTTGACTGTTTGAGACATGTACTCCATTTTGAAATATTCTCATAATCTAGCTTTAAGAGAAGTGAGTTGTTCTCCTTATCTTTCCCTAGCCTTTTCTCATCCCATTTTCTTTAAAACATCAATTCAGATTTTAAAAATGGGAATGCTCTTACAGTTCTTATCTTTTCAGGGTTAAAAGTAAATTAAAACATTGGAAAAAGCAAAAGTCTCAGGATTGAATCCTTTGAGAACAGTGCCTGTACTTGATTAACCTGTTTCAACAGTAACAGTGGAGACAGCCAAGTTTAATAAAATGCTCAACTTATTAAAAATGGAATATTGAAAATGCCTGTAATGAACCTTACACTTCATACTCTCCTTTTCCTCAAACCATTGCCAACTTCCAATTAAATTCACTTGGTTATGCAAATTTAGCAACTTCAAGGACAATACTTCAGGACAATAACACACATAGATACTGCAACTTAATGTAATTATGCTGTTTATTTGGAGCCATAAAAATGTCCATTTTCAATCTACAGCCCTTCCAATGATTCTTTTCAGCTATGATCTTCTTGGGTAGAGAGACCCTGGTTTATGTGTCTTTCTTCCCAAAACACCTAAGCAGTACCTTACTCATGGTAAGTACACAAGAAGTTGAGTGAACTCCAGATTCCATTTTATATGTTTAATTTGCTAAGCACTGGAAAAAGTAAATACACCTAATCGTTTGGTGTTATATAAAGGGATCATCATGTTAAGAATCTCAAATATTAGGGGACATTTGTATTGGATAAAAATATTTTATAAAGAACAAAAGGATGACTATTATTATGGTTGATTTGAATTTTGCTGACTTAAATGAGAAATCATTAAAAGCCATCCAATTACAAAAGGAACATATATCTTCTTGGTGCAACTTAATGCCAGCTGGAGTGCCCCTTTTTAGTTAACCTTTCAAATATGTTGGAGGCTCTGGAATTCTTAGTTTCTTTACTCAAAATGGTACCTCATGTTCATCATTATATTCTTTGTAACTCACAAATGTGGCACAGTTTGAGGCCTGTTTGTATTTGTTTTAGAGAAAAGACCTGTTGGTAAGTCAGGGCTGTAGCATGTGGCTGAGGTAAAAACTCTCCCCAAAAGGTCCAGGCCTAGGGGAACATACTTTCATCTGATTAATAAACTATAAACACAACCCAGATACTGAGATGCACTTTTGGTAAATTAGAAAAGAAATAGAGGCCACTTGTGTGTTAAACTTACAGTAGACTCAGATTTTACTGCACAGACACACTGGCTTAATTACTTAAAAAAATAATCTCAGAATTGTTTTTTCAGAAGTTTCTAAAAATTATTATTAAAACATGTCAATTCATGAGAAATTAATGTTTATAGCAACTCAGGGATGTCTTCTGTCTTTTTCCCTTCACTGACTGTCACCAAGTGAGCATTGTTGCCCGATGCTAGAGTGGGGGGCCCCCCGACTCTAGGCAGCTTTGCCCTCTGGGCCAGAGCCCTCTAGCCAGTGGGAAAGGGTGACAATAAAAAGGGGATTTTGTTATCTGTAAACTACACTGTTGACAAGGTATAATCACACTGGGAAATGGTCCAGCCCCAGGTCTGAGCCGTACTGTTCCCCACACCTCGGAGACCAGGAACCTGCTGCGGACACAGAGCTCCTAATAATGTGTCTAGGCTGCCCACTGAGGGCCTGGCTGCACCTGTGAGCTGCTTGACTCCTGTGCGTTTCAAAAACTAGAGGGAAAACAATATTTGAAAAACCCTCTTCCAAGAGCATGTCTTCAAATAGTTCTCAGATCATTCTATTCTTCAAATAATTCAAGAAAATTTCTTCTGTGTGATTTCTATGGGTTTTATTTTACCTTTGAGCTTACTGATTTATAATACACCTACACATCGCTTTTTGAGGAAAACCCCTCACCTAAAGGTGGGTTGCCTAACTCATGGACTGTGTGAATGAAAATAAAAATAATGTGAAAGAAATTTATTAAATGCTGAAAAAGTTCATAAAAATTTACGTAATTATTATATATTAAACAAATGCTGTGTGTGTATCAATAGGGGCAGAGGTTAAAACTTGCTTTTGGATTTACATTTGCTATACTGCATACTGAGGAACACGAATTTCCAGTCAGGCTGACAGGTATTACCTGCTCGGATAAGGATTTAGCCTTTTCTTCTGCTTCCTTCAGGCAAATTTTCAAGGCTTCGAGTTGTGCCAAAGTAAACGCCATATGTCCAGTTTCCAGGGATTCCTTCTTTAAAACAATAATCAAGTATTATTTTTTGACATGTAGTTTCCTTAGCACATCTCAAACAACTTTATGGACTAGGGATAGGCTTAATAAACTCACATAAATCCTCCCTTTTTCATCTTTAAGACAGTAATAAACAAGTAAAACATACAAACAACAGACTTATTGAACAGTTTAGGGCCTAAAGTGAGGATAAAAATTGCATATTAAATAAGAAAATGAACAGCTTGAGAAAGTAAAATAAAATTTCCCACAGTGTAATTCAGTTAACCCACATTTTTCTTTTCTTGATACAAAGAGAACTTTAAGAAGTTAAGACCAAAGTTTTACTTTCCTCATGGGAATTCACCTGCAGAAAGCCTATGTTTTTAGCCTTCACTTATCTTGAGGAACAGGGTCATCTAGAACTCAGGGAAGCCCTTGTTTCCTCTGATATCCACTTTTTTATCACAAGTCCCATTAAAGCAAAGACCCTTTAAAGAAAAATGCCACATGCTTTAGAATCAGATTGTTCTTCCCAGAGCATAGCTAATATCACCCAAATCAGCAGATGCCTAGATTTTACCTCTTGAAATAGCTCTTAAGTTACTCTTTCTCAGCTACAAGCTGAAGAGCATGTAAGATTGGTGTGGAACTAATTATAGGCCTTACTGACACTAAACTGCTTTGTGACTCCACTTTGGCTATTGTGACAATTAATGAATAATCAGAAAGCAATATGAAACTTCAAAAGGAAAATCTTACATGTACCAAGATTATGACCTTCCCATAGCCTTCCTGGGCATGTCTTCGTTTCTTGTAAATGCTCAAGCTGCTGCAGCTGCTTCCAATTAACCGCATAAAGAAAGAAGTGTGTTCCTACATATTTTAAGGGTCTAACTTCTGCTTTACTTTTCCTTTTTGGCTTAGAAGACCATCGATTTTGCACATGTGTGCATTTCCTGATGATACAATAGAGCCATCTGGTGGTAAATGGAACTGGCCATATAAATAAAGCATTCCTTCAGTTCCTATAATTGTTCATAAAATTCATACAATTGTTCAGGCCCCTGAACTTTGGGGCCCTGACACTGTCTTCTGATAGAGATGGAACTTCATGTGATGAAGGACAAAGAAATGTCGCTATGTCTCAAGATCAACTTGGATCCTAGGTAAAGCACTGCCACACATGGCTGCATAATCTCCCCAAAAGCCTGCCTTTTGGGGCATGATCATCTTGGGCTGGAATGGTGATACTAGGGATGATGTGAACCAATGATTCTCAACATCCCATAATGATCCTCATAATTTTAAGAGTGGCCTCCAAAAATTCTCAAAAACTTGCCTCAAGGCAAAATTCCGGTGGATTTCTATTTAAGATAGGGGGAGCTATGCTGTACCATGTTTTCAGTAAAAGGGAGAAGTGCAAAAAGGTCAAACTATTCCAAAAAGATTGGGAATCCCTCTTCTAAACTCTTATTTCCAGGGAGAATCTTATTGTCTGGTGTTTGTTCTCAAGAGGGAGTTTTTGTTTTTGCTTTTGTTTTTGTTTTTTAAATTAATGTGAGTAGAACCAACAAGATTAGCTAATCCATTTCTCCAGATCCTTTTCTCCAAACATCCAAAATTTCCCAAGCCAAGAAGGATGGCCATTTCCAGTAAAACAAAAGCATTTTAAGTCAAAGCCAAATGAAACAGGCTTCACCAAAGACTGTTATTAAATAACATAGGACTTTTTGTACAGGTAGGTTTGGGAAATTGTCATGTGTTACAGAACAGGGAGAGACCTGAGCAAACTGAAGAATGCAACATCTGCTTGCTGCACCTTTACCCCAGCTGCCAGCTGTCACTCCTCACTTTGACCAGTCATATCTCTCTATCTCTCATTTACCCTACTCCATTAGGGAAAGAGCCATATACACATATTCACTGAGATAAAAATGGTGCATACAGAACTCTTATGAAGACAAATATTTCTTATAGGAGGCCACCCATATTTACCAAAGTAATAAAAATTAAGTCAAATACAATTTCAGAAATCAGCAAATACAGGATTGAGATATTTTAGAGGTTGGTGTGTGGGCTCAGAAGCCCTAAAAATGCCAGATGTAGTCAGTCATTGTCTCAGTTTTACAGGGTGCAATGGCAGAAGGGTAGAAAGGTAGGTTTTATGTCATTAAGTTCATTACACTTCCAAGCAACTGTGGACACACCTCCTGTAAAGTGGTTTATATTTATCATGTACATGAACACTGTGTCAGTAGCTAAAGTAATTGACAGGTGAATTATATTAATCAAGTGTGTTACATGGTATCAAAATGCTGAAAATATATGAGAAACAGGTGTTTGGGGGTTGAGCCTGTGTCTGTGAATTTCCAAACTGTAAATTCCAGCAAATGAATGGTAATTCCAGTTTTAAATTTTTATTCTTAGTCTTAAAATTTTCTACGTAATATCAAGCCAGCAGTCCAAATATATGTATCTGAGGTAACCAAGATGATCAAACTAAAAGACTACTAAAGATTACTAAAATTTCAATAATCTCTGATTACAGTTAAGATGCCTCCTATTGAGGTTGGTAGTCTATATTAATTGAACACATCTTACATGACATTGTAAGAATAGATTTCCTTTTGGCTGCAGAGGCTCCTCATTTGAAAATCTAGAGGAAAATCTATGTATTTTTTTAAATTTCATTTTTCTTGGTTTATCTAACCCACCCCAGGATCTTCTCATTGAGCCTGTCCTTGCTTTTAAGCCAGTATTTCTCTGTCCTACGGTAACCTCGCTCTTCTCCCTCAGGCATACAAGGGTCTTTCAACCTTCAAGACTGGTTCAAGGTCTCTGACTGAGCCAACCTTCCACTCCTGCCCTAAATCCATGTGCCACACTTAGAAAGGCTCCTGCACGCACAGGCAAAAGCAGGACTTTGTGGAGCATTTAGTTGGAGCTTAATACATAGCTGTTGACTGATTGAAGGCTCAGCAGTCACGTGGGTGGTTGCACCAGAAGAAAGTGTCCTTCATGCTGAGAGGCTGAAACAGTGACGGAGCAATACTTTCCATGCATCCCACATGGAACACTGACAGGGATCAGAGTCCCAAAGAACTCAGTTTTCCAAGGCCAAGGGCCAGACAGCACAGCGGAGGGCAAGGAGATAGTTATGAGGGTGAATAGGTTGCTGTGAGGATTAAATGAGGTAAAGTAGGTAACTCCTGTACAGATTAAGTGCAAAATAAATGTTATTTTTAATAATTCCATTATCTCAACTCTTTCAAAGAGAATAATTTACTATTAAGGCTTTCTTACTTATTTTAAAATCCTAGTTAAAGAAAGTACCTATAGGACACTTTTGTAACAACAAGTGATCAAACAGCAGTGGGAAATTCAGTCAAGTGTGCAATTAAGAACAAACTTCCTGTGTTAAAGATATGCATGTGCATTTAATAAAAACAAGATTGCTAGACAAAGGGCGATTATAGCAAATTCCACCTTTATAGAAGGTTACCCCAATAGTCACCTAATAAGGTATTTAAATTCAAAACTTGTAAAAACAGCAACTATTACTGAAGCCCAGTGGAAAAAAGATCCTAGAAAGTGCCCTCGTTGTGACTGTGAAGGAGATGGCCGCACGACGGTGACACGTGAGCACTAAGGAACACTCAGCTTTTAATTTGGAGGACCCGTTCTGGACCTGCCTGACTCTTCAAAGACTACATGGCTTTGGCCAGCTACTACCCTTCTCAGTTCCCTCATTTTTAAATGAAAAAAACATATTGGTCAAGTCCCAGCAGGAAACAGATGGCCATTCCAATGAGAGTTCGAGGAGAGTTTAATGAAGAGATTATTTACCAATGTGTGGGCATGGTTACAGGCATCAACAAGGGATGATGAGGCACCCCACACCTAAGAACACCTAGGAGTGCAGGTACCATTTGGGAGAAGTAAGGGGAGGGCATCACTACAGGACTCTAGATGAGAACTCTGGGAGAGGGTCACAACACAGGACCCATGACCCTCAGTAGAGGAACACAGCCACGGCCACCCTGCGCCCCAGCAGTGGTGGAGGGAGTGGGGAGGACCAGGGGAATAAGAACCTTGACCTCATCTCCTCTCATCTTCTGTCCTCCAATGGTCTGAATCCAACAAAAGCCAGAGGACAAGAGAGCCTGAAGAAGTAAGTCCACAGAGACTGGCTTCTCAGGAACAGAATACAGTGTAGAAGGGTGGAGAGTAGAAATGGAAGAGGAAATGAAGAAAATTCAACCCAAAGAGGTTTAATTAAATCAGTGGTTCCCAAATGCCAGCCCATGGATCAGTCCTGGTTTGTGATGGCATTTTCATCAGTCAGCAGCCAAAGGACAAAAACAAAAGTTTTAAAAAGTATATTGTGAATTTTTCATTAAGCCAACTTCATCCACTTAGAGGACTGTCCTTTATTCAGAGATTATCATTTTTCTTTTATTTATTTATTTATCCTGTGAAAGGATGTTTCTTAAACAAATTATGGTGATAATATACGGAAATTTTTCTGTTTTAGTGCCTTTCCTTGAAAATTTTTGAAAAGTTGATAGTCCTACGAAAAATAACCCGATTAGTTTTGGGGTGGAAATTCTTACTGGTTTATTAAATCTAAAAATATAGAGACCCCTGATTTAAGTGACCTCTATTGAATAAGTAATTGAATGTTTTATCAAGTGCTCCTGAATTCAACAGACCACGTTCAAGATGGGCCTGTATTCTATATCAAGTTGCCTGCTGTAGCAAGCCTCCAATATACTATTTTTCAGAACAAAAACACATTCCTAAAAGTCTACCTTTTCTCTGGTGAAAGATTTAACTACTTTTCCATATCCATAGCTTTACTATTAGTATAAAATAAAAAAAGTATTCTAGAGGAATTATTGACTCAGATTTTTATTTATAAAACGATTGTTGTCATGGGAGGCAAAGAAAAATGACCAGGTGACATTGATAGCTTCATGAATAGCTTTAAATTATAGCCTACTCAGAACTCTTAACAGGCTGGGTCTAATTTCAGCTCAGTTAAAAGCAGTTCCGTTCATTTAAGTTAAAAAAAAAATGTATTGAGGGCTCACTCTTTGCCATGTACTGTACCAGGTGTTGGGGAAATAAGGAGTAATGCAATAGACAAGTTTCTTTCCCTCGTCAGAATCCTCAGCTTAGAATTTCTCTCCAATACAAAAATCCTAGGATTTGGTTTCATATGAAATCAAAAGAATGCCAAGAGTTTGGTGGTTAAATTAACACTTTTATGCTCACTTATTATATACTACTCTGTGTTTGGGGGCCTCATCCTTTGCTTTTTGTGCTGGTTTGAATTTATTATGACCCCCACAAAAGCCATTTTCTTTAATGCAATCTTGTGGGGGCAGACTTACTAGTCTTTTGATTAGGGTGTGACTTTTGGATTAGGTTGTTTCCATGGAGATGTGAGCCACCCAACTGTAGGTGGGAGCTTTCGATTAGATCATTACCATGGAGTTGTGACCCCACCCATTCAGAGTGGGTCTTGATTAGTCTACTGGAGTCCTTTAACAGAGCTCACAGAGAGAAAGAGCTCAGAGAAGCTGAGAGAGACATTTTTGAGAAAAGCTAAAATATGTAATCCAGAGTTTGCTCCCAGGAGAAGCTAAGAGCTGACACAGACCAGATGCTTGGAGATGCAGACAGAAAGAAGTTTGGAGATGCTAAGCTAAGAAATGAAGCCCAGAGTCTGCCACAGAGACGCTAAGAGAGCCCCAGACAATTAGAGAGAAATGCCCTGGGAGAACAAGCAAGAATGCACAGCAGCTGAGAGAGAGAAGCTATGAGAGACAGAAGCCCAGAGACATTTTGGAGAAAGCCTTTTTGAAACCAAAACCTGGGAGCAAAGGACCAGCAGACACCAGCCACATGCCTTCCCAGCTAACAAAGGTGTTTCGGACAACATCGGCCTTTTTCCAGTGAAGGTATCCTCTTGTTGATGCCTTAGTTTGGACACTTTTTTTGGCCTTAGAACTGTAAATTTGTAATGTAACAAATCCTCTTCATAAAAGCCAATTCATTTCTGGTATTTTGCATAATGGCAGCTTTAACAAACCAGAAGGCTCTTTGATGAGGATTCGGATAGTCCTAACCTATTTTCAAATATTCTAGTTCTATCTCAAATAAGATTAGTTTATATGTTCTTAGAAGTCTTGTACAAGTATTATTAGAGAGTTCTGGTGCAGGAGATAGAGAAAGAGACCTCATAAATAATAGGTATTCTCCTCATTTAAATTAAACTCAATAATAAAACAAGGAGTAGGTTAGAGGAGACGTGAATATGAGCACACATTAGGTTACAAAATTTGTTCTGTGACCTAAAATAGCCCTCTAATGTTTTGATTATAAGGATTAATTTCTTAAAATTTTGAATGTCACAAACCCCTTTGAGAACTCTAATGAACTCTATGAAATCTCTCCCCAGAAAAAAAAAAATGCATGCATGCACAATTGCACACTAATCACACAACCACATATTTTTACATGTACTTTTAGGGTGTTTAAAGCACCCTTCTCAATGTTACCCATGTAGCCCAAATTAAGAATTCCTCATTTAGAAGGAATATTCTATCCCAGACCCTTTTAATTTTTATTCAAAAATAAAATACAAAATCTTAAAAAAATGATATGTTCTTGCTGCCTCTATTATAAATTGTGCAGATGAACAGACAAATATATGATCCATAATCTACAATTTATTCATGTATTCAACATAGTGAGGTGATTGAATTTTATTGTCCCCAATGACCGTGGTTTTTCAAAGTTAGTTTTCTGAATAAATCATTGCTGCCCTGTAAATAATCAACAACAAATGCTATGAGTGAATAAATGCTCAGAGTGATTTTTAGTCCCTAAACAAGTAAACTCTTTAAAAATCCAAGAAATACAATTGCAACATAAGTACTTCAAAACTCCACTGATGCTGTTCCTAAGACCTAGCAAAGAAATGTTTAGTTGAACTGGATGTTCTATGAGAAACCCTTATTTTTCCAAACGGGCATTTGCAGACTTCCCTTTTTACCAAGATCTGAAGGAGAAATGTGTTATGCATCCTTTTGTATCAGATAAAAGTTCAGGCAAGTTCCATAATACATTCCAATGTGATAAGGTAAGCAGAGGACAGCTGGGAGGTCTCATTTCTGCTATGAATTTCCACTTCTTTTAAGGTATCCCAGTCAAAATGACACTAGGAAGCATGGCCATACTATCAGACAAGAAGGCATAGCATGCCCCATTTTAGTTACTCAAGTAGGGCTCAGTTTTCTCTTCTATGAAATGAGATCATTATTCCTAAGTCATTTTGAGTTCTGTAGTAGCCTCCTGTCCTGCCATTTTGGCTGCCCAATGTCTTCCCCTATTTGGAGAATTTCCCATCTCACAAATCCTCTCTCCCCAAAGTAGAAGCCAGAAATTCCCTCTCCAGCTTCCCTGTATCCAAGGAAGATGCTTATGACATAGGCTCCACCAAATACACCCACCAATGTGAGACTTCTATATGGAAGAAAGCAATGGGAAGGAGGGGCCAAACAGAATGGAAGCTAGCAAGATCAACAGGGTCATTCTGCTTTGAGAGGCTGAAGCAGCAGAAGACTTAGAAGTAGCATCTCATACCCAGGGGCAGTGACAAGTGATGTGAGGCCTATGCCCAGTGGCGACAGTAGTAGGTTCCCCACCAGAATCTTGTAGGGTGATAATCAGGTAAGTCTCCAAGCCTGACACTCTGGCTTTCCTAGAGAACCTATGAAACACCAAGTATCCTTTAATAATTCATTTTCCCCTTAACACCAGGTAGAATGGGTTCTGTTGCTTTCAAATAAGAATCTGAATGAAACCGGGCCCCTAAGGTAATTATTAGTTTTTGTTTGTGTGACTTTAAGCGAATAATTTAATTATCCCTGAGCCTCCATTTCCTCATTTATAAAAATGGAGAAAATGACAACTCAAGGGACTGCTATGATGATTAAATATAGAAATGCAGGAAAATTCTTAGAACAATGCCTGATCCATAGAAGGAAGTAAAAAAAAAAAAAATCATTTGAAGATCTAGAGTCTGTTTCTACGGTTTAACATCTGGGAGCTCACAGCCTAGGAGAAAGCCTGAAAGTGGATTACAAAGACCAAAACTCTTAGAAATTCTCTGGTGATCTTGGCATTATGCAACTATATCTAGCTTGGTTACTCCCTACTGCAAAAGGTAAATCATTATGCATAGACTGAAGTAAAAAATACAAAAATGCAGCTGGGGAGGTTACAGAGTGTATCATCCTCTGCCTGCTAAAGAAGATTTTTACTTGGTCTCCTCCATTTCTTCCCTTCCTTGACCTTTTTGCCAGACATGTTCATTTAGGTTTTGTAATGCATAATCGGGTGAAAAGGAGAAGAGCAAGAGGAATATGGAATAGAGCTAAAAGACAAAGTTTTTCAAAAAAATGAGGAGAAAACTTAGGAAATGCTATGCTATGAGATGCTTGCTTATGGAAAAGGAAAAGAGAATTTTTTTTAAGTCTCAGAAATCCCCCCCCATGGTGTTTAATAAATGCAATTTAATCCTGAATATACCACCAGAGTTCACTGTACCCAAATTCAGTTGTGAGTTTCTCATCTGAGCAGTTCTATTTATAAAAATTGGTATTTCATGAATTTTATTCTTCCTTAGAAGTCTTATGAAGAACATTTATTTTTATTTATTTATTTTTTTTAATTAAATAAAACTTATTCTATCTTGCAATTCTCATAGAGGTCCATCTTTTAAATCTGAGACGCATCGCAGGATCTTAGCAATCTTATTTTTCATGTACCTTGAAACAATTTTGCTATTTCAGCACCCTGGTAATAATTTTTATTATTATTCATCAATTATTTCCAATTATGATTTTTAAGAAAGAAAGAAAAATGGTGGAATCACCTAGAATGATAGCAAATAAACATCCTTCTATTTCTTATTGTGTTGCCTGGAGTAATGGATCATCTTTCAAGAAGGCATAAAAGAGAAGATACTATTTTTGTAGTCTGTTTTTAGATTCATTGAACACAGTTGAGAATTCGTAATTTTTCTTTTTTCCATCCACAATGCCCAAAGAGAAGGTAACTGACAGGAAAACATTTCACAATTTGTAGAAAATCAGAAGATGGATGTAAAAAGCTGCACTGTCCAACATGGTAGCCACTAACCACATGAAAATATTGAGTACTAGAAATATAGTTAGTTAGTATTGAGATGCATTTAAATATAAAATAAACATCAGATCTCGAAGACTTGGAATGAAAAGCAAGAATGTAAGATACCTCATTAATAATTTTTATATTGATTACATGTTTAAATGGTAACATTTTGGATATGTTAAAATATGTTATTAAAATTTCACCTGTTTAAATTTTTAATGTGACTGCTAGAAAATTTTAAATTACATATATGGATTGTAGTATTTTCTACTGGACAACACTGTCTAGACTCTAATGTTGATGGTGGAAGTGATCATGCATGTGAAATAGACCATGAGTCTTGATTTCCTAGAACGTAGATGGATTTCTTCAAGTCAAGTATCAATGAGTGAACAACATATTTCTAAGGGGAAAAAGGAAATAGGTTGTAAAGGACTCTGTAACATGGGTTTTCTACATCTTATGTCACAAAGCCTCAGACAAATATAAAAAGTATAAAAATGAAATCCTTGGATTTCCTTATTTTACTAAGAGGAGGTATGACAATACCCTTCTGTCTTTTATAACATTTATGTGCCCAACTTTTTACTTGATACAAAGAAGTTTGCTAAGTTTAAATTATTATTAAAATTTCTATGGGGGATGTTTCTCACTATCCCTTTATTCTTCTGTAAATTATATGAAAAATGACTTTAAAAGTAAAAAATTTTAAAAGGTTTATTTGATCCAGATGGCTAATGATGATGACTATTTTCCTAGTATATTCAAGTTAGGAGCTCCAGTTATTTGAAAGTTACCTTGTGGGTTTTGGACTGTTTTTTTAAACCCAAACCAGTTCTGCAACTGGACAATTTGGAATTTCAGTGTTACTTGATAAGTAGTCATGAAGGAAGTTATTATAGGAGACTTTTTTTCTAGATTTTCAATAACATGATTATCAGAAAAGAATGTAAGAACACATTTGAAGGCAAAAAGGTAAAATGTTGCTATATTTGGAAGGATAAAGATTAATAGGATTCAGAAAATATTCACCAGGGACATGGATATTTCTATTTTAAGAAAGATTCTAAGAAGTAATAATCCCTAGGGAAAAAAGGTTGGTTCTAGAATTTATAACACTTTCCTTAGGCATTTGAGGCAAGCAAGACAGGATTTATTCCTTTCCAGAGAATGTTTCTGAGCCACATTTAACTGAAAAATACCTTACAATTTAATATTCCTTTGCATTAAGTGTATGACTCAAGAAAATATTCTTCCCTAATTGAAAAACACAATGTGTACAGTTATTCAATAGCAAACACATGAGAATCATTCACATAGTTATTGAGCAACTTTTACATGTAAGGCCCAAAGCGAAACCTTGGAGAATAAAGATGGATTAATCACATTCCCCATCCTTCAGGAGCTGACAGTGTGATGAAGGTTAAGAAAGGAAGGAGAGAGATTCAGATAAGTGGACTTCAATATTATGAGGATGGGAGAGGAGAAAAGGAAAAGACGTGTTGAGCGTCATCTCTGTAACATGGGTTTTCTACATCTTATGTCACAAAGCCTCAGACAAATATAAAAGGTAAAAAAATGAAAATAAAAACCATCCAGAATCTAACCACACAGAGATGGCCACATTTGCATGTAAGATGAGTGAACAACATATTTCTAAGGGGAAAAAGGAAATAGGTTGTAAAGGACAGACTCTATCACAATATCAAACCATTTTGAATCATTATCATTTGTGATCCTTTGTGATCATTTTCAATTAAAAATGTCATAGACATACCTATATTTCAAAAATGACAGATTATCTTCCAATAATTTTTAAAAGTACCGTAATTCTTAGTGTTCACAGTAAATTCTACCATATGCATATGCCAGTTTGCTTTATTAATTCCCTACTGCTGGGCAAATCTGTAATAAACATATTTATATATACATCTTTGCAAACTTGTACTATCATTTACCTATGATAAATTGCAAAAGCTGGATTCTAGAATATAAAAGTATGTATTAGATATATATTAAAGATTATATTCTAGGGATTAACACTCTCACCAACAGTATTTGAGAATCCCGGTTTCCTTACACCTTTGCCAATAATGGCATTTTCAGTACTTTTGTATTTGCCAAACTGACAAGTATAAATGATATCTAAGTGCTTAAAATTTTTGTTTCTTTGCCTTCTATTGCGTTTGGACACCTTACTGGATATTTGCATTTTTCTCTTGTAGATTGTGGTTTGTGTCCTTTGTCCATTTTCTATCTTCTGAGTACTAATCTTTTTCTCATTGATTTAGAAGAGATCTTAATATATCAAATATTATTTTGTGTTAGATGTTACAAATTTTTTTATTACTTACTTTGAAAATTTATAAAGGCTCATAAATGGTTTGAAATAGTGGTAAACGGTAAGTTTTCTTATGAGAAACAAAATTTTCAGAGACTAAATTATTCTGTCATCTGTGTGAGTTAGCATAGCTGTTTGCAAAGAAAGTCAAGTTTTTGAAGAAGCAAACTCTAATTGAAACTTGAAGAAACCCTCAATTTCTCTGAAACTCATTAAATTCAGATAATGCACCAAACTGATTCAAATTGTTAAACGTTTTAGAAAATAACTGATGGACTCTGACCCAGACTAACACATACAGCTCAGCTACTGATGTGAAGATCATGGACTATTATTCCCAACAGCAAGTTTCAATTCAACAAAGCTATCAAAACAAATTAAGCCAATGTCATCCAATCTGCCTGCTGATACCTAAGGTAGCCATAGGCCAAGCTTTATCCCCAAAAGCTGGCTTCGTCATGCTTCTCACCCCAGTTTTACCCCCACACTTTTCCTACCTCTCTCTAAATATCCGAAGAGTCCTAAAATTTACCCTTTTGGGAAAGGCTAGATTAAATAATTTTCCTAGTGCTTGAGAGGATGTTCTCTCTCAGGGAATTTTGAACAGTTTTGGAATGTATTTTGATTCAGATTACAGCAATTGATGTATGCACTCAAAGTCTGACTGATTGGTTAGATGTACCCCCTGAACATGTTCCAACCTTGTCCTGTTTTCCTTTGATCTAAGCATTCCGTTTCAGAAGATGAGACAATTGTATATGAAACATGATTTTATCCAAAATATTAATTCAGAGTAAACTTTGAACTCTAATAAGCATATATATATATATATATATAAAGCATCTGTTCCTTTTTTACATCCCACAATTCTCCTCCCCTCTATGCACACAAGTTTCTCAGCATTCCCACCTTCACAGAAAATAAAATGTTCAGCACTACATAGACAGCGACAAATTGGCATGCTTTCCAGAAAAAAAATGTCTGTTTGGAACTTTTTGCCATTTGAAGGAGACAAACAGAGAGAAAAATGTCTGGGCATCTGATAAAACAAATCTGCAGACATGCAAATGCTTCAGTTTATAGTGGTCCTTTGCACCATTGAGTCTCTTGGGGAAATTCTGGAAAACATTCTGTCTGTGAACAATCTCTTTCAGTGCCACATGCTTTCTAAATTTCTTTGCCTATTGACATTATAATAATAAAGAAAGATATCTGTATGATAACAGTACCTTTTGTTTCTTATACATTCAATCTATCATAGAAATTAAATATGAAATAAGTCATCTTGCCCGATTGTTTGCAAAGGATAGTTTTCCCAAGGGCTCTTCCCAGTTCTTTGGCCAACTTCATTTCAAACTGCTAAGATCTGTTCTCGAGTTAAATAGTTTATCATTAAAATAAGAAATCCTGGAACTAATGCTTTGCTTTAGTTTATATCTCTATATAGCATTACCTTTCTTTTCAGAGGTTTATTTAGATTTTTTTTCTATTTAGATTTAAATTGCTGTAACTTTCCATATACCAAAATATTTCTAGAACTCCCCCCAGGAATATGGTATGATTTCACGTCTCTGTCCCTCTCTTTTTTTTATTAGAGAAGTTGTGGGTTTACAAAACAATCATGCATAAAATACAATATTCCCATATTCCATCTTCTTGAATTAATGTAGGTAGTTTGAGTGTTTCAATGAATTTGTCCATTTCATCTATGTTACCTAATTTATTGGTCTACAGTTGTTCATAGTATCCTCTTATGGTCCTTTTAATTTCAGCGGGGACAGTAGTAACATCACCCTTTTCATTTTTATTTCCTTTATTTATCTCCTCTCTCTTTTTTTTTTTCCTTCAGTCTACCTGAAGTTTTGTCAATTTTATTGATCTTCTGAAAGAACAAACTTTTGGTTTTGTTGATGCTCTGATTTTTTTTTGTTCTCAATTTCATTTATCTCCACGCTAACCCTTATTTCCTTCCTTCTGCTCACTTTAGGCTTGGTTTTCTTTTCTTTTTCTAGTTCTTCCAGTTTTGAAGGTAGGTCTCATTTGAAATCTTCGTTTTTAATATAAGCATTTAAAGCTATAAATTTTCCATTCAACACTGCATTTGCTGCATACCCTAAGTTTTGATATGTTGTATTTTCATTTTCATTCACCTCAAGATATTTCCTAATTTCTCTTGTGATTTCCTCCTTAACCCATTGGTTGTTTAGGAGTACATTGTTTAATTTTCACATATTTGTGCATTTTCCATTTCTCCCTCTGTTATTGATTTCTGGCTTCATTCTGTTGTGATTGGAGACAATACATGATATGATTTCAATATTTTTTAACTTATTGAGATTGTTTTGTGACCTACGATATGGTCTATCTTGGAGAATGACCCATATGCACTCAAAAAGAATGTATATTCTGTTGTTGTTGGTTGAAATGTTCTATGTATGTCTCCTAGGTCTAGTTGGTTTAGAGTATTGCTCAAGGCTTGTATTTCCTTGTTGATCTTCTGACTAGATGTTCTATCCACTATTGAAAGAGGTGTATTGAAATCTCCTGCTATTAATGTACAACTGCCAATTTCTCCCTTCAAATCTGTCAGTATTTGCTGACAGATATTTTGGGACTCTGCTGCTAGGAACATGCATATTTATAATTCTTACTTCTTCCTGTTGAATTGTCCCCTCTACCAGCATGTAGTGACTGTCTTTGTCCCTCACAACTGTTTTTGTTATAAAGTCTATTTTTATCTGATATTAATGTAGATATTCCAGCTCTCTTTTGGTTACTACTGGCAAGGTATATTTTTTTTCATCCTTTCATGTTCACCCTACCTGTGTCTTTGAATTTAAGGTCAGTCTCTTGCACACAGTATATAGTTTTGTCATGCTTTCTTTTCAGTATGCTAATATCTGCCTTTTGATTGAAAAGTTTATTAAAGTTACCACTGATAATGCAGGACTTTCTTCTGCCATTTTGCCATTTAATCTTTGTAAGTCTTATACTTCTGTTTGGCCCTCAAGTCTTCGATTAATGCCTACTTCTCTATTCATTTCATTTTTTGTGTGTTGTACCATTTGAGTGCCTATCTGAAAATATTTTTTATATATTTTTCTTGTGGTTACCATGGGGTTAAAATTTAACAACCTGAAAAACAGCAATCATATTTGGTTTGATTCCAGCTTGATTTCAATAGCATATACATACACTTTTCCTATACCCCTCTGTCCTCACACCTTTTTTTGGTACTTGTTATCAATTATAATTTTGTACCTTGTATGAACAAAATTATGGATTCATCATTACTTTTTATGCAGTTGTATTTTAGCACCTACTCCAAGTAGGAAACGGAGTTACATACCAAAAAATACAATAGTATTTGCATTTATAATTACCCAAATGGTTTCCTTTACCAGAGATCGTTATTTCCTCATGCCACTTTAACTTACTGTCTAGTGTCCTTTCCGTTTAGTCTGAAGAACTCCCTTTAGCACTGCTTGTAGGGCAGATCTCTTGGTGATGAATTCCCTCTTTGTTTATCTTGGAATGTCTTACTCTCTTCCTCATTTTTGAAAGAAAGTATGGCCAGATACAAAATTCTTAGTTGGCAGTTGGTTTCTTTCAGCACTTTAAAATATGACAACCCACTGCCTTCTTACCTCCATGGTTTCTGAAGAGAAATTGGCACTCAGTCTAACAGGAAATCCTTTGTACATGACACATTGTTTTCCTTTTGCAGCTTTCAGAAATCTTGTTCCTTGTCCTTTGCATTTGATAGTGTTATCAACATACAATGGGGTGTATTTTTTTTCATGTTTATCCTCTTTGATGCTCTCTTGGCTTCCTGGATGTGCATATCCACACCTTTTACTAAGTTTGAGAAGTTCTCTGTCATTATTTCTTTGAATATTCCTTAAGCTCTTTTCTCTCCTTCTCCTTCTCGAACTCCCATAATGCATATATTGGTAGGTTTGATGGTATCCTGGAAGTCTCTTAGGCTATTTTTGCTTTATATAATTTGTTTTCCTTTCTGCTTCTCAGCCTGTATCATTTCATTTGCCTTGTCTTCAAGTATGTGGATTCTTTCTTCTGCCAGCTTCAGTCTGCTGTTGAACTTTTCATTTCAGTTATTGTGGTCTTCATCTCCATTAGTTCTATTTAGTTCCTTTTTTTAAAAAAATTTCTCTCTCTTTACTAAGATTCTCATATTGCTTATTCATTGTTTTCCTGATATCCTTTATTTCTTTCTCTGTATTTTATTTAATTGCTTTGAGCATTTTTAAGAACTTTTTCTAAAAGTCTTTGTTTGGTATGTCCACATTCTAATCTTCTTCATTGGTGTTTTCTGGATTTTTATCCTCTTCCTTTGGATGGGGTATCATTTCCTGTTTCTTTGTTGGTCTTGCAGTCTTTTGTTGCACATTGTACATTTTAATATTTTAAAATGTTAACTCTGGGACTTATTCCCTGAGATGTCTGTTTCTTGATTTTGTAACCAGTTAATGATAACAGAGATTTTCTTAAGCTTCAGCCCACCTATCATATCAGGAAGCTCTTTTCTGGGCCTGAGTCTTGTCCTGGGCTTGTGTCTATTAGTTGTTTTGGAGTTACTCTGTGTTCTGGTTTTCTAAAGCTGCCGTTAGGCAAAATACCAGAAATGGATTGGCTGTTATAAAGGGGATTTATTTGGTTACAAATTTACTGTTCTAAGTTCATGAAAATATCCAAATTAAGGCATCAACAAGAGGATATCTTCACTGAAGAAAGGCTGATGGCATCCAGAACACCTCTGTCAGCAGGGAAGGCATGTGGCTGGCATCTGCTGGTCCTTCGCTTCCAGGATGCATTTCAAAATGGCTTTCTCCAAAATGTCTCTGGGTCTCTCTTAGCTTTTTCAGCTCCTGTGCATCTAAGCATCAGTGTCCTCTCTTAGCTTCTCCAGAGCAAACTCTGGACTAGCATCTCCAAACATCTCCAAGCATCTCCAAGTGTCAGCATCAGTGTCAGCTTTTAACTTGTCTCTAATACATCCCTCTCAGCTGCTCTGAGCTCCTTCTGTTTGTGAGCTCTTTTATAGGATTCCAGTGATTAAATTAAGACCTACGTTGAATGGGCAGGGTCCATATCTTCATGGAAATAATTTAATCAAGTGATTCCAACCTAATCAACACTAATGCGTTTGCCCCCACAAGACAGCATTAAAGAATATGGTTTTTTGAGGGACATAATTATTTCCAAACCAGCACACAGAACAATGGAAATGAACTGAGAGTTCAGAAATAGACCGTCACATCTATAGCACATCGATTTTTGACAAGGTTGTCAAGTCCCCTCAATTGGGAAAGAATAATCTCTTCAACAAATGGTGCTGGGAGAACTGAATATTTATATGCAAAAGAATGAAGGAGACCCCTTATCTCACACTATATACAAAAATTGACTCAAAATGGATCAAAGACCTAAATATAACAACCAGGTCTATAAAAATCTTAGAAGAAAACTTAGGGAAGCATCTTCAGAATCTTGAGTTAAGCAAAAGTTTCTTAGACCTTACACTCAAAGCACAAAAGAAAAAATAGGTGAGTAGGACCTCCTCAAAATTAAAAACTTATGCTCCTCAAGGAACTTTATCATGAGGTGAAAAGACAAACTACTTAATGGGAGAAAATATTTGGAAACCACATGTCTAATAAAGGTTTAATATCCAGAATATAAAAAGAAATCCTTCAACTCTACAATAACAAAATAATCCAATTTAAAAATGGGCACAAGACTTGAATAGACATTTCTCCAAAGAGGATATACAAGTGGCTAAAAAGCACATGAGAAGATGCTCAACATCATTAGTTATTAGGGAAACATAAGTCAAAAGCACAATGAGATACCATTTCCCAATCACTAGAATAGCTACTATTAAAAAAAAAAAGTGAGAGGATGTGGAGAAATTGGCACATTCATTCACTGCTGGTGGAAATGTAAAATGGTGCAGCCATTGTGGAAGACAGTTTGGCAGTTCCTCAGAAAGTTAAGTA
The DNA here is from genome assembly GCF_015220235.1 of Choloepus didactylus. Taxonomy (NCBI): domain Eukaryota; kingdom Metazoa; phylum Chordata; class Mammalia; order Pilosa; family Megalonychidae; genus Choloepus; species Choloepus didactylus. The sequence goes on along the minus strand of NC_051319.1, from coordinate 69,046,312 downwards.
TAGAGTTACCATATGCCTTGGCAATCCCACTACTAGGTATATATCAAAAAGAATTTGTAGCAGGGACTCAGACATTTGCACACTGATGTTCATAGTGGCATATTCACAACTGCTAAAAAATAGAAGCAACCCAAGTTGTCCATCAACTGATAAACAAAGAAACAAAATGTGGTATATGTATGCAATGGAATATTATTCAGCTTTAAAAAGGAATAAAGTTCTGATTCATGCTACAACATGGGTGAACCTGGAAGACATCATTTTAAGTGGAATAAGCCAGACACCAAAGGACAAATATCATATGATTTCACTGATATGAAATAATTAGTATAAGCAAACTCATTGAGTAAGAAGCTATCATATAGGTTTCCAGGAGCCAGATTGATAGTAGGGAATGGGGAGTTAATGCTTAAATTGTACAGAATTTCTATTTGGGTTTATTGTAAAGTTTGGTAATGGATGGAGGTGGTTGTATCAACATTGTAAATATAATTGACAGTACTGAACTATATATATGTGGATGTGGTTAAAAGGGAAAGTTTTAGTTTGTATGTATTTTATTTAGAATAAAAATTAAAAGAAAAAACAGAATTGTACAATAGTGTAGGACTATAGTATAATTTTAAAAATGTTCTTTCATGAATTATAACAAAGGTACAATACTAATGCGAAGTGTCAGTAACAGGGAGGTAGATGTGGGAACTTTGTATTTTGTATATTTTATGCAACTTCCCTAACAAAAAAAATTAATATGATAAATAAATAAATACTGAAAAGAAAAAAAAAGAAGCCATGGTCAGCAACTGACTATGCACACCCCTGATCTTGTGGAAGAGGATTTTTGTGTTCCTTCTTTACCAGTCAGCTAGGAGTAGAACCCCACAGGGACTGCCACAGGGTGGGCAATGGGTGCCGGTAACAGCCGTAGGGAGAAAGCACTGTGCTGTAACTGAGGAGCCTCTTCCTCCCATTCTTTCCTGGATGCTCTATAGTGTTCTACTGGCCTTGGAGTTTCAGAATAGTTGTTTCCCATAGTTCCTGCCTGTTTAATAGTTGTCCTGGTGGAAGGACTGGGTCAGCAAGTTTCCTACTCTGCATCTTCCCACAATCCTCACCTCTCTTCTCTGTCTCTTGAAGGTATTTTTGGCCATGTTACTTCTTTGGCTGATGAACTGGGAACAGAAGTGGTGTGTGTAACCTCTGGGTGGGGCATTCGCTGTGCACAATTTGCCCCTCCTGCCCATCTAACCTGATTCAGCAAAAGTCCCTTGGTGACTATGATGAGCAGAGCCCATCTGCCTAGCACCTTCAATTGGTGTTGTGAAGGAGAAATAAATTATTCAGGTAAATAAAATATTAAGGTAACCATTAGCCAATTGCAACTTATAACCTTCAAAATTGTAGTGATGGAGCTCAGCCGGGCAGAGCATGTGCGGCCGCCGAGCACATGGGCCTGCGGGCCGGGCGGGCTTGGAGCGGCCTGGATGAGGAAGACTGGCGAGGAGCCAGGGGTTCACAGTGGTCCCCAGCACCCCTCGGTCGACCCCTAGTGGATTTGCAAATGGAAAGGATGTCAGCAGCCCCAGTGACCTTTGAGACACGGCTGGATCCACCCTCCAGCCCCAGGACTGATCTTGTGATCAGGAGAGAATTAAAAAGATGCCCCTCAGGACAGCTGCACCTGTCAGTTGCCTGGAGCTGCGTCCAAGGATTTTTCTGAGCCTGATGGATTTACAGTGATTGGTCGGCAGCCTGGGGAATAAGGCCGCTGGAGGCTTTGTCTGGAATGACGCACACCTGCACGTTTCTGGATGTTGGAAGTGGTTGAAGGCAGGCCCTAGAATCCTGTTATACCTGGGATTTAAGTACTATAGATCCGAAAAGCATGTGTGTCCTCTCAGCACTTCACAGGGACTTGAGAAATGCCCTTCCCTGAACTAAAGCTGGATTTTCTTGGGATTTGGAGAATTAAGATTTGGCCACTGGAATCCCCTTCCAGTTGCGTCCCATATTCCTTTGACATTTACCCATTGCTTTTTGAGTAGTGCTTTACTTTCTGGCACAAGATGTTCCAGGCTCATCTTGTACTTTCCCTGCCCTAATCTGGAATCAACCATCATGTCTGTGGAATTGTTGCCAGAAGTGCATAATCTGGACCTAACGATGAGGAGATTAGACAAACCCAAATTGAGGGGCATTCTACAAAACAACTGGTCAGTACTTTGCAAAAATGGCAAGATGATGGAAGACAAAGAAAGACTGAGGATCATTCTGGATTAAAGGAGACCAAAGGATGTGGCAATTCAATGCAACATGTGGTCTGGATTGGATTCTGGATTGGAAAAGGACGTTATCGTGAAATGGGTGAGATTTGAATCAAATCTCTCGATTAAACAATAATTTTGTATTAATGTTAATTTCCTGATTTTGATAGTTGTAATGTGGTTATATACAATGTTCGTATTTGAGAAATCAGACAGCTGTATGGGAATTCTTTGTATTTTTTTTCCAACTCTTTTTATTATGAGTCTAACATGTTTTCAAAATGAGAAGTTAAAAGAAAAATTACATATAAGCAATAAAATCAATTTATATGTGTTGACCTGGAAAGGGGTCCCTCAGTCAATTAATTTAGAAAATGACAAGTTGTAGAACTGGTTCTATAGAATTAGTCCATTTCTGTAAAAACAAGACAGAGCGATATGGCACATATACATATTTATCTACACTTGGAGAGATTCTGAGAAGGGTCTGTACTTCCTGTTAACAACTGTTTCTGAGAAATGAGGTTAGAAGGTGTGGGACAATGGGGGCTTTTGCTTTTTGATGGTTTTCTTTTCTTTTCTACCTTTTTTTCTTAACAAAGAGCATGTTGTAATTTTATAACAGGAAATTGTTAAGAATGTGGTGTATGTGTATGGGTGTGCTTTTCCATGTGTCTGTCTAACTTGGGGGCCTCCCTGCCCCAGCTCAGCTTCTGTTGCATTTTCCAGCACAAGTGGCGTGGTGCAGAAAGTCTTGCCTGATGGACACTCACTCATTTTTCACTCCACTAACCTCTTTCCCACCACTGAAGTTTTCCAAATTAGAAACACAGAGAAGGCCCGCAGTCAGTGCTGGCTAACAGTGACACCAGCTGACTCATCCTACCCCTATCCAAGGAAGCTGGCAATTGTTAACCCTTGAAAACTTTAGGGAGAACTTTATTCCTAAGTTTGTATGACTTTGGTCTCCCCAGGGGAGTGACACTCATCGTATTTGCAATGATTCATTAAGTGGTGCTTGGTATCCCTAAGCCCAATTAATTAGTGAACTGTCATCAGTTCCTCTTAGGAATTTTCAGTGATCACTGGAGTCTTATATTTAAAGTAACAGTTTCATTTAAGTGAATTTGTTTTTATGTATTAGGTTTGTTTTCTCATTTCAGGGTAGACGCTCCTTGATTTAAGAAAGGAGGAGTGAGAATGGATGTAACATTTTTTTGAGGGCTTTCTGTGTACCATGAGCTAAAATTACAAATGCTTGATAATATAATTTCCCCACTAGTAGGTAACATTCTTTCCATTTGCCAATGATGAAAGTGAGGCCAAAAGATATGTCCCAGCAGGCTTTGTGGTATAAACTGTCTTAGCTCCTGAAAGAACTGTCCCCCATCCACTTGCCTCACTCCTTTTGAAGCTCTTTCTTCAGAATGGTTCTGCTTGCTTCCTTCAGCTCTCAGGGCTTCCCCATCACCTTTTGTAGCTCCTAAACATTAGCTGTTTTTTTGTCTTCTGGGTTGTCTGCCTTGCTCCAGCATGGTGTCTCCTTGGATGATTGCTCAGTAACAGTTATAATGATGGCGATAAGCATAGAAATAGAATATATTGGTGTCTTTATTGAACCTTGGCTGTAATGGGAAAAATGCTAAGTGCACCCAGACATTAGATAATTGCTCCTTCCAATCACCTGTTGAGGTTGCAGGGCCTCACTGTGATATGGGGAGCCTCAAATTCGCAGCCAGTTCTGTCTAAGAGCTGGAAGTTAGGTCTGTCTAATGCCTAAGACCATTTTCTTTAAATTTCAGTATTCAGTTAGATGTTTAAGTTCTGGCACCAGATTTTTTTTTTAATTAAATTCAGTTTTAATGAAATATATTCACATACCATACAGTCATGCATGCTGTACAATCAACTGTTCACAGTACCATCATATAGTTATGCATTCATCACCACAATCTATTTCTTACATCAGAAAGAATCAGAATAAGAATAAAAAATAAAAGTAAAAAAGAATACCCAAACCATACCCCCCATCCCATCCTATTTTTCATTTAGCTTTTGTCCCCATTTTTCTACTCATCCATCTGTACACTAGATAAAGGGAGTGTAATCCACAAGGTTTTCACAATCACACTGTCACCCTTGTAATATACATTGTTATACAATTGTCTTCAGGAGTCCAGACTACTGGGTTGGAGTCTGATAGTTTCAGGTATTTGCTTCTAGCTATTCCAACACATTAAAACCTAAGAGGTGTTATCTATATAGTGTATAAGAATGTCCACCAGAGTGACCTCTTGACTCCATTTGAAATCTCTCAGGCACTGAAACTTCACTTTGTTTCATTTCACATCCCCATTTTGGTCAAGAAGATATTCTCAATCCCACAATGCCGGGTCCAGATTCATCCCCGGGAGTCATATCCTGTGTTGCCAGGGAGATTTACACCCCTGGGAGTCAGGTCCCATGTAGGCGGGAGGGCAGTGAGTTCAACTGCCGAGGTGTCTCAGTTGGAGAGAGAGAGGGCCACATCTGAGCAACCAAGAGGCACTCAGGGGGAGACTCTTAGGCACAGTTACATGCAAGTTTAGCCTCTCCTTTGTGGTAACTAGCTTCATAAGGGCAAGTCCCATGATAGAGGACTCAGCACATCAAACCACCAGTGCTAATGTTTGCTGGTACCAGATTTTTACAAGCTATTTCTCCACCAAAAATTATTGCCACCCATTCCCAGATGTTATAAATATATGGATGAACTAACATTAATACACATCACCATTTTATCCATCACAAAATCAAACTAATCATGAAGTGTTCAAACAATCAAGTCAAAAGCACATAAAGTATTTGCTCTCTGCTTAATTCATTAGCAGAAACTTTCTTTGGGCATGGAAGGCAGTGAGAGAATAGGAAAAAAAAAATCCATCTTCCAACAAAAATAGTAATTATCTTCGATAGTTGATTACCTTCCAAAATGACAAGATTTTAAGAAATTTTGCCACTTAAAATTGTTTTTGCTACAATTTAAAAAAATCATCACATAACAAAATATCTCCCAAGATATTTGCTACATTAAAATAAAGTCCTGTTCTTTATGTCTTACATAAGTCAGTTACCATTATACTGGAAATATTTCATAGACTCTTTCCATTCTTTCTTTCAAACCCTCAATGTTAAATTGCACACCAAAATTCAAGTATTAATTGAACTGTAAGGCTTTTTATGTCTGAAGACATAACAGACATAGAGTATTATTAAATGCACCTTCAACCAGAGGTTTGTGATTTTTGACATAGATTTTTTTATTTTTAAAACAGCACAACATGAAATTTTGGGAAATACATTAAATAATCTCCTAACACTTGGTAAATCCAATAAAAGCAATGGCTGTGCAAATCCTAATGTGTCTTCATGTGACTGTGACAATATAAATTTACAATAAATAGGCAAATAACCATATAGACCCTGTCTTTAGAGTTTGAAATGACCATAGGGGTAAACCACATCAATCTAAGATGAGATCATTCTGTGTGAACTGAATATGCAAATATTGTGCTGGGTATTTTGGCTCCCAATTTTTCTACATTTAATATCAATAAAATTCTAACATAAGAAAAAAAATTTAATCATAATTGAATTAAATATAAAATCAATAGTTTTCATCTTTCCTGATGATAGCCATAGAAGAAAAACTTATTTCTTACCAATTACATGAATCTATCACTACTAATTTTCTATGCATTTCTTAACCTGATCTTCTTTATAGAAGTTTTTATGCTTAGAATTTAGATTACATGATTTAAATTGGGTGAAGTCTGAGATGGTTGTAGAGGAGCAGTGGTGGAAATAGGGAAAGGAGAGTATGATATGGATCAGCCCCTCACCTGTTACAAGATCTCAACTTGAAAGTAGATATAAGAGGTTAAACAATGGGTAGAAACCCCACCCAGCATCTCACATCCCAAGATATGGGGGAACAGCATTAGCTGCCTTTAGCAGGTGTCCCTAGAAGTAATGATTCCATTTATATACAATTTATGTTCTTTTGTAGGAAAAAGTAAAATTTTTAGATTAAATATATGTCCACTGCCATGATTTATTACATGAAGCATTTTACTTCCTAAGTTTGCAAACAGCAGACCTGCATTATAAGAAGTGTTAAAAGAACCCCCTGAAAAGAAAAATATAGCAGATGGAAATGTAGATCTACACAAGTGAATGAATAGCACAAGAAATGGTAACTACAAGTATATAAGATTTTATCTTGTATTCAAATGTCTTTTTTAAAAAAAAACTTGATTGTTGAAACAAAAATAATAATGTAGAGTGGGGGTTATAATATATATAAAAATAAATGTGCAAAAAAGCAGCCCAAAGCTCAGAAGAAAAGAAATGAAAGTATACCATTGTAAGATTCTTATATGTGAAATGGTGTAATATTACTTGAGAGAGAATGTGATGTTAATGACACCTACTATAAACCCTAAAGAAATTACTAAGATAACAAAACCAAGAGTTATAGGTAATTAGCCAACAAAGGAGATATATTGGAATCATTAAAAAATTCAATTAACTTAAGAGCAGAAAAAAAAGAGGAAAAGGAAAAAAAGAACAGATTATATATATATATATATATATATATATATAAAGGCAGAGATTATCGAAAGCAAGAACCAATAACATGCTGCTTAGAAACATCAAATATAAAGACTCAAATAGGTTGAAAGTAAATGAATGGGGGAAAACTATATCATGATAAACACTAATAAAGAAAAACTGGAGTAGCCATATTATTATGAAAGTAGATTTCAGAGCAAAGAATGTTACCAGGGATAAAGAAGGTCATTTCATAATGATAAAGGGGTCAATTCATCTAGAGGCTATAATAATCCTAAATGTTCAGACACCTAAAACAAAAGTTCAAATTACATGAAGCAAAAACTGATAAAACAACAGAGAGAAAGAGAAATATAAAAATCCACAATGACAGTTGGAGACTTCAATAACTCTCAGTTAAGGACTGATAAAACAACTAGAGAAAAAGTCAGTAAGATATAGAAAATTTGAACAACACCGTTATTTTAGTTATCTATTTCTGCATAACAAATTACTCCAATCCTTAGTGGCTTAAAACAATTGTTGTTATCTCACACTTTCTGTGGGTCAGGAATCTGGGTGTGTTTTAACTGGGTGTTCTGTTTTTTGGTCTTTCACAAAGCTGCAGTCATGTCAAGTCTTGACTGGGAAGAATCCAATTCCTAGTTCATTCATGTGGATTGTTGATAGGATTAAGTCTTGCAGACTATTGGACTAATGCCTTAATCCTCACAAGCTGTTAGCTGGAGTCCTTCCTTGGATCTTTGCTACCTGGTCCTCTCTGTAGAGCATCTCACAATATGGAAGCTTGCTTCATCAGAGTGAGCAAACGAAAAAGCAAGACAGGGCCAGCAAGTGAGAGTACTAGCAAGATAGAAATCACAGTCATTTGTGACCTAACCTCAGAAGTGACATTCCATCACTTTTGCCATATTCAATTCATTAGAAGTAGGTCACTGGAGCCAGCCCACATTCAAGAAAAAGACATTACACAGGGGTATGGATACCAGGAGATGGGACTCATTGGGGGCCATGTTAGAAGCTGCCACAAACCTTAGCTGCTAGACCTAACTGATGTTTTTAAAATAATCTCCCCAGTAAGAGCAGAATACATGTTATTTTCAAGTGTACACAAAACATTTATTAAGATAAACCATGTGCTGGGCCATAAAATAATTCTCAATAGATTTAAAACAATTTAAGTCTTATAAAACTTAATCTATTACCACTATGGAATGTCATTAGAAATCAATAGATTAGGGAATGGGGAAAGATGGCAATGTAGGGAGATGTTGAATTTAGTAAGTCCTCCAGAGCAATTAGTAAATATCCAGGATCAACTAGTAAATAATCTGTAACAACTGTTTGGGGGACAACCATGACTGGACACACATCATATATGAGTCTGGAATGGGTGGACTGACTGAGATATCAGCATAAAAACTGGAAACTTGACACTGATTACACCCTTCTCCTGAGACCTGGGCCTGTCTGGTCTGGGGAAATCTGATTGGGGTAATCAAGGAAACCAGATGCCTAGACAACAAAAAATTATGAGTCACACTAGGAAAAACAAAGATACGATGCAGTCAAAGGAACAAACTTAAACTTCAAATGAGATACAGGAGTAAAACAACTAAATGATGTTCAAACAAATATGCTAAATCAATCAAAAAATCAAATCAACAAGTTGAGGGAAATTATGGCAAAAGAGATGAAGGATATAGAGAAAACATTGGGTGAACATGAGGAAGAACTCAAAGTTTGAAAAAAAAAATTGGCAGAACTTATGGGAATGAAAGGCACAATAGAAGAGCTGAAAAATACAATGGAGACATGCAATAGCAGATTCGAAGGGGCAGAAGAAAGGATTCATGAGCTAGAGGACAGAAAATTTGAAATCCTACACACAAAAGAACAGATAGGGAAAAGATTGGAAAAATATGAGCAGAGTCTCAGGGAATTGAATGACAATATGAAGCACACAAATTTATGTGTCATGGGTGTCCCAGAAGGAGAAGAGAAGACAAAGGAGGCTGAAACAATAACGGAGGAAACAATCACTGAAAATTTCTCATCTCTTATGAAAGACATAAAATTGCAGATCAGTCATGCCCCAGTAAATTTTTTAGGAAGAAATAAACAAAAAGTTCTACTGAGATATCATTTCTCATCAATTAGATGAGCAAAAACCAAAATCAAAATGAAAACATAAAAACAAATTAACCTACTTCCTAGAATAGCAACAAACCTTTATAAGAATATAATATATATCTTATTGAAATGTTTGGTTAAAGCACAAGTGATATATTAACAACCTTGATTCATTAATGATTTGAAAGTGTGCTCATCAAAAGGAATAATCTTCTTAAATTCATTTAATAATGCTACAATTTAGAGATATCAGAAATGTGACCAATTATAAATATATGTATTTCCAGGAAAAAAATACTATGTTATACCAAGTACTAAAAAAAAGAACAGAATTTATATGATGTGGCACTATTTAAGAAATTAAAACAAAATGGGCGTTGCTTGCCTTCTCTAATTTATCAAATGTAAAATCTTCTAGTTTCTTTAAAGTAGCTTGGTAAAGCCATCTCCCTATATATTGTGCTATGAATTTGACCTTACAAATTAAAAAAGAAAAAGCGATTTCATATCTTTGGCACTTAAAATGTTCGTTAATGAAGACGCCACTAAATTGCAACCTGAAAGCTAAATGGATTATGAGGTTTTATAAGCTTGGTTTTCACAAGGAGTGAAACACTTCATACCTATTGTAGCAGTCATGAATTCAGATCCACATCCCAATGACACAGAACCAATGACATCATGTGTTTTACATAATTCATTTCTTTGTGTCAGGACTCTCAGGAAGAGCTTAGAGGGATAAATTCTGCACCAGGTGCTCTGTCCAGGTGAAACCTCCTTGCAATAGAACTTTTACTTCTTAAACAGTTTCAAATGAGATGATTTATATGCACTAGCTGTTCTTTGTCAGAGGATGAAAATGGAGCAAAAGCCAAATAAAATTCTAGTCCTCCAACAGGCTCACAGGAATAGGGTCAAGACAAAAGGGGACAATCTGGCACCTGAGAAGTGGATCTAAATTAAAAAACTCTCACTGGATTATCCCATAATGTTCCCACTATATAGTGAAGATGGATCTTTGATCACTCAACATCTGGAGTCTTCCTGAATCTCAAATTCTTAATTTCTAAAGTTATAATAATAATAATAACAATGACACAAATATCAATATAATAGTGATAATGCAAAGCACCTAACTGTGTGGAGCCCTGTTTTGATTCAACAAATACTGATTGAGTGCCTTTTGATGGTGTCTGGAATTTTGTCCCAGGGCCACAGAGACAATTAAGCCTGATCCTTAATTTTAGAATGCACAGTTTACCAAGGGAGCCCAAGAATTAAAGCAATATCCACAGAACGGTGTGAAAGTGAATAAAGACCCACTGGCTCTAGTTCAGTGGTGCCACAAAGATAGAAGGTGATCAGTTCTGCTTGGATGGTCATGAAACTCTCACAGACTTGAAAGTAATTCATCCTTCTCAATCTTCTGACAGTCTTTTCTACCAAAACTACATTGAACTATTTAAAGGGGGCAACTAAGTTCCTCCTGCAATTTGGTTCTTCATTGGTAAATCATTCTATGACTTCTAACTCAAACAGGACGGTGTGGTGAGGAGGCAGTGGTAACTGTGAGTATCCCATGGCCTTGTAGTCTCTAATCCTAACTCCCTCCAGCTAAAAGTTTAGAAACAAAATAAAACAAAACAAACAGGAACTCAGAAACTAAAGCAGAACCAGTTACTTCAAACCCCAGGGCTCTGAACCCTGTCAAATGTAAATTGGAAGGGGATGGATTCTGAACTCCAGGAAGCTAATTGGGAGCCCTTGGCAGAAATTCTAAATGTGGTAATTGGCACCACATCATTCCAGTGTTTTAGGCTACCAATGAGTGGGTTACCGCCAGGGTGCTAATTGATCAGCATTGTTAGAAGAAAGGGCAGTAGAGGGAGACTGGTGTGCTGAAGTTACCCATCTCCAAAATGCCAATTTAACTGCTATTGCAAGAGCCCCAACCAGAGAAAAAATCTTTTCATATGGTACCATTGAGGAAAAACACTTCCTGAAAATTAATTTGGATTTGGGAGTTACGTTCAGTCTGTCTTGGATTATAGTAAATGAAATACACTTAGAATAGAGACATTAATATTTTATGAACAAAAATAATTACATAGAACTGAGGTTCTGGATATGTACCTAACTAGGGAATCAATTGTTCTTAGCCAGTGATGGAAATGATAGAGCAGAACTGCTGAATTCAGAAAGAAACAGAAAAATTAAAGAGCAAAGTCCCCCAGGCCATAGGAAAGTGCATTTGAATGCTACACACTATAAATAACTATACTCCTGTACATTCATAAGTACTGTACCATTTTCACATCCCAATCATTTTATTTGCAGTAGCTCTTTAAGTCTCATCATCCCTGTTCAGAGATCAAGTGATGGGGCTATTGTCATGCAGCAAGAATGGCAAAGCCAGACTTGGATTCCAAGTCCTATGATGTTTCTTCTATATCACATTGCCTCTACATTAGAGCCAAAAGGATTTTTCCAGAAATTTCTATGCTGGAGTCTAGAGGATCCTGACAAAATCCAAATCAAATGTTGTTGAGGGAAATACAGATAGTTTAATTTTTCTTTTTTTCAGAGAACTTTTCAAACATACATAAAAGCAGAGATTATAGTATAAAGAACCCCCATGTACCAATCACCCAGCTTCCACACTTCTCAACCTCCCAGGCAGGTAGTTTGACCTGAGGCCAAAAGATGGTCCCAATGGGACTCAGGGACAAAGGACCTGGCTTTCCCAGGACTTAACAGAACTCATGGAAGTAAGAAAACCTCGAGGATCAGAGCTAGCCTGGTCATTAGATGACTTGAAAGAGAATGAAAGTAGAAATATCTGGAATGGACTGTGATTTAAACCCATGACTACTTAAACTGAATAATGTGATTTACGCAAACTGCATCGTGTCTGAATTCCAGAATTCCTTCATATGCAAGAAAATACTTTAAAATGGCCCAGGATGTAAATGATATTATAGAGGGCAGTGTGGAAAATATTTAAAGTAAAAAAAGGAAAGGCCACACCACACCTAACTTCCCTGCTGCCCCGGTAACATGCCTTAGTTGGCATCCCACCACAGTTTCCCTCAGTCTTCTTGAAAAAGTACTTTCCATGTTTTGTTTTGAAAATCTATAGTAGCAAAATGTAAAAACTAAATCATATCAGGAGATTCTCAATATTAACTAAACTACAGAATTACAGGTTCATTAACTGCAATTTAAAAAAAAGAATTTATAAAATGACATTTCTTACCGATATTTTGTTTCCTTGTTGTATATCTGACCCTGGACTTCCAGACGTAATGCTGAAATAAAGTAAGAGTTTAGATTTCCAAAATTTTATTTCAAGGCACAAGTGCGTACACACACACTCCTCCACACATCCAACCCCACTTTAAATAGACCTGTGAGCTATAACATTTAAGATAAATATTCTCAATATAAAACTGCATTTCCCCCAAAAGTCAATTTCTGGACATTTCTAAAGGAAATAAAGACAACGGAATGTAAACTGTACTTGAAAAAGATAAAATAGCCTTTAAAGGTTCTCTTGAGAATAAGCAGTCTGAACAGTACAATCTGTTCTGAAACCTGCAAAATCTCTTATTTCAACTTAAAAAAAAAAGAAAAGGAAAGAGAAAATAGAGGGAAGAAAGCATATCAAAACCACTGGCAGGCCCAAAACCAGTTTGTGGGGATGTCCTCTGTTCCTGTAACCTTTTCTTCTGAGCTTGTTTAACCACAGGTCATATAACCTAAACATGCACAAAAAACAGACTTCTGTCCTTTGGATGACAAAGGTCACCTCCCTCAGACCCAAGATTACAAGGACAGGAAGATATCAGAAGTAAGTCAAATGCAAGAGGTCTCCTTTTAATAATGCTTGAAACAAAAATACAGATTTAAAAAGAGCGGAGCTTTGGTTGCCTGACCATAATATTTGAAAGGTCAAGACTGAAGGCCTCGGAATAAACATAGTAATTCACCTTACATAGTACAAGTCAAGTTGTACAATTATTAAGAAAAAAAATCTTTAGAAAGCCTATTAGCCTTGAAAAGAAAGCAAATTAGAATTAACAGATAGATTTTGAATCTTGTTTTTATTGTAATTCTGTTTCTTCAGGGTTCATGGAGAGACTGGAAAAAATTTCTTTAAATTTCTACTGTCAGGGAATCATAATGTGACATGTAAATCCTATAGTATTTTTTTTCATAGTGCTCTACAAGAACATAAGGATTTCCTTCAAGTGCAGTATCTGTTTATCTGTTCTCTAAACCTTTTATCCCATGATTTTTATGTTCAATTAGAATAGTAATCAATCACCAGTCTATGTGAATACATGATTTTAATAAAATCAGTTTTGAAATAAAGCTGTTGAGCCCTCAATTCTTATGATAGAGAATTTCATGGGAAAATGCTTTTTATTCCCTACATTAACTGCATCCTGGAATGAATTGCACTTGCTTTAGAAAACTTAGGAGCAAGTTCCCATTCGGTTTATATCAACTGTAGAGAAGGTCTATCTCAAGGGCATGATAAGAGAAGCTGAGGTGAGAGAAAAGCTAGCCATGTGGACATATCAGACCAGTTTGTACCTGCTTAAAAGTGAAGGAGCTGAACTGAGTCCACCTACAGCTAACAAAGGTAGCATGGTACTCCCCTGTCTCCTTCCACAAAGCACTGCTCTACTTGTACAGAACACTCAGCTCCATGTACCAGGAGAACAAAAGCACTAATGATAATTTACAAGGAGAGCAACGTCCTGCTTTCCACTTGGCTTCTCTGCTGGTTGTATACAGGGCTATTCATTCCAAAGTCATTAATCACAAGACATTTTCCCTCCATTTGGTAACATTATGTTCACCTCTACATTTGTCAGCACATTGACATATTATTTCTAAGATGCTATGCTCAGGGAAATTAAAAGAAAACAAGTGTTGGCTAAATTTCACTTGCTCAAACAGACAAAACATTTCTCCTTTCCAAAGATTGTTAATCATGTCCCCTTTCCACATAGACACAATATTTTACATAAAATTTCAGAAAATTCATGACTCTCCTAAAATATCCATAGACCACAGACACAAGATTAAAGCAAATAAAAATAAGGTGTCTACATGTCAAGTGAAGGCAAGACATTTTAAAGCTTGACAAAGCAGAACAAGGGTTGCAAGTGAACATACCATACAGGGAAACACCCTCCAGGATGGAGGCTGCATCTGTGGAGGAGGCACGGTCACTCCCACTCAAGAATTAAAAGAAAATTCTAAATAGAAGGTATTTTCACTTTTGGAGGAACTGAGTATGACGCAAAATCTGTATGTTCCAATGATTAACTGTAGCTCTGTTATAAAGGCAAACTCTACTTCCATGTTGTAGCCAGAATTGATTTGGGTTTTTATTTGGGGAGCATGAAGAGAAGGAATGACTTAATTTCTTTTGTGCATTTCTCTTGGCAAGAGACTGGTTAAGGGGACATTTTCACTTCAGTAGTTCTGAGAAAAGGCTGGCACAGTCTCTCCTCCCCATACTAGTAAAATGGTTGGGGTAGGTGAGCATGTGACTTTGAGAGTAGCAAGTGAGGGACATTTTATTCATTCAACAAATATTTATTGAACACCCACTGTGTGGTAGGCCCTGACCTATGATCTGGGAAGGCAGCAATGTTCAAAGAATGGGGTCCCTTTCCAAAGAAGCATGGAGAGTCTGTCTGATGTTTTCCCCTAGATTTTAATGACAGAGTTTCTTTGAAGAACTAATTTAGGCTCTTTTATCTAGAAATTCCCTTGAATTATTTTGGGACAGCAAGAACTGGGAACTCACCTGCTCTTCTCTGGGGTTTCAGACATTGGGGCCACAGATACCTTGCAACAACATATTCCCATCTCAAGCAGGGCCCACTGGGGTCCCCTGTCCATGGGACAGACCACAACTATCCTCATTCCTTAGAGTTTAGAATCTCAGCTACTGCCCTGCTGTCCCCTGTTGCTAAGCAACCACAATGGCCGTGGAAAGGACCATTAACTTCCCAAAGAGGAAAATCTCAGGATACAAAGTCACAACAACTCCACAAAATATCTCACAAATCAGATCCAGACAAGAGAGCCGATAAAGAATCATGACATCTTCATCATTTCTGGAAAACCCTTTCAAAGCAGGCCAGTAATAGTGGTTTTGTGTTCAAACCATGGCATGTTTACATCTAGAACCAATGCTCAGGAAATAGACATACTGCTCATCTGAGAAGTGTGCACACACAAAAATGCTTTGGCTCATGAGCTAAGCAGTGGTTTCCGCCACAGAGCCTTCATCATGAAGATCAGCTTTCCCTGGGACCCAAAGGCCCCAGACAAAAGACCCTACATAGCTGTGTTCTAATTAAGGCTGCTTTCCTGACATTGTGCCTGATTAGCTGGTGTTCTACTCACTTTCACAACTC
This sequence comes from Choloepus didactylus, assembly GCF_015220235.1. Lineage (NCBI taxonomy): Eukaryota > Metazoa > Chordata > Mammalia > Pilosa > Megalonychidae > Choloepus > Choloepus didactylus. The sequence continues at coordinate 69,030,858 of NC_051319.1, read as the reverse complement.
ATCTGCAGCCACTGCTCCTTCTTCTCTTTTGCTTGTCAGAAGTCACCAACCACTATCTCACAGTCAGCTGCTGCATCTCTTCTGGACACCTTAGCGAACCCAGGCCAGCCTGTATTCACTCCACTTCCTGCCCTGGAAGGAAGTACATGTAGGAGGAGCTCTGCAGTCTACAGAGCAGAATCACTCCTAGGTTTTGATCCCTTATGCCTGGGACTTGTTGAACCTAATCACACAGCCTATTCTAGAATAAATTAGGTTGGTAGAACAGCAATTTTTCTAATCATAGATTTTGACCCTAAGGATGAAGCAGGTATATCAATAACTGCAATAGATGGTACTTATCAATTAAAGAGTGCAATTAGCATTTACTTCTCCAATAAAATATTGCCACTCAGCCTCTTGGTAAAACAACTCTGTGATTAAAATTAAGAACTATTGAGCAGTTGCTATAGTGGGTAGAAAAATCAACACTAACTGGGTAGGTGTCGAAAGACAAGGATTTGTATCTTGTTCTTTTTTCTAGTTAGCAGCCTAAAAAATCATCTCACCTTTCTATGCCTCGATTTTCTTATCTATCAAAAGAGCCACTAGAACCATTCCTGTCATTTCTTTCAGCCCTGACATTCTGTTCTGTTTCCTTTACCCACTGTATGAAAAACCCAGAGTGGATTATACTTTAGTACATTTTAAAGGCATGTGCAGATATTCACTGTGTGGTTGGTTCATAACATTTTATGAAAGGAAGGTCATCTCAACAATGGCTGGTGAAAGGTAGTGTAGGCACTAATTATTTATAATGGTTATTAATCTAATCATAGATTTCACTGATCAAAAACAGGTGTGGAGATATGGCTGGTACAAAAATTGACTTTCAAAAACTCCTTGAAAAACAGAGACTTTTCCATTTCACCCCTCCTTAAAAGAATGTTGTGAAAAAGATTGGAGAAGGATTTCAGGCGATGATGATGAAAGTATCAGGGTTATTGGAGAAGGACATATTGGTCTATAGAATTCTGGAATGAGCAAGCTAATTAATGATGCTTTTTTTTTTAGGATTAAGTTTAGGAAAAGTAGTTATGAATGAAAGTCATTTAAATGATTTATTTCTAGCAATTGAATGGAATTTTTTAAAACTGTGATTTTTTCCCTAAGTCTTAAAGGAAAAAATGGGATCCTTTGAAAGACTTCTGGAAATATATAAATCATTGGCATTTCCACCACTAACAATATTTTAAACTAAAAAAATACTGTAAGTTCAGAGATTTAACTTTTAATCCTTTTATAATGGAATATATTCGGGCAATGAATTTAGAATGCCTATCATTTTTTCTCCTTCCAACTCAAAATATCATGAGCCTTTATACCATTTCATAACATACGGTTTTCTTCCCATTAGTCATGAAATCAATTTAGCAGGTCATAAGAAGTATTTTCTTAATGAAATAGAATAAAATAGAGTATAAAATATCAGTGGATAAGTTATAGGGAAGGAAACAATTTTTGATGAGATTTTTGTTTCAAAAATACAAAACTATGTATATATAGTATATGTATATTAGTTTCCTCTATAAAATGACCTTCTTACTGTAAAAAAGTTTGAAAGCTCCTGATTTAATATGTGTACTTTCATAAGCAATTAGCAGAGACTCTTCATAACAGGTAAAATCTAATACTTAGATTAACTGAAAAAGAAATATCACTATCTATGTGAACTAATTTCAAAATAGACATTCAAATATATTATTTAATATATATTGTAGTACTATATATTGAAAAATTGTAGTTTACTACAAATAAAATACATCTCTGACTTCTTGTTAATCAAATCCCTAAGTCACTTTTTAAGCTGAAGGGCAAAATAATTTCTTATTTACCTTAAATGAACTTTTAAACTAGGATTTAGGATGACTAGGCTTTGTTGGAATTTTGATGACTAATTTGGAAATTTTTTATTAAAACATAAAGTAGACATTTATTGGGACTTGGAAAACTAAATGGGGTTTTTCAGAGTTAATTTCATCATGACAACTACCATTGCAAAACCTCAGCAGGAGGAGTGGCATCTTTTGTATCTGGATGGGTGTGTCAAAGATGGGTACTCCATGGATGCTGTCCTGATTCCACAGAGGTCAGGATGGTGGAGGGGGAGCAACTCAGATGTCCTATGGAACCCACATCAGGTCAGAATGAGATTCTAGCCTGGGGGCTGCTCTGGGACTGAAAAGAGAAACCTAGGAAGTTGCAGGTATAGATTTATCATTGGGATATTCTGGTGGCACTCAAGATTGAGGTTGAGGGTGTTTCTTTTTTGTTTGTTTGTTTGTTTTGGTTGTTTAACTTTTTATTTCATAATCATAAACTTAACTCTGCACTCCAGCTAGACTTGGAAGGGGGAGGATAATGTAGCACCCAAAGAACTGCAGTGATGGCACAAAGAAGATGGGATTCTGAGAGCAGACCAGGGGAGGTGGGATGCTCTCCTGAGCTATAGAAGGAATGGTCTGGTGCTTAGACAAAATACAAATCAAATTTATGTGACTTGTTCACAGTCAGAAATGATGATCTTCTTGCTAGTCTTGCCATTCCTGGACCCAAAGTGCTCCATGGCTTCCACAACATTCATGCCCTCTTTCACATTGCCAAAGACCATGTGCCATCCACCCACTCAGTCTTAGCAGTGCAGATGAAAAACTGGGAACCATTTGTGTTCGATCCAGCATTGGCCACGGACAGGATGCCAGGACCTGTGTGCTTCAGGATGAAGTTGTCATCATCAAACTTCTCCCCATGGATGGACTTGCCACCAGTGCCGTTATGGCATGTGGAGTTGCCACCCTGGCACATAAACCAGGAATAATTCTGTGAAAGCAGGAACCCTGATAACCAAATCCTTTATTCCCAGTGCTCAGAGCATGAAAACTTTCTGCTGTCTTTGGAACTTTGTCTGCAAACAGCTTGAAGGAGACTTGGCCCGAGGGCTCACCGTTGAGGGCAATGTCAAAGAACACGGTGGGGTTGAACATGGCTGTGGGCAGGGTACTACGGCGGTGGGTGGCAGTGTCTGCAAGGCTGGGATGTTTCTTAAAACTCACTGAGATGACTTCCCAACTTCTGAAACAACGCTTTGTATTGGGGGTCATCACCTATGCCAGTCTGAGACAACTAGTGTGGTCTCTGTGACCATTCAGCCTGTTTCACCCCCTGCTAGCTAGTGTAGCATTAATTGCTTGCTATTTACCAGAGTTTTGGAACTCATCTGTTCTTATTTGATACCAAACATATCATTTATTGAATGCCCCCATTTATTTTTGTATAGAAAATTGACATAGAATGTGGTACCTGAGTAAGAATTTAACAGTTAATAGAGCATCTGTATCTTGATGTAATGCTGTCAAAAAAAAAATCTTGGTGTAAAAATTAATCTAGTCCATCAATAAGAATATTTGAAATTCATTGACCACCCTCTAGAAATCTTGACAAGTCATTTTCAAAATGGCACAGACTATAAATGGAAAATGGAAAATGTTGTTTTGCTGGGAAGAAGTCCAAAAAGTAAAGTACTCCTCAAATTTATATCACAACTTCGAGATCTTTCTGCTTTCATTCTCTCTTGCGAATCATGGTATAGTGTTAAAAGCTAAGTTCCCAAGTCCAAATTCCATAGACAAACTTTCAACAGAGAGACTTCCATGAGACAAGGTGTTGTAAATATTAGTACTATAACATTGGTTCCAATTAAAAATTTTTCATGAGCCATTCATGCTCCTTTTTTCAGATATGAGAATAAGGCCCTCCAGCTCCAGGACATCCTGTTGTTTTGGTGCACAAAAGAGGCCCTGCTAGACTATTGAGCATATATTTACTGTGGTGTACACACTAACACCCCCCTTGCAAATATTCCACATCCTAATTCCTGGAACCTATGACTATGTTACCTTATGTCACAAAGGGGACTTAGCAAATGTGGTTGCAGTTATGGACCTCGGATGGGGAGAGATCCTGGATTATCCTGACGTGCCCAAATAACCACAAAGGTCCTTAGAAGAGGGACACAGGAGGAATCAGAATCAGAGAGAGAAGATGTAAGGATGGGTGCAGGGCTCAGAGAGGAGAGAAAATGCTATGCTCCTGGTTTTGAAGCTGGAGGAAGGGGCCATTGAGTCAAGGAATGCAGGACAGGAAACCAATCCTCCTCTAGCGCTTCCTATAGGAACCAACCCAGCTGACATCTTGACTTTAGCCCAGTGAAACTGATTTTGGACTTCTGACCTTCTGAACTGTAAAAGAATAAATATGTGTTGTTTTAAGCCACTAAGTTTGTGGTTATTTGCTATAGCAGCAATAAGAAACTATCACATTGACCAGGCTCTTTAAAAAAAAACACATACATACTAAAAAGGGAAAAAGAGGGGGAGCCTCTCTGTTACATTTACTTTTGGGTGATCGTGTTTGATTCTTAGAACACATTCAGGGTTCCATCCTCATTCCAACCCAAATCCAGCCTTGGCTTGAGCACTTGCTCCTCACCACATTCATCAGCTGCTACTCATTTACTAGCAAGAAGTCGACAAATACGGTAGTTATTTTAAGTCTAAATTTGGTAAAATATTTTCTCCACCATTAAAACTTCAAGAATAAATCCATGCAGTCAGAGACAAAATGTATTCTCCAAACTATCTGTTCCTTCTTATTTTAGAAGGTATCACTGAACAAATGACTCCTTCTTAGTATCTTAGACACTCGTATCAGTGTTTCTTCAAACCAGGAAGGGTGAAATAGAAATGCTACATGGTTCAGATCAAATATTTATGACAGACCTTCATGTTACAAGAACATATTAAGGAGGAAAGTGAATGTCATATCTCTAGGGTTTGATGTTTCTGTAATAATCTCTATAAAGCGAATTATTTTTTCAGTTTCAGTAAAAGTACTTACAATTTTGTAAGAGAAACCCTGAAAAGTCAAATTCTCAAATAAGACTTGAAGTATGAAAGTTCAAATCATAGAATTCAAGACCTTGAAGTAGAACCAGGGAGGTTATTATTTCATCTTATTATGGCTGTTAGTTTTCCTTTTACAAGTGAGAGTTGGCCCAGAGTAAAACACAGCCCAAGGTACAGAAAGTTCATGCAAGACAATATTTGCCCTAAAAAGTTGCAAATAAAAAAGGGCCACACAGCAAGCTGGCAGTGAAATGAGAAACAATTTCCCAGAGAAAGGTCAAGGGATGATATGAAGTGAAAAATCTCCAGGGAACTGTCACTGTCTGGTAAGAAAAATGGCAAAGTGAAAATTTTAAGAGTCTGAGAAGTAAAGGCAAGGATTAAAAGCCAGAACAGGACCACCCGCCTGCTTGCTCTGAGAGACCATTCAAGGTCATTTCCCAGGACTGCCTTAGGAGTTCTCTTCTTAAAAAAAGAGGGGGAGCTCCTGGCCCCAGGTCGTTGCTAACAGAGACCAGGTGCCTTCACACAGAAGGTGAGGCTGAGAGCTCAGAGATCTGGGTTTTCTGAGCTGGTTACCTGGGGCCCAACCTTATTACTCAAGTTCCTTGAGGAACTTTTCCTTCATTATTGAAAAAGTACAGAATTTTCACACCAACCTGTCTCATAATGATCTCCTAAGCAATAATGGCCAAGCTTAAATTCACACACACAAAGCAAATAGCTATGAAACCATTTCCCAATTGGTGGTAATTTGTCTTCAGCTCCTCCCAGACCCAGGTTACAGATACCTTTAATCCTGTGACACAGAAGTGTCCAAGGGCCTGAGGAACTGAGACTCCAACACTAACAATAGAAAGATAATGTTGTAACAGTGACTTTTAAAATATAACCTTAAGACTTAAACAAGTAGGAAATTGTAAATTAACCTTAAAATGTACACTGTGGATGATTGTATGTTATGTGAATATATCGCAATAAAACTGAATAAAAAAAAATAAACAATAGCAAGGGCTGGGGTGTATGGGATGTTTTGGGTGTTCTTTTTTACTTTAATTTTTATTCTTATTCTTTTTTTGGGTGTGGTGATGAATGCATAAGTATATAATGGTACTGTGAACAACTGATTGTACACTTTAGATGATTGTATGGTCTGTGAATATATCTCAAAAAAACTGAATTTAAAAAAAGAAAAAAATATAATGTAGAGCAGCTTTTAAATGCAATCTTAAAATGGGAAGTAGGCAGGGGGTGAAAATCTTTAGTCTCACAAAGAGCAAGATGTAAAGTCTGCAACAATATGTAAATGTAAAATCCACGCCTGGTTACTAAAGGAAATGGGAAATGGCTAGATTTCTGGGGTTCTCCAAATCTCTGTTACATGTTAACCAAAATGATTAACTCTCTTTGTCTCTAATGGGTTTAGCCAATTAAAGAATCACTTCGGGGAGGTTGCCCCAAACCTCTCAGATATAGACAAGCCTTTCATCTGTCACTTTTGTTGCATGTTAATTGTTAATTAAATGATTAACTCTCTTTGTCTCCAATGGGCATAAAAACCAACTGGAGAAACACTTCAGGGAGGCTGATTTGGGAAATCTTCCCCTGTCCTCCCACTGGTGTAAATAAACCTCTTTTCTTTCTCAGCTTGGTTTGGTGTGACTTCTACTGGCTGCACAAAAGAACAAACCCAGATTTGGGAAGTGCCCCTTCTACAATATGAGTCACATATTTAATTTTTATTTATTTTTTAATTCATTTTTATTGAGATATATTCACATACCATGCAGTCACACAAAGTGTACATTCAATTGTTCCATTACATAGTTGTGCATTCATCACCAAAATTAATTTTTGAATATTTTCACCACCACACACAAAAAAATAATAAGAATAAAAATTAAAGTGAAAAAGAACAATTAAAGTAAAAAAGAACACTGGATGCCTCCCCCCCCCCCATTTTTCTACTCATCCATCCCTACACTGCACAAAGGGGAGTGTGGTCCTTATGGCTTTCCCAATCACACTGTCACCCCTCATAAGCTACATTGTTATACAATCGTCTTCAAGATTCATGGGTTCTGGGTTGTAGTTTGATAGTTTCAGGTATTTACTGCTAGCTATTCCAATTCATTAGAACCTAAAAAGGGTTGTCTATATTATTTGTAAGAGTGCCCACAAGAGTGACCTCTTGGCTCCTTTTGGAATCTCTCTGCCACTGTAGCTTATTTCATTTCCTTTCACATCCCCCTTTTGGTCAAGAAGATGTTCTCCATCCCATGATGCCAGGTCTACTTACCTCCCTGGGAGTCATATTGCACGTTGCCAGAGAGATTCACTCCCCTAGGTGTCAGATCCCATGTATAGGGGAGGGCAGTGATTTCACCTGCCAAGTTGGCTTAGCTAGAGAGAGAGAGAGGGCCACATCTGAGCAACAAAGAGGTATTTGGGAGGAGGCTCTTAGGCACATTTCTAGGCAGGCCTAGCCTCTCCTTTGCAGCAACAGTCTTGACAAGGGGAAGTCCCATGGTAGAGGGCTCAGCCCATCAAACCACCAGTCCCCCATGTCTGTGAGCACATCAGCAACCATCGATGTGGGGAAGACCAACACCCCTGCATTCTCTACCAGCTCCTCAAGGGAGCATATTTTTTCATTTTTTTTTAATTAAGTCTTTTTTCTTTAAATTAACTATATCAAAAATTAAAAAAAAAAACATACAATAAAAAACATTTCAAACAAACCATAACATAACAAGGGAGTAAGAGAAAGACAACTAACTTAAAATAATTACTTTACTTCCAACATGTTCCTACTCTACCCCAAGAAAATAACCTAATATAGCAACATTTCTATGAACTTGTTCCTACCATACCCATCAGAAATTAACAAACCATAGTCATTCCTGGGCATTCCCAGAACATTACATTGACCCACGATACCTTACCTGTTCTTATTGGGTTATTGTTCCCCCTTCCTTAATTGCTCTCTATTGCTAGTTTCCCTACATTCTACATTATAAACCATTTATTTTACATTTTTCAAAGTTCACATCAGTGGTAGCATATATTTCTCTTTTTGTGCCTGGCTTATCTAGAAACCACATTAAAAAAGTAATAAGAAACAGATGAAAGTAATATTAACAATGCATTGTATTTAAGCCAATATATCATATATACAAAATATTATCATGGCAGGATATATAACACTAATTCCAAAATTTGGGGTGAATGTAGAGGAGGGAAAGATGTTAAGGGAATGAAAACAGAGAGAAGGGGTTGGACATGGTGTAGCATGACCTTTACGCAAGGCTAGAGGAGTCTGTATTTGGCAGTGGTGACAGTGGGGAGCTGGTGACAGCTGCTACCTGCCCACAGCATAGGGCAGGTAGCTGAACTCCCTTTCCTTGAAGGTGCAAAGTGATAATGTAAGGCAAGGAGGTAGACTGGGCATTCTTGATATTGTAGAGAAATCTGTTTACTGTATTATGTGGTCCCAGGGGTGCAGTGGAAAAGCTGGAAAGAAGAACTGTAGAAGGAAAAGTTCATAGGATGGAGAGAAAATGCAATAGGCAGAGGAGCAAGAGGGAGAGGACAGAGTCATTGGAGGAGCCCGCATTGGCATCGTGGCCAGGGTTGACAAGGTAGTAAATCTTGCTGGGATTGAGATTCTTAATGAACCTAAACACCTATGGAAACCACAGCACACTCAGTCTGGCAGAGAACACTTTTTCTTCTCTTCTTTTCCCTTTTATGTTGACCCTTTCCATTTCTCCCTCTCCATTCCCTCACCTAGGCTTTAAAGCTAAGACGGGGAATATCTAAAATGTTTCTCAGCACTGCTGATGATATTCAGCATTTTTAAAAGTTCTCAAGCCCCTACCCTTCATTGTGCTTTAAACGACGTGAGAAACAATTCTCACTGACTCTAGTCAATGAGCCCCTGACTCGGGCCATGTGGAGCTGCCCTGAGAATAGTTCCAAAGGTTTTCAAGCCCATCTTCCAACTTGTTACTCTAGCTTTGGTAAAATAAAGGGTTGAAAAGCTTCTCTTTAGAGAGTGAGATCTGTAATATTTGCCCAACTATTGGCATAGTTTAAAATAAGCAGGTATTCATCATCTAACCACTTTAAGATAACTTCTATCTTTGGGCTTTTAATCACTTCTTTTAAAGGTTATTTTTAAAGATGTTTGCTTTTGTGAAAACGCTAAAATACAATGTCATTCTGCAACAGCAGTTTTCCATAAGATGCTTTTTTTCTTTAAGTTGTGAAAACAGCATTGATTATACTGCCAAGCAGAGCTAAAAAGTGTTCTGCATCATAAAAGGATTTGGAATTTCATTTATTATCATCTAAATTGTACATTGTACACTTGATAGCAAAATACTGTAAACTAAACAGCCTTTCCTACCTAAACCAACAGATATTATAATAAAGCAATACGGAAGTTTTTTGAAAAGCATGAATTGATGGATTCCTAATCTAAAACAAATCGTTTCGTTCCCCTAAAACAAATGCTGATAGTTTTGTCGGTGTTTGGTAATCACTTGGAATGTCACTTAGAATGGCACTGATAGAGATTAGATGAAATGACAGGGATGTTAAAAGCATCTGAACTCCATCACCAAAGAGCAAAACCTGAGGCATAATGGCTGGTTTTTGTTTCCCCACATTTCATTTCATCACCCAGAGGTACCGTGTCTTTCCCTAAACCCACACTCCTTCTGCTCCCAGGAAACATCAAATAAACTTCAGGGAGGCAAACCTATTAGGGCTGACAAAAGTAATCCAAAAGTCTGTTCTGCTAAGAGCTGACATATTTTGCCTGATGTAAAAATTTTTGCCACTTTTAACACTGAATTTGAGGTCTAAATCCCCATGGTGTTGAACACATTTCCTGTTCTGAGTGAGAATAAGAGAACCAATAGTATTTCCATGGTACAAATTGAGGTTCAAAATTGAGGTTGAAAGCATATGTCCTGCACTCATCCTCTCCAAACACAGATGCAGAAAAAGAGGATTGAATATTGAGCTCTTTGCTTTATGCAATTTAAAAATAAAGGCTGATAAAGAACAAAAATTAATGGAGAATTCATTCAACTGGCTTTTGTGACCCAGGAATAACTTTATTTAGTTTGTGTTTTCTATACAGTCATATATAGTATTTACAGAAGATAGTAATGCTGGATTTGATATCTATCTGTGCCTAGTTTCTAACTACTTTTAAAAAAATAGTAGATAAGATATTATTTATGGAAGTTTGTTTGTAGTTGATGATTCCTGAACCAGGGAGCATCCAAACAGCACGTGGAAAGGAGTTCCCCTTAGAGACTGGAAAGGAGAAGCTTATATAGGGCAAATGCAGAAGCAAGTGAGAAAATATTCTGGTTGGCTGATGTTAAGTTTCCATTTTGCACAGGGGGTCTTACAAAGTGGGGATCAGATATACACTGGTTAGTGTGGTATACTTGTCCATTCTGATAAGCTATTTCTACTGGACCGAAAGTGGTTTATCACTAGGTTTTGCTTATTCGCAATCCTGTAGGGTGTGTTTCATTATTCTATTTTCCCAGAAAGCCCCTGCAAATCAATTGTTTTTGTCTTCTGGAAATCCTTTCTTGAAAGTGGTCACTCCCAACAATGCCCAACATAGCCAGCCATTTTATTTTATTTAACATGACTGAGGGAATTCAGGCATACCTCGTTTTACTGTACTTCACTTTAGTACACTTTACAGTTATTGCATTTTTTACAAATTGAAGGTTTGTGGCAAACCCTGTGTCCAGCAAGTCTATCAGCACCATTTTTCTGACAGCATGTTCTCATTTCGTGTTTCTGTTTCACATCTTAATTAAGGTATGCACATTGTTTTTTTAGACATAATGCTATTGCTCACTTAATAGACTGCAGTATAGTGTAAACATAACTTTTATATGCACTGGGAAACCAAAAACTTTGGATGACTTGTTTTATTGCAATATTCACTTTATTGTGGTGGTCTGGATCTAAACCTGAAATATCTCTGAGGTATGCTGGCTCTCTGGGCTGAACTTACATATTAAGCATTAAATTTCCTAATGAAAAATCAAAGGATTTACATTATACCATTATCTTAAGCTTTTTCATTGGATTTATTACCACCAGAAAACAAACTTTGTAGCCTTTAGTATTGTCAAAAAACAGTTCATTCTATACATTCTTCCAGAACTTTGTTACTTTCTTTCAAGAGATGATATCTATCTTTTCCCCTTGAAACTGGATTGGCCCCTGCCAAATAGAATGTGGCATACACGATGCTGTATGCCTTTGAAGCTAGGTTAGAAAATGCCATTCAGTTTCTTCCATTCTCACTTGGGACACTCACCCATGGACCCCTAAGCCTCCTTGTGAGTCCAAGTCTGCCATACTGTAAGAAAGTACAAATTAGCCCATAGAAAGAGACCACGCGGAGAGGCCCCAACACTACATAAAGAAAAGAGCTTCCTGGCCAGCCTCCAGCTACTTCAGCCACCATCTTATCACACTCATGCAACATATCACAAGCAGAACCTCCCAGCCAAGCCATTTGTAAATTCCTGACCCTCAGAAACTGTGAGCAATAATAAATTGTTCTTATTTTCTTAATTCAGGGAGACAGATTTGAGCTTGCTTTGCTCCTGTCTCCTTACAGTCAGCATGTAATAAACCTCTTTCCTCTCTTTGAAACCCTGGTGTCACAAAAGTGATTCCAGTGCACAGTGGGCAGCAAGCCCATTTTGTCCGGCAACACTAAACAGCAATAATAACTAAAGACACGTTAATTAATTGTGATGACATGAACAAAGTTTCTAATCAATGGATCATCACCTAAGACTGAAATGATCTTCCTGACAGTCGTGAAGGCATCTTTTACTCATTTTGATGTTTGCCAGACACAATCCAATTTGCTTGGCCAAAACCCAGTTTGGCCTAGAAAGGTTTGATTATATGACACTTTTGAAGAGAGTGTGTTAAAAAATAAAGCCATTGTATTATGGATCCGCATTAGCAAACACTTGACATAAGACCATAACCAATTTCTAAATCTTGATCCTGGATATGTGGCAGAAATTGCCTGAATTTCTGCTTGACTATTTAAGGAAGAAGACTTTTACTAACAGAGCTTATGCAACCTGGAGGTGGCTAGTTCCATTTTTCTTGAAAGTGAAGATTTCATCTCTTATTTTATCCACAAATCATCTTCCAGAAATGATTCATTATCTCACAAGGACTGTGAAAAGAAACACAGAGTTCAGAGATGATTGCTAGAGGCTGATGGCATGGGGACAGATTGATGATTTGAACAGGACATCACAGGACATTTTTATTCTTCAAGCCAGGTCCTATCTTCTACTTCAGGCATTTTATAATTAATTCATGAAGATGAGCTTCAAGCTTTGTTTCTCACTTGTCTCTCCTGTGTTTGCAGGTTTTCCATATCTTCACCTGAGTGCAGCTCCCAGCAGGAGCTATTAATTTCTCAAAATCCTCAAAGTCCTCCTGAGGACATTACACCAACTCTAAAGACAATTGACAGTTGAGTGGGAACACACATTTATTGACTTCCCAATAATACCCACAGTGTAATATGTAATTTTCCTTTACTACTTTACCAGTGTTGGAAATCAACAAAGTTACATTCATTTTAGTATTCAAAGCAAGTTACCCCAAGCCCCCAATCCACCTGTGCAAAAAGCATTTCTTCCATCCCTGGGGTCTTCCTTCCTGTGTTGGTTTGGATGTATTATGTCCCCCAAAATGCCATTATCTTTGATGCAATCTTGTGTGGGCAGACTTATTAGTGTTGATTAGACTGTAATTCTTTGACTGAGTGTTTCCATGGAGATGCGACCCACCCAACTGTAGGTGATGACTCTGATTGGATGATTTCCGTGGAGTTGTGGCCCTGCCCATACAACATGGGCCTTGATTAGTTTACTAGAGCACTGTATAAGCTCAAACAGAAGAAACAAACTTGCTACAGCCAAGAGGGACACTCTGAAGAACGCACAGGAGCTGAGAGAGGAGCTGAGGAGCTTCAGCTTACAGAGACATTTTGGAGACAGCCTTTGAGAGCAGACTTTTGCTCTGGAGAAGCTAAGAGAGGACAAACACCCAAGAGCAACTAAGAGTGACATTTTTGAGGAGCTAAGCCTAGGGAGGAATGTCCTGGGAGAAAGCCATTTTGAAACCAGAACTCCGGAGCAGACACCAGCCCCGGGCCTTCCCAGCTAACAGGTTTTCCGGATGTCATTGGCCATCCTCCAGTGAAGGTACCCGATTATTGATGTGTTATCTTGGATGCTTTATGGTCTTAAGACTGTAACTGTGTAACCAAATAAACCCCCTTTTATAAAAGTCAAACCGTTTCTGGTATTTTGCATAAGGGAAGCATTAACAAACCAGGACACTTCCCATAAGAAGTTCAAGACTCAGAGGTGTTTACTCAGTTCGAGGTGTCAGTTTGGATTTCCAACACATGAAGGAGAGAAAATGGAACATCCTCCTTGGGCATTCAGGTTGGTGCTCTTCAGCTGCAGTGCTTGTTATTGTCCATGCCTGCCATGCAGTCTCTGCTTGCTGAAGCGACCACAGCACATGCTGCCAATGGTGACCTGCTGGGAGTGTATTCCCACTGAGGGAAGAGAAGCATTAGTGTCATCTTCAGGGAAAATTGTACCTGGTCCTACAGCTCTCTCAAGACACAGCTCCTTACAATCCCAAGGCCACCCACGATGCTTAAGTAGCTAGGCCAGAGGGGCCCAAAAATCTAACACATGATCTGCCCCAAACTGCTTCCCATCCCACCCCATCCCCACCCCCAAAGCACTTACTACCATGGCTTAATTAGGACATTCTCCTTGTAAAATGAGTCCTCAGGCTGCTCTACTAGTGGCATAGAGATAGGCCAGGATCCAGGGAATCAGTGATGCTGTGGACATGGCTGAGCCTCCTCGAGCCAGTGGAAGGGCACCCACCTTGACTTCACCATCCTGCAGCCCCAGGACCCACCTATTTCCTGACCGAGCATGATCCTCACTCAGCATTCCTGCTGTCTTGCCCTGAAAGACTCCCATCAGCAATCAAAATATAAACCCACTATCCCAACACATGTAGGCTCAATTCCCCACAACACACCAGCTGGGAGTAGCAAGGGTATTAGAATAATGTCATTACACAGTATTTCTCTCATCTAGCCTTCAATAGGTCTAAGGAAACTCTAGCACTTTTCCTCTCAAAATACAAGTTGCTAATTCTGGGAAACCTCAGAGAGGGTCCTGTGTGTGTTCTGTGAAGCTCTTCTCTTATATCTGCAGTGGCTATTACTCCTGCCCACTGTAGAACTATCTCCTGTCATGGCTGTCCCCAGAGCGTCCTTCCAGTTGCTCCCAGGAGTCAGCCATTGTGGGCAATGGCCACTAGGGGGCACACGCCAGAGTGCTGCTGCTGCTGCTGCAGCTCCCGCCTGGCCAGGGCACTAACACAGGGAGAGGCCACCAGCAGTTCCCAGCAAAGTCAGAATCAAGGCAGGTGCTGTCCACACTGAGGGAGCTATCTCTCATCAACATTAACCTTGAAGGCCTGCCTTGCTGGCCCCTCGCCCCCAGGAGCTCTTGAGCTTTTGTGCAGTCTCACTCCAGCCCTTCTCCTTTGGGCCCAGGCCAACACCCCCTGGGGGGCAGAGTTACAGATCCACGCTGTACTTCCCTAAAGCTCACACTGTACGGTTCATGCATTGCAACATGCTCTGCTTTTAGGACATCTTTTTGCCCCTCAGGCCTTGTGATTATCCATGGAAACTGAGCCTGGCAGGCCTACCCCCCATCCTCCAAACATGCTCACACTTGCCAGAATCTCGGGGTGAGCGTGGTTCAGCCTCCCGCTGCAATCTCTGCTTCCAGCATGCTGTCACATTTACTTTACAGATTAAGGGTCTGGCTACAGAAGGCTGTAGGAGCTGAATCTCTGGAAAGAGGTTGAGATCAGGTCAGTGCTGAGCTTCCTTCGGCTGGACTAAATCATGCATTTAAGTTCAATATATGAGAAGAGAAGCTACCAGAAACTTCCCGAAGAGGAATAGGAATGTTTATTGGCCATGACTATTATAATAGATATGTTTATTCCTCTCGATTTTCATCACTTACTATCCTTTTGATTTGAGTAAAATTTCTATCCCTCAGGACCAACATTGTCCTGCAAGTTTGAATAACATCGTGTTTGTTGTGTGAGGAAAGACACCATCTAAGGAAGCAAGACCTCTGTTTTATGATATACTTCCCCACAGGCCCAGGGATTTACAAAACTGTGAGGGTCTTTGAGGAAAAAATTCCAACTTTCTAAAACCCGTTAAAGGGAAACTGTCAGCTCTATTCCTAAGAAGTTAATTAATTAAAGTTAAGTCCCCATGAACACTGCCAAATTCCAGCTCCAGATTAAAGGACGCGAACACGCACTGGGCTTTGCCCTCCTGTCACTGATTGAGTACCTGGCTGATTTCTGACAAGTAGCGTGTGTACTGATCCAACAGAAATGGGTATTAACTTAGCAAGCAAGGGAGATAAAGAGCTCAAGGACAATTTCAAACACTCAAAGTTTGTGACTTTTCTTTTCATCTTCTTTTCCTCTGCTCCTCTTTTCTAAGTTTTCATCTTTTCTTCACCCACACATGCATTCCTGGAATCACTTCAGAACCATTTGCTCATGGGGACAGAGCAGTGTGTCTGGGATGAACAACCATTTTGAAGTCTGTCTGGCTGGGAGTTTGAGCAGCCTCCTCTCTGAACCCACAATACCTTCCCAAGATGTCACAAAGATGCAATGTGATTTTGTTGTAAAGTTCTGATTTTAGAGCTGGGTACAGAGCAAGTAGCCAGTTAAAAGGTTGGTTCATTGCCCTGCTCACTGGCTGTTAACAGGTGGGTGCTCACCTGGAAAAGAGGGTATTTTGTCCTTGGGTAGCCCCAGCCCAGTGGAGGTGCTTAATGCAGTCTTTCCAGCTCTAAACCTTTGCCGTCAGGGTAGCACAGGTGGGTATGTTCAGGGTCTGAGATTTATTCTCAGCTTTGTATCTTCCAAATTCCTGTTGAAAGGTCATCTCCAGTCTAAGCAATTATCATTCATTTTTACCTTATTAGAAATTAGCTTATTTTACTGCTTTGTCAAATAGGCAGAGGGAATAACGAAGAGTAGAAAGTTTATGAATTCTGGCCTCCTATAGCGGTGTTTAAATAATAAAAAGAAAAGAGATGTTCCTAGGTAAGCAGGGCAGAAAGAAGCAAATTGAATTTGCACTATGTATCAAAAAAGCCCAATTACATAGATATTAATCCCTTACAATGACCCCATCATATATGTATTATTTTTGGATTTTTAAACATGGGAAAACTGAAGTTCAGAGAAGTTAATAATTTGTCCACTGGTGGTGGAGCCAAGAATCAAAGTCAGGATGGCCTGACCCTCTGTCGTGGTACCTCCCTGGAGACTGGCCCATCACTTAGATCAAGTTTTCCCAGGGATGCCACAGCTGGGTCCCAGGCTCCCCAGCACCCTTAGTCTGGGGAGGGATGTTTTCAGAGCTCCTTCTTAACCTGCTGGTTGGGGTTGCTGAGAGACTAGCTGGATGTGTTTAAATCAGAATTTTTGAATTAAAAATAACTAGCATAATAACACTGTTATTCATTGAGGTCTTCCTCTAATCCAGACACTGTGCTAAGCCCTTTACAGATGCTGTCTCAAGGAGAATGCAAGCTAAGGAGATGCCACCACTGGCTAGTGACATTTGACCTTCTCTTGGGTATCTAAAAGTCAAGCAATGGGAAACAGTTTATTAATTGATCTAAAAGCCAATTTTATTTCACTTTTTCTGCCTATTAAACTTTCTCACCTGTTCTTTCCAGACCCTGACATGAAATCATAGGGAAATCTATGATTTCTAGTAATGCTTAGATAATAAAAGTTTTCTGGTCACCTTCAAACAGTATCCAGTACTATCCAGTCTAAAAATGACAGAACTCAATCTGTTCTAGAGAATAACAAAACTCCAAACTCATTCATACTTAAAACTTCTCCCTCCTCATTCCTCAATCAAGGTCTGCTTATACTGGGGATCTGTAACAAGGGGAGGAAGGCATGGCTGGCTTTTTTCCTCTTCTCTTCTCCCTCCCTCACTGGCTACTGTTCTGACCTCTTTGCAGCCAGGCCCAGAGGAGAGGTGATGGGGGAGAAAGGTACAGATGTGAATGGGTGTCAGTGTCCTTTGGAATGACGGATGCCTGAAGCTGGCTTTTACTCTGGTGGGGCTCATTGGTGGGTTCCTCGGGGAACCCAGCTGGGGCGTCTGGCTGGGGTGTCCTTGAAGCAGGCAGTGCCTTTTCCGCTGGGCTCTTAGCACCACCACACCCCTGATCCCAGGATTCAGAAGTCTGTGGCTTTGTGGGATCCTTTCACCCATTCAGCCTGTCCTCCTGTGAGGTCCACATCTGATCCATGGAAAATCACCACTTTGCCCTGCCATCTTGTTGGCTCCAAAACTGATACCCTATTCTCTTTGCCAACTCCAGACTGATCCAGCCACAGATTCCAACCTGGGGGAAGGTGGGTGCCAGGCATGACATGTAACCCTCCGGTGGTCCCGTGAAGCTCCCCTCATCTGGCATAAGGAGAAATATACCTCCTTTCTCAGAGCAGGACTTGGGGTGAGGGAGACAGGGAGAAGAGTCATGCCACAGCCTTCCAAACTACCTCCGAAGAAAATGCCTGTGAACTCTTCATCACTTGCATGGAGGCTCTGCCATCTCCTTAGCAAGCCCTGCAAGGGGTCTAACATCTCACTCAGGATGAGGAGGACCTCAGCACCTCGTGTTTTACTCTGGAGCTGAGGGCTCAACTGAGACAGCAGAGAACAGTGTAAGTCCTGAAACACTTCATGAGGGTACACATTCACCTTCTCAACCTTTTTTTCCTGCCACTCGCACCTTCTGAGAAATTCTGCGCATTGTGACCCTCAAGCTCCTTGTGTTGTAGTGTTATATGGTTCTTGAGTAGCAAGCAGCACATTCCACTCTGGCTCTAACATGGGGTGACTGGGTACAAACCCCCAATTCTCAGGGGATTAAGTCACATGGATTTTCATACTTTTTTTTTTTAATTCAGTTTTATTGAAATATATTCACAAACCATACAGTCATCCAAGGTATACAATCAACTGTTCACAGTATGATCATATAGTTATGCGTTCATCACCACAATCTATTTCTGAACATTTTCCTTACATCAGAAAGAATCAGAATAAGAATAAAAAATAAAAGTGAAAAGAGAATACCCAAACCATCCCCCCATCCCACCCTATTTGTCATTTAGTTTTTACTCCCATTTTTCTACTGATTTTTTTTCAATTTTTAACTTTGTTTATCAAAAAATTAAAAACAAACAGGCAAACAACAACCAAAAAAACCCCACAACATTTCAAACAAAGCAATGGATTAAGGAAAACAAATAACCTAAAATAACTACTTTGCTTCCAATATGTTCCTACCATACCCCAAGAAAATTAATAAACCATGTCCAAACAGAGGAGTAAGAAAAACAAATAATCTAAAATAACTACATTGCTTCCAACGTGTTCCTACCATACCCCAAGAAAATTAACAACCCCTAAGAAAACAAAGGAATAAGAGAAAAAAAAAAAACCTAAAATAACTCTATTGCTTCCAACATGATCTTACTATATCAAAGAAAGTTTACAAACCATAATCGTTCCTGAGCATTCCCATAACATTGAGATTACCCTCCATAGTTTATCTGTTCTTATTAGATTATCATTCCCCCTCCACTAATTGGTATCTCTAGGTCCCCTACATTCTACAGTATAAAACATTGTACATTTTTCACAGAATTCACATTAGTGGTAACATACAATATCTCTCTTTTTGTGCCTGGCTTATTTTGCTCAGCATTATGTCTTTTTTTTTTTTTTTTTATCTTCATTTTATTGAGATATATTCATATACCATGCACTCATACAAAACAAATTGTACTTTCGATTGTTCACAGTACCATTACATAGTTGTACATTCATCACCCAAATCAATCCCTGACACCTTCATTAGCACACACACAAGAATAACAAGAATAATAATTAGAGTGAAAAAGAGCAATTGAAGTAAAAAAGAACACTGGGTACCTTTGTCTGTTTGTTTCCTTCCCCTATTTTTCTACTCATCCATCCATAAACTAGACAAAGGGGAGTGTGGTCCTTATGACTTTCCCAATCCCCTTGTCACCCCTCATAAGCTACATTTTTATACAACTGTCTTCGAGATTCATGGGTTCTGGGTTGTAGTTTGATAGTTTCAGGTATCCACCACCAGCTACCCCAATTCTTTAGAACCTAAGAAGGGTTGTCTAAAGTGTGTGTAAGAGTGCCCACCAGAGTGACCTCTCGGCTCCTTTTGGATTCTCTCTGCCACTGAAGCTTATTTCATTTCCTTTCACATCCCCCTTTTGGTCAAGAAGATGTTCTCCGTCCCACGATGCCAGGTCTACATTCCTCCCCGGGAGTCATATTCCACATTGCCAGGGAGATTCACTCCCCTGGGTGTCTGATCCCATGTAGAGGGGAGGGCAGTGATTTCACCTTTCAAGTTGGCTTAGCTAGAGAGACAGGGCCACATCTGAGCAACAAAGAGGCATTTGGGAGGAGGCTCTTAGGCACAACCATAGGGAGGCCTAGCCTCTCCTTTGCAGCAACCATCTTCCCAAGGGTAAAACCTGTGGTAGAGGGCTGAACCCATCAAACCACCAGTCCCCTATGTCTGTGGTCATGTTAGCAACCATGGAGGTGGGGTAGGCGAATACCCCTGCATTCTCCACAGGCTCCTCAAGGGGGCACTACATCTTTTTTTTCCTTGTTTTTTTTTTTTTTTAACTTTCCCTTCTTTTTTAAATCAACTGTATTTCATACTTTTTGAGGCTATGAAACATTTTTAGAATTTTTACAGTCTTCCCATTTCCCCCTCCCCAACAATTTCTGAAATATTATTGAAGTAGGACTGAAAAAACTTTTTTATTATCTTTTTAAAGATCCTTGAAAATTTTCTTGAAGAATCCCTGGATCTCCATTAAAGCTGCTTTAAAAAATCTGTCCTACAACCTTTTTTAGGTTGTAAAGAATTGGGGTAGCTGGTGGTGGATACCTGAAACTATTAAATTACAACCCAGAACCCATGAATCTCGAAGACAGTTGTATAAAAATGTAGCTTATGAGGGGTGACAGTGGGATTGGGAATGCCATAAGGACCAAACTCCACTTTGTCTAGTTTATGGATCGATGTGTAGAAAAGTAGGGGAAGCAAACAAACAGACAAAGGTACCTAGTGTTCTTTTTTACTTCAATTGCTCTTTTTCACTCTAATTATTATTCTTGTTATTTTTGTGTGTGTGCTAATGAAGGTGTCAGGGATTGATTTAGGTGATGAATGTACAACTATGTAATGGTACTGTAAACAATCGAAAGTACAATTTGTTTTGTATGACTGCGTGGTATGTGAATGTATCTCAATAAAATGATGATTAAAAAAAAAAAAAAAAAAAAAAAAAAATCTGTCCTAGTTGAGTCCTCTTCTTCAAATTCTAAATCTGACTATGCAAGCCTTTTCTTTTTCTCTCTCCAAAGATACTGTGAAGTCCATATAATTTGGGAGAATTTTTTTCTTAGAATAGACCTGGAGAAAATATATTCAAAAAATGTATTTTTCACATTATTATCAATAATTAAAATATATTAATCGTATCATAGTGAACCCTTAAAGGGGTCACAAGCTAAAGAATAATCATCAAGTTATGGCTTCAAATAAATTGTTTACTTGGGTTTTCAGCATTCGTGCTGAATATATTTAGCTAAATTTTATTTCTAAAAGAAAAAATGCTTTGCATGTTATCAATTGCTCATTGAAATTTCACTGTTTCCTCTTATGTCCAGTGATTAATATCAGGCTTAGAGTCAATATTGTGAATATGCACACTGGCTTTTTTTTTCTTTTACTGTGTGAGCATAATAATATAATTTAAAAACAATGTGGTTGTAGATAAGATATAAAGCCAAAGCTCTGGATATGCATGCCTAAGAGATATTTTTGGAAGAGGTCTGATCGTGACCACAATCCTGTTTAAAACAAATTAGCCCCTTATTTACTTCTACATGGAGAGATCTAGAGCAAATTGTGAAGGGTCAGGAGATTGTCGTGCTGATTGAGAAGCTATTCATTAAGCTGCAGGCTCCTCCATCGTGGAGACTGGATGCTACTTAAGTTTCTTTTTAATAGGCCATAGTTTTTGATGCATGACACTTAATTACAAAATGTCATTATTATGATTCACTTCTCTTTCCAAGAGCCTTTGATACAGAAACTGATGTCTTCACAGACTGAGATTTCTATCATCTGTACAAGACCAGTAAGTCCCTCCACTGAGTTCTTAGTGCAAACATCCTCTCTTCAGAACTCCAGCCCCCTCCCCCATATCTCTATCATATTCTTTCAGAATCCTCAAAGGATTTATCACTGTTTAACATGTTCATTTGTTATTTGTTCTCTTGTTTATTGTCTGCCTCGTAAAATAGTATATAAATTCCTGGAGAACAAGGACTGTGACCTTGTGTATTGCTGTATATCTGGCACGTAGTAAGTATCCAAAGCATGAAGTTCTAGCCGCTATCCAGAGGATCTTCATGCATAGAATCAGAGAGCTGCCCTAGGTAAATTTTAAGATTCTTCTGACTGTAAAATAACAGTATCCTTTAAAAAATTAGTTTCATTGTATAATTTGCCTGTAGCACTAATTCACATTATTGGTGAGAGTAGGAAGAGTGTATATCCTTATCGCTCACATCATTGACTTCAAATTGTATATATATCGTCAGCCTAATCTCTTTGGTATCTGAGAATAATTTTAATATGTAAGTAATCCCTTCCCATTAGTTGGTTCTTGTTCCTTAAATATGTTCTCACAATCTGCTGGAAATCCTTTTTGGAGAGTTCCATTGCCAGCCTTACTCTATGGCAGAATGGAAGTGCTGTATACTGTGCTCTAGAAATCCTTGAAAGAACAACAGAAGCAAGGCTGGGCAAAACTCAACAATAGAGAAAAAAACAGTACATGGAGTCAAGAGTATATACAACTATGCCAGTTTGTATATACTATGTCCCCCAGAAAAAGCTATATTCTTTGATGCAATCTTGTAGGGATAAATGTATTAGTGTTGATTAGGTTGGAACCTATTGATTCAGTGTTTCCATGGAGATGTGACTCAATTAGTGGTGGACGAGACCTTTCATTGGATAATTTCCATGGAGGTGTCGCCCCACCCATTCAGGGTGGATATTAATTGGATCACTGGAGTACTTAAAAAGAGCCACACAGCCCAGAAGTTGCAGCAGCTGTGAGTGACATTTTGGAGAGCAGCTAAAGACTGACATTTTGGAGAGCAACTGAGAGTGACATTTTGAAGAGCAGCTGCAGTTAAGAGAGAACAAAACACCCAAGAGCAACAATTTGGAGAACACCATTTTGAAACACAACCTGGGAGCAAGCAGATGCCAGCCATGTGCCTTCCGAGCTAACAGAGGTTTTCCAGATGCCAATGGCCATCCTTCAGTGAAGGTACCCTATTGTTGATGCCTTACCTTGGACACTTTATGGTCTTCAGACTATAACTTTGTAATTGAATAAACCCCCTTTATGAAAGCCAATCTGTTTCTGGTATTTTGCATAATGGCAGCATTAACAAACCAGAACAACCAAGGGGAGGGACAGAGAGACATGGAGAAGCACAGACAAGTACAGAATTCATAGACTCAAGCAACAGTGAGAAAGATATCCCTACCAGAACCTAGAGGCTCCAAGAAAGACCCATAGACATTACTAAAAGACCCATAGACATTAGACTCACACCCAGCCATTTTACTTGTCATGAACACTGGGACCTGGACATGCACCTGATATAGTAAGTACTTTGGGTTTGATGATAATAACAGTAAGGCAGCATGAGGCTGGCAAGTCATCAATTCAGCCCTTAGATAACATCCAGAAGTTTCTGAAATGTTTTACATAAAACTACAACCGTGTGAAGCAAGGCAGTCCTGCTCAACATTCACAGCCCCCAGGCCTGGCATGAGCCTTCTTGGTTTGTGAATCGGTATGTACAAACACTTGCCTCTAAGTGACAGAAAACATCAACAAAGGAGCCAAATAATGTGAAATCAGAGTTTTCTTTAGCCATGACTAGAGGTTAGAGCCCATTTATATACTCGCAGTAATCAGCTTTCTACTTTCTAGAGATCTTTACCTAGAGATAATCTTTAGATAATCTGGATTAAAGAGTTCCAGCCTCCTAATACTATCAGTGACCCCCAACTGTTTGTGTAGCAGGTGCAGCATTATTAAAACATAATCATTCACAGTCTTATGCCCTCCCCAGCTTTCTAAGGAAGATTCTTCAGTTGAACTGCTGAACATCCAGGGCCTTATCTCATGAATGAGGTAGGGGTGGAGTGAAGAAGTAATAAATACCTAGACACTACATTTATTTACATAAGAAAAGACTAGAGCTCTCTAAGAAGGAAAGCTTCCAGAAGCAACAGGAGGAAGAAGAGGAAGCCTGAATGAGAATCCATAAAATGGGGCAGTAAAGAGAAAGCTGGTGGGTCCCTGGAGTTTGAGAGACTCTTGGGAGGGAATTGGAGGTGCAGCTGCTGGGCAGTGAGGGACTTTGAGGGGCCACCTAGATAAAGAGGGTTCAAGGCTGTTTGGTTGTGCTCTTTTTGAAGTCATTCCCCTTCAGACAACTGCACGACTTCACTAAAGGCTCACATTATGTTTCAAGGCTTGTGGAAAGCAAAGTGTTTCTTCTATATGTGTTATTGTGTTGTATCTGACCTTAAAGCAGGTGTACCATGGCCCCAAATTATTTGGGTGGCATGTGAAAGGGTCACACAAATGAGGGGCTGGTTTGTGAGGCTCTGTCCTTGAGAATGAAAAAACACTGTCCTGAAATGGCACAAGTTGGGGTAAGAGCATTTAAGCCTAATGCACATGTGCCTATGAGCAAGACCCATGGGCTCCCACGTGACTTCTGCCTAGCTCTCTGCTCCTGCTCCTCTCCTCGGCTGGACACCAGGGCTGCCACCAGGAACCCTGCAGTGACCACTGAGCACTGCCTTATCTGCAAGCACTGCCTTGGCTCAGACAACCCCACCACATTGTTTCCAGGAGGAAGTACCCCCAAAACGGATGCCTGTTCTCAAAATGGCGGATGATTTGTTTCCTTCCTTAGATTTTTCTGTTTTCCCAATGTACTATGATGGCCAACTAATATATATGGTTATAGTCTTTTGACATATATCCACACATTATTTTAAAGAAAAGAAAGCAAAAAAAAAAAAAAAAAAATCTTCCTAATTATAACAGTGCTCAAACAATTGTTCAGGGCACTTGCAGTTGCTTTACAATCAGTGTCTCTGGACATTTCTGAAAAATAG
The DNA here is from genome assembly GCF_015220235.1 of Choloepus didactylus. Lineage (NCBI taxonomy): Eukaryota > Metazoa > Chordata > Mammalia > Pilosa > Megalonychidae > Choloepus > Choloepus didactylus. Next base: position 69,006,362 of record NC_051319.1, on the reverse strand, counting down.
AATTCTATGTGTGTGGGCAGATATATGGGAGCTATTTGTACTTTTTGTGTAATTTTTCTGTAAATCTAAAACTGCTCTAAAAATAAAGTTCATTATTTTTTAAAAATAGAATTAATGACTAATTCAGAAAACAGCCTTCTTGGAGGCTCAAGACAAGATGGAATGTTCTAGGACCTTCTCTTTCTGCTCTGCATTAAGGGAATTCTGCTTGCTATCTCAGCTTCCCCCTCCCAATCCATTTTTATACAGCGGGCTGCTACATCTATGTAAAACAACACACACTTTGACAATGTTCAGAGACCTGCAATGTTTCCTTATTATTAGCCAATTAAAGATACAGCCTTTGGCCAGTTTTTAGAGGTTCTCCATAAATGGGCTGCTTCACCTAACAGATTTCTACAACTGTAGTCAACACCCTCTGCCCCTTGCAGTCCTGGTGTTGCCCACTGCTCTAGCACAGAGCCCGCCCCACCCTGTCCTGCACTTCTCCAGGCCATCTCTGCTCCTGCTCACTTGGCCCTCCTCCCCTTCTTCCTACTTCCCGTGTCCACTAGATCCTTTCAGGTCCAGCTCAGATATCTGGTCCTCCCATGCACATTTCCCTGTGGGCAAAAGTCCATCCTATCATTTCTGTCTTTTAAATTCCTTTGTATTCATCACTTGTGCTATTTGCAGCTGTTTATCTCTGCTCTGATTCCCCACTTAGTTATTCTGCAGTGGGCCTTGCCTAGCACCCTTTAGCCAGGAAGCTCACCTGGTTCAAATGGCCAGGCCATCTGGCCCTAGAGAACCATCTGCTTCAGATACTACCTATTTTAATCGCCTTGAAAGGGCTATTTTTTTTTAAATGCAATTTTATTGCGATCTATTCCCATACCAGATAATCATCCAAAGTTTACAATCAGTGGTTCATAGTATCATCATATAGTTGTGCATTCATTACTACAATCATATTTTTTAACATTTTCATCACTCCAAACAATAAAAATTAAAATTAAAAGAGAACACCCAAAACAATCCATACCCCTTGTATTAGTTAGGGTTCTCTAGGAAAACAGAATCAACAAGAGATATCTACAAATATAAGATTTTATAAAAGTGTGTCATGCAACTGTGGGGATGCATGAGTCCAAATTCTGAAGGGCAGGCAGCAAACTGGCAACTCCGATGAAAGTGTTCGACGAACTCCTCAGGAACGAACTGGCAACTTCAATGAAGTCCTCAGGAAATGCTTCACTGGCTAGCCGAAGAAGAAGTGAAGGTCCTCTAATTTCCTCGCATAAAAGTCTTCAACTGATTGGATTAAATCCAGCTGATTGAATTCTCTCATCACGGAAGACACACCCTTTGTTGATGTAATCAGTCGCAGGTGCAGCCAACTGATGATTTAATAAACCAGCCTTCTAGTTGATTAACCAGGCACAAAATGTCCTTGCAGTAACAGTTAGGCCAGTGCTTTGCTTGACCAGACAGCTAGACACCATCACCTGGCCAAGTTGACACATGAACCTAACCCCCATATTATTTATTTATTTATTGTCTTCATTTTCTTACTCATCTGTCCATATGCTGGATAAGGGAGTGTCAGTCACAAGGTTTTCACAATTACACAGTCATACCATAAAAGCTATATAGTTACACAATCATCTACAAGAATCAAGGCTACTAGATTACAGTTCAACAGTTCCAGGTATTTCTTTCTAGCTATTCTAATGTACTAAAAACTGAAAAGGGATATCTATATAATGCATCAGAATGACCTCTTGACTCTATTTGAAATTTCTCAGCCACCAAAACTCTATATTGTTTCATTTTTCTTCCCCCTTTTGGTCCAGAAGGCTTTCTCCATCCCATGATGCCAGGTCCAAGCTCATCCCTGAGAGTCATGTCCCACATTGCCAGGGAGATTTGCACCTCGGAGTCATGTCCCACGTAGTGGGGAGGGCAGTGAGTTTACTTCCTGTTGGATTAGAGAGAGAGAGAGGCCACATCTGAACAACAAAAGAGGGTCTCTGGGGGTGATTCTTAGGCAAAATTATAAGCAGGCTTCGCTTCTCCTTTGCAGGAATAAGTTTCATAAGGGCAAACCCCAAGGTTGAGGGCTTGGCCTATTAAACTTGTAATCTGAAAGGGCTCTTTTACTGAGATTATAAACAGACAGCTAAAAAAGAGAACTTAAAAAGCAATGATTTTACTTTATGGGTTATGGAATAAATTATGTTTCTAAGTACTTAAATTATGTATAAATATATACAAAAATAGATCAAAGGGTAGTTTTTGGGATATTTATAGACATCATAAACACCTGCAAAGAACCTTCAGTGGTCAAATAAATCTAGTAAGTACTGGATTAAACAAGCAGGTTTCTTTCCACAGCACATCTCAGAGTCATTAATGTCTGCATTGGGAATCTTCCTGAATGGATTAGTATACATGGCGTCTCTCTAATGAGGCTGACGGCAGGACCGTTTTTCTATGGAGAAACCTGTGGGGCTCTTGCTCCAAGGAACCCATTCTGGCTGACAGGGGTGTGGGTCTCAGGTCACCTTCCAGCCCCCTCCTTGTCAAGGTTAGCAAGGAGCTGCTAAAGGAAAGGTTTCATTTTTGTTCCTAACTTGATCCATGTTATGTCTCCTGGTTATCTGAAAGTCATCGGGTCTTTGTGTTCTACGCTTTTTCATGTCCAGTGTTTAGCCTGCAGACACTTTAGCCTCTTCCTGCATTTGCTCAAATTTGAATTTCAGTTCAGAGAGGCAGTGTGGTAAGCCCTGGAGACCCACAGCCTGAGTTTCGAGTCCAGCTGCATCACTGCAGATGAGGAAACTTGAAAAGTTACTGAAACTTTCTGTGTTTCAGTTTCCTCTTTGATAAAATAGAGATAATTTATAGAACCTGCTTCATAAGAGTCTGTGAGTGGTTATTGTAGATAAAGTGCCCATACAGAATCTGGCCCCTATTGTTTGCTGTTAGTATTTATTTTTTACAGTATAATCCTCAATGATTTTAACTATAGCTACAGCTGTTTCTATCAGCTATTGCAAAAATCCATGTCCATTTTTAAACACACACAAGTCTGACTCTTGGCTTTTGAAAACTTTCTGCTGTAATTACCTGAGAAAAACCTTTCTGTGCTTTGGTGGGAAAGGGAAAGAAGAAATCGCGAGAATGAACCAACTGCTTTTGGTGAGAAGAAAATGGCTTCTGGGATGAGTGTTAGCTCAAAGAGTTATTTATTCCCCATTACTCTACTACAGTAGCCTGCTGGCGTTTTTGGTCAAGGGCAAGAGAGTAAATATTTTAGGCTTTGCTTGGCATACAGTCTCTGTCATAATTATTCTACTTTGCCTTTGTAGTGCAAAAGTAACCACAGATAACACATAGACAATAAAACTTTATTTGAAAAAACAGGAAACAAATTGTATTTGGCCCACAGGCTACAGTTTGCTGACCCCTGCTCTACTATCATGAACCCTGAATTTCCCAGCCACGAGATTTGAATAGAAGCTTCAGGGAGGCTGTGTCCACCAGATGTGAGTGAGGAAGGAGAAGTGGTCATCTCACCACTACGAGAGAAGCCAGACCAAGAAAAAGCCAACTTGCAGCAGAAAGTAGAGTGGAGAGCTGCAGCGAACCAGAGCACAGGCCTGGTGTGATGGTAAACTTGTGGATCAGCTTTGCTGGAGCCTTGGGACTTTTATGGTTACGCAAGCCAGTAAATTCCCATTATTGTTAAGCCAGATTGAGTTGGATTTTCTTGTCATGTGCAAATCAGTCTTCTACTAATGTGACATGATAATGGTTGTATTAAATACATCAATGAATATTTTATAGTGGATGCTCTTGGTGTTCAGTTTGCATTTTATATCTGATTAAAATATTTGCTGACCTATTCAGAAAAGGAAATTTAACAACCAAAGTCAACTCCAAAATGAATTCAGAGCATTCATCTAAACATTTCTAGGACACTTGAGTCATTCTTAAAGTGTTTGGGGACATTATCTTTCATTTATAAAGCTTTCTTGCATTTTGGTTATATTGCTTCTGACTCTTCTGTTATTTTACATAATAAAAACAAGCAAATTCACCCATCAATCTATAATCCCTCAAAGGTCTGACTCTAGTTGAGAAGGACTCAGCAAAAAGAGAGAGAGAGAGAGAGAGGGAGAGAGAGAGAGAAGCACTTGCTCCACCTTCATAAATCAGCTGCTTCTTCTAAGATTCTTAAATGTCTCAGAGTCAATCCCAACCATAAAACCCCAGGATGCTGTGGCCACCATTTTATCTCTTGTCTAGAACAGACATGGTTGCACAGGTCACTGAGGCAAAGTGCTGGAAAAGTCTTCCAAGTCCACCTTTATACTTTGAATCTTGATGCAAGAAATAGAAAAGGCTTATTCATAACATTTAACTGAAAGATAAAAACTATACTTATGAGGTCTTTGAGTGTACGGTAGAATTACTTTACACAACAGACATATTCCCTCACTCACACATGCATGCACACACGTGCACACTCACCCTCAGTCACATACTGTGCTTGCAAAATCTTGCTGATTCATCAATCACTGCTGGAAAAAATATATGATAAAACTGTCCTTGCATTGCACATCAACTCCCACACTGGGTAAATGACAGGACTCATCACACCGGAGTTCCCATATGGACATTAGCAATGGGCCATTGATTTTATGTTATGAATTAGTTTTTTACTACCACTATAATAAACTACCACAAACTCAATGACTTAAAACAATGCATATTTAGTATTTCACAGTTCTGTAAAGCAGAAGGCTGACTCTGGGTCTTACTGGGTGTATTAGTTAGGGTTCTCTAGGGAAAAAGAATCAACAAGAGATAGCTGTAAATATAAGATTTTATAAAAGTGTCTCACGCAACTCTGGGGATGCACGAGTCCAAATTCCATAGGGCAGGCAGCAAACAAGTAACTCCGATGAAGGTGTTCGATGAACTCAGGAAATGCTTCACTGACTAGCCAAAGAAGAAGTTAAGGTCCTCTCTCTTTCTTCCTTAAAGGTCTTCAATTGATTAGGTTAAATCCAGCTGATTGAATTCTCACATTCTGGAAAACATGTCCTCTGTTGCTGTAATCAGTCACAGGTGCAGTCAATTGATGATTTAATAAACCAGGCTTCTGGTTTATTAACCAGCCACAAATGTCCTTGCAGTAATGGTTAGGCCAGTGTTTGCTTGACCAGACACCTGGGCTCCATCACTTGGCCAAGTTGACACATGAACCTAACATGACACTGGGCTAAAATCAAGGAGTCAGAGGGACTGTGTTGCTTCCTGGAGCTTTTAGGGAAGACTGTTTTCCTTGTGTTTGTCAGCTTCTGGAGGTTGCCTGCAGCCCTGGGTTCCTGGATCCCAACCACCTTCAAAGCCAGCAAAGGACAGTTGAGTCCTTCTTATTCCGACCTACTCTTCTGTCTCCCTCTTCCACTTTTGAGGACCCCTGTGATTACATTAGGCCCACATCAGTAATCCAAGATACTCTCTTATCTCAAGGTCAGCTGATTAGCAGCCTTAATTCCAGCTGCCCTTTTGCCATATGAGGAAACGTATACACATTTCAGGGATTAAGATGTGGACATTTTTGGGGTGTTGTAGATCAGAAGTGAGTCTTTACCCAATGAGCACAGAGTAGACACAGGAACTTTTTTTCTTTAAGTGTACAATTTAATGAGTTTTGACATACACATACAATCCAGATAGTAATCATATTTATCATCCCCAAAATTTATTTGTGGCCCATTATAATCCATTCCTCTCTCAGCCACTGTCCCTAGGTAACTAATTAATAATACAATTTTAATCAACTATAGATATCCAATCTCCCAATCAAAAAATATTTTCCTAGGGCCCTTTATACCCTTGAGGTAGCCATGTATTTGAATGCTGTTTTTTTCTGGCATCAAAGAATTTTGTCTTAATACATTGCCTTTCACATGCATATTTCACTTTTTTTGTTGCTGTTGTTTTGTGTGTGTGTGTGTGAAAGAGAGACAGAGAGAGAGAAGTTGTGGGTATACAGAACAATCATGCACAAAATACAGGATTTCCATTCACCAACTGTGCGGGTTTGGATGTAGTATGTTCTCCAAAATGCTATGTTCTTTCATACAATCTTGTGGGAGAGATGTATTAGGGTTGGCTAAGTAGGAATCATTGGATTAAGTTGTTTCCATGGAGATGTGACCCACCCAACTGTGAGTGACACCTTTGGTTAGGGTGTGACCTCTGATTGAATGTTTACATGGGGGTGTGGCCCCGTCCATTCAGCATGGGCCTTGATTAGTTCGCTGGAGTCCTGTAAAAAGAGCTTACAAATAGAGGGACCTGAAAGCACTGAGAGTGACATTTTGAAGAGCAGCTGCAGCTAAGAGAAGACAAAACACCCTAAGAGCAACATTTTGGAAAACACCATTTTGAAATGCCACCTGGGAGCAAGAGAATGCCAGCCACATGCCTTCCCAGCTATCAGAGGTTTTCTGGATGCCAATGACTATCTTCCAGTGAAGGTACCTGATTGTTGATGCCTTACCTGGGACACTTTATGGCTTCAGACTGTAACTTGGTAACCAAATAAACCTCCGTTATAAAAGCCAATCCATTTCTGGTATTTTGCTTAATGGCAGCATTAGCAAACAGGAACACCACCCCATCACCAACTGCTTGTATTGGTGTGGAACATTTGTTATGATAGATGATAGCACATTTTTATAATTCTACTAACTATAGTCCATGGTTTAACTTAGATTCACTGTTTGTATAGTATAGTTTCATGGATTTCTTTAAAAAAAATTTTGTTACCATACACACAATCTAACATTTCCCTATTTAATCACATTCAGATATATATTTTAGTACTGCTAATTACTTTCACAATGAAGGGCTACCATCACCACCACACACTGTGAAAAATTTCCATCATTCCAAATAGGAATCCTGTACATTTTAAGCCTTAACTCTCCATTCTCTATCTCTACCCCATCCCTTGGTAATCTCTATTTAAGATTCTGACTCTGTTCTGGTTTGCTAATGCTGTCATTATGCAAAACACCAGAAATGGATTGGCTTTTATAAAAGGGATTTTTTAAATTACAAATTTATAGTTCTAAGGCCATAAAAGTGTCCAAACTAAGGCATCAGCAAGAAGATACCTTCACTGAAGAATGGCCGATGGCATCCGGAACACCTCTGTCAGCTGGGAAGACATGTGGCTGGCATCTGCTGGCCTTTTGCTCCCAGGTTGTCTTTCAAAATGGCTTTCTCCAAACTGTCTCTGGACTCGTCTCTCTTAGCTTCTCCAGAGCAAGCTCTGGGCTAGCATCTCCCAGTATCTCTGAGCGTCTCCAAGCATCAGATCCAAGCATCTCTCCAAAAGTCTCTCTCAGCTGCTCTTGGGGTTTTTTGTCCTCTCATAGATTTTCCAGAGCAAATTCTGAGCTGGCATCTCAAAGCATCAGCAAGCATTTGGGTCTTGGCTCAGCACATCCCGAGGCATTTTCTTCTCTCTACTCTCTGTGTGAGCTCCTTTTAAAGGACTCCAGTAAACTAATCAAGAGCTACCCTGAATGGGCAGGATCAAATCTCAATGGAAACATTCAATCAAGAGGTCACACCCTAATCAAACAGATTAACAGTTCTGCCCCTACAAGATTGCATCAAAGAATATGGCTTTTCCTGGTGGACATAATATATACAAACCGACACAGACTCTCTGAGTTTGCTCATTCCAATTCTTTCAAGTCAATGAGACTATACAATATTTGTCCTTTTGAGACACTGGGATTTTGAGAAGAGAGAAAGTTTATCCAGCAAAGGCTAGCCTGCGAAGACGGGTAGCAGTTCCTCAAATCCATCTCCCTGAGATGAGGGAGTAGCAGCATTATATTGACATCAGTTTGGGAGGGGCAGAAGGGCGGTGGGGGTGGCATGGTCTAGGGGCATCTCGGGGGTTGGGTGTAGTGGCACATGTGCTGTTTCATAAAGGACTGGGGGGGGGAATAATCAAATAAATGCCCTTGTGGGTGTGATTTTTACTATATAATTAGGCAAAGCTAATTATATAATTATATAATTCTCATGTTAGGGTTTTCTTAACTGTGCAGGCTCCCAGAGCCAATTTGAGTCAGTTTCCTTGGGTCTGGAGAAAAAGAGGATCTTGCAGTTAATTAAGTTTGTTCATGATTTTATTGGGTTAGGGGCCTGCAAGGCAGGGTCTTGTGGTTAGGGTTTAGCAGGGGCTGGGCTAAGGATAGCAGTAGGGGTTACCAAATTAAGGTGGGCAGCTACAAGGGGGATGGTTATTCTGCCTACCATGTTACCAAGCCAGTATAATTCTAGAAATACACCAAAGGGTGCAATACTTTGTCTACTGAATATGAGCAGTGGCACAGCTTCTGCAAGAGCAAAGTTTGCATTCTGCATCTGTCCTTGCAACAGCTGAAGAGGACAGTGTATGCTCTGAACAGAAAGGCTACCTGGATGCACAATAACTGCTGAGCTCAATGAAGATTTTGAGGCTATTTGAAGTGACAGCTAAAGTTCTAGAGGCATTAAAAAAAGGAGAGGATAGAATTCTTGGGCAACATCAGCAATTTCTTGGAGAATTGGATCACCATTTCATGTGCTTGATACTCTATTCAGAGAGAGAGCAATATTCTAGCAATGTAGATGATGGCCTTTCAAAAAATAAAATTGCTCAAGGAAGGAGACAAGGAATCAGTGATTTCTGTGTGATTGCGTGTATGTCTTAAGAAAACATTAAGTCTCTTGCCTCATAAAAAATAACCATAACCTGAGACTTCTCACTAGTAATTTCTGCACAAATCAGAGATACAGAAATGTATGAAAACCAGATCCATTTTTCTAAGAGGATGCCGCTCACTGGGTAGGCTGGATCCCTTTGCAAACTCTGGAGTGTTTCTATCCCCTCCACCTCATGTGAGTGCCCAGATGCATCTGCCCACGATCTCTAAGGCTCAACATAAGTCTTTCCTCCTCCATCAAGGACTCAAGGGCCCTCCCTTCCTCAGTGAGCTCCCAGCGGTGTTGTTGCACCACTTTTTTTTTTTGAAAAACTGAATCCTGTCCTATGCTGTCTCTCATATCATTCCCCAACTAAAGCAAAAGTTCCTCCAAAGTAAGAAGCACATCTTGGACTCTCCTGCACCCTGCAGGGTGAGTAAACACGGGCAGTACCCAGGTCTGCTCTGGCCACAGAATCTCCCATCCCATCACCCCCCCACCTCTCACAGGAGAAAAGGGAGCACAAGAAGCCCACTGGAGTCTTTGCTGAGCTGATGCCCACAGAGGTAAATTCCAGGGACAGGGAGATGTCCTGAGAGAGCTCCTGGTTGGAGATGGAGCTCCGCCACACAGGGCAGAACTGAAGTTAAAAAGGCCCAATAAATGGCCACTAGCACAAGTGCTAAGAGATGCTGGCAGACCGTGTTCAGGAACCAGCCTTCCTAGGGAGAAACTGAGCCAGGCCTGGGGTGTAAACTTGCAGCTCTGCCCGGGCAGCAGCCATTGATACTTCTGCTAGCACTGAAGCTCCATTCCATACTGAACCACAGGCAGCCTCTCAGGCAGAAAGAATGACACCTATTATCATATTCAGGGGTGGATGTTGCCAAAGGAGGGTGGCAAGAGCACCTGCCTGCCACCAGGAACTCAGTCCTAGGGGAACCAACCCATGCTGTGGTTTTCCAGGTCTTGGTGTTGCCAAGAGAAACACAACTCACACAGCCCTCTATGGAACAATGTTTTACTCACATGAAGAAGAGAGAGTTGAGTCAGCTTCCCCACAGCCACTGAGTCTCAATCCGTGGCTGATATGGGGAGATGTGTGCTGGAGTGGAGGAATTCCACTCACTCCCCACTGGGGTGTGAGCCAGATGTCATAAAACATGCCCACTTTAATCAGACTGTCTCCCCTGAATATTTACATATGCTTGGGACAATAGGGGAAGAATGTACTGGCAGTCCCTTTATCTACTAGGGATTATGTTTTTCTCACCAGGCCAGACATATCTGGTTCTGACACAGGAAGTATGTGTGGGTCCCAGGGAAAGTTGGCAGGCTGCACTAGGACTGCCCCCTACCACAGTTATTTTTCAGATCACACAGAAGCCATCAACCCATTTGCTGTAGAGACCAAATGTACACCATGTATTACAGCTCTGTTCTTGGTGCTTGTGGCAAATTGCAAAAACAGTCACAATTCTTCACCCCTCCATGTAGCTACATCCTTTGCTGTGTGATTTTGCAGTTTCTCCTATGAAGAGGTGAAGTGTATTTCTCTTCTCCTTAAATCTGGGTTGACCTTGTGACTTTGACCAACAGAGTGTGGTAGAAGTAATGTTATGACAGGTCTAAGCCAGTGCTTCATGGGGCCTTGCAGCTTCCTCTTGCCTAGATGTCATGTAATAAGCCCAGAATATCCTGCTGGAGAATAAGAGAACATGTGGACCAAAGCCAGATCAGCCCAGTTGGCTCTGCCAAGGATCCAGAGATGTGAGAAGGCCAAACCAAGATCAGCAAAGCTGCCTTTCCAACCTGCAGCTGACTGTGGACATGGAAGCAAGCCCAGCCAAGATTAGCTGAGCCTGGCCAGAAGAGCAGAAATTGCCCACTAATAACCCAGAGTTGCAGGGATAATAATAAATAGTTGTCGCTTTAAGCTGCTAGCTTTTGGGGTAGTTTGTTGCACAGGAACAGATAACTAATACCGAGCTCTCAAATGGCACCTCTTAACCTGAGAATATGATTCTGCATGTCTTCATTCTGCAAATATTAATCAGCTTCCTATTACATGCCAAACCCTATTCTCAGCACTAGAATACAGCAGGTGTGGTGGTTTGAAGCTGTATGTACCCCAGAAAAACTTGTTCTTAAATAGGCTGGCTGGTTCTGTTCCTGTGGGTGTGAACCCATTCCAAGTAGGACCTTTTGATGAGGTTACTTCAGTTAAGGTACATCCCACCTCAATCAGGAGTGGTCTTAATCCTATTACTGGCATCCTTTATAAAAGAAGGAAATTCAGACAGAGAGAAAGCCGGGTAAGCAAGACGCTGAAATCAGTGAAACTCAGAAGAGAAGGTGGAGATTGCGGACATCTCCATGTGTCTTGCCATGTGACAGAGGCAAAACAGATCACCAGCAGCCAGCCCCAGAATACTAGTGTTCGGGAAGAAAGCATCGTTTTGATGATGCCTTGATTTGGACATTTTCCCAGCCTCAAAACTGTGAGTGAACAGATCCCCATTGTTTAACCCACCCCATGTTATGCTATTTGCTTTGAGCAGCCTAGGAAACTAAAACAGGAGGCAAATTAAGCTCCACCTCTTGGAGTGAAGAGTCACAAAAAGTGTATGTTCATATATTAAAACCACCACAGTAATTAATAAATATTTGAGGGAGGTACATTGAGGCTTTAAAATATCCTGCTTCTCAAAGTTTTGCCCACTGATTTTAGCTTCTATCAGTGGATTTTGCCCACAGCAAGAGGTCCCTTTGTTCCTTCTACATTTAATATTAGGAATTCTTCTGTAAGGAAGATTGCTGTTATTTATCATTTATTTATGTCAATATGGACTTACGGCTAATTATTTTATACTTTGGATTACAATCCAATACTATTGTTACTTGTTTCTCTGTTCCAGCTTTGGTCAGCTCCTGTGTCTGTTTCACAGGCTCCCCCCCACCTTTTTTTTTTTAGCACATCCTTATCTCATAGCACTACAAAACGCTCCAGGCTCATCTTGTATGTTTCCTGTCCCAAGGAGCACAAGTTCCTTTTATCGAAGCATGGTATTAAGAAACCAAGATCCAGGTGCGGGCAGAAGAGAGATATGCTCTGACTTACATGTTTAAAGGATCAGACTTATTAATGGGTTGAAAATAGCTCTATGGAGGTGATGGCTGAGTTCATCCAGATTCCTTGACGTTAATCTAGAAAAGCTGTTTAATGAAGTAATCCAATCAATCACTGTTCGGTGCCTCAGGGTGCCTTTTGTTGAACCCACACACAAACACGAGCTGTTCTTCACTCATCAAACTTTTATGGAGCCCCACTGGGCTCCAGGCACTGTGCTATGGGCTAAAGATGCAGATATGAATAAACTCTTCCCTTCTCCCTCAGTCACTCATAGTCTAGTAGATACAAAGGGTACAGCATGGTGTAACGGGCACTGGAGTAAAGATTTATAAAAGGTAAAGTGTTAGCACTAAAGAGGGAATAACTTTTTATTTCAAGAGAGACAGAGAAAGCAGAAGAACACAAGGTTAAGAGTATAGTTTTGGAGTCAGATGTATAGGGTTGGAATCCTGGCTCAACGGACCATGCATTAGCTGCTGATTCAGCATCTGGGAGCCTCGATTTCCTTACCTGGAGGCATTACAGTACCATCCACTGTGGTACAGACAATGCTGCATCCACCATGCAATTTCGTTCTCATCCTGGGCCCAAGGGAAACTACATTTCCTGGTTCCTCTGCAGCTAGGAGAGAACATGCATCAGACGTGTGGCCAATGGAGGGTGGGGACAGGATGGGGATACCTCTCATTGGTCTGGCCCTGGAAACATCCATGTGATCTTCTCTGTATGCAAAAGACTCTGAGATGACTGAGCCACATGATGAAAGGAGCTTGGAACCCCTGAGTTCACTACGTGAAGGCGAACTGCCCAGGAGAGTTGCCCAGCTAGAAGCATCTCTGTCAGCCTTGGCACGAGCAAGAAACAGGGTCTCACTGTGACTCCGGGACTGCTTATTGCAACAGGCAGCCTTTCCCAACTCACACACCACTTCACAGGGCTGTTGAAACACTGACGCGAAGATAAAAAGCACAGGAATAGCCTTCAGTAGATAATAGCCATGATTTTTAGTATCATTGCCAAGATATACAGAAGGGAACCCACTAGAGAGGTGGGACTTGAGGGGATTTATTAAGTGGATGAAGGTGATGAGAGGAGGATTCAAGAGTTTTCAGCAGAGAAAGAAAGAAATGAAAAGCAAAGAAAGGAAGAGAGGGAGATGTGAGAGAGCATAATTTTTTTAAAAGTGAGGAATAAACTGAAGTGGGACAGAGGTCAGCAAGAGCTGTCCCAATAGTGGACAGAGCAGCTGCCTTGGAAACCTCTCTCTGCCCAGAACAGTGTGGCGGAGCCTCTGGACCTGCTGAACACAACTCACTGCCTCTCCCATGTATCAGCTTCCCTCCTCCGTTCCAGATCCAGCTGGAAAGCCAGGCGGATTGGCTTTTGCATTTGTTTTAACCTGATGGAAAAGTCTTTCCTGGACACTTGTTTTTACTACTTGAAATGTGTCTCCTTTATCACCTTCTGGTAAAAAGAACAGTGTTAATGGCCTGTAGAAAACGAAAAGGGAGCAGAAAGCACCGTGAAAGAGAGGCCAACCAGACAAAAGACAGAGGAGTTCTTTGTCTCTGGGTTGTAAGAGAGCAAAGGACAAATGTGCAGAATAGGGCTGCAAATGCTGCAGAGAAAGCTTTTCCTTAATGCCCCATCTGAGCAGCACAGTCATTTTCCTGGGGTTAGGGACTCACATGTGGTCATGCAATAATTTTTCTCTGTGTATAGCTAGCCAGCCTGCCTGGGAACCGAAGGCAACCTTGACCTTCTTTCAGCATTGTGGAACTGACACTATCTATTCATCTCTTTGCTAACCTTACTAAAATTCTCTTAAACAAAAAGCAATTGTTATGGGGCCCCTGTAAAAGTTGTTGAGCTTTTGGGATGACTATGTTATAGCTTTTGCATCAATCCAATGAAATGAAAAGAAACCATCTACACAAATGGAAAATTGACACTAGGCTGCACAGACCAAATCAGACTCATTTATTATAGAAATTTTATCTAATTAAAAAAAAATCACATGATGGAAAAAAATACAGCGGTCGGGGTTTCCAGGCAAAAGGATCACCCATGCCCAAAAAACAGGAAGTAACTAAAACAAGGAAAACCAGGTCCAGAGAAATAAAATTTGGATGCATGTGAAATTTATGAAACCTTTAAAATGGGACATTTAGGTTTCTGCTCCAAAAGTTCTGTCCATCTTCCCCAACCACTTCCTTGCCTTGACATTGTTTCCAGATTTACAAATGCCGAGCAGTAAGCGTTTCGGAGTATTGCCTGTTCCTGCTGAAGGACCTTCAGAAACCAAGTCCCAACTATAATAAAAGTATTCACCTTGTGTGTATAAATTAAAGTGCATTAGCCCATCCTGCCCTTTTCCTGGAAAGGAAACTGTATCTATTGATGTGTATCTGTAAATCAAAACCGACTTGTCTACGGAGTTCTCACAGACATGCCAAAACAAAACTCAGGCTGGCTTGGCTGGGATGACAGCTGAGCACACAAAGAAATCTATTCACACTTTGGGCTTTCAAGAGAATCATATAATCCAATCAAGGTCAACAATATCCTCCTACCTGATTGGGAGGCTAATTTTTTAAGGTACACTCACAACTGCTACCAACAGTATGGTATTTTCTTTTTCACTTTCAAAACAATCATTTCGAGATTGGAAACAAGCATAAGAGAAAACATGTTAAGTCTGATTGGTGGTTATATCTCTTAAAGGTAGGCAATTCGTGTGTTATGAGTGAATTTCCAACAGTGACTTTTAAAATGTAACCTAAAATTGTAAGCAAACAGGCAATCGTAAATTAACCTTAAAATGTAACCTAAAGCAGCTTTAAATGTAATCTTAAAACAGGGTGAAAACCTTCAGTCTCACAAAAGAGTAAGATGTAAATGTAAAGTCTGCAACAATATGTGAATATAAAGTTTGCACTTTTGCAAGTGTCACCTAGTTCCTAAAGGAAATAGGAAATAACTAACTTACTGAGATTCTCCAAACCTCTGTTACACGTTAACTAAGATAAATTAACTCTCTTTATCACTGGGAGAGTGCCCCAAGATATAGATATAGCCTTTCGTCTATCACCCTAGACTAGAGGTGATTTTCCCAGCATAAATCCTAAAGAAAGTAGAATAAACTACTAAAATTCTCCTGTTACATGTTAACTAATATGATTAACTGTCTTTGTCTTTAACGGGTTTAGCCAATTAAAGAATCCCTTCTTGGAGAGACTGCCCCAAACCTCCCAGATATAGGTAAGCATTTAGTCTATCACTCTTGTTGCATGTTAATTAAGATTAACTCTCTTTGTCTCCAATGGGTATAAAAACCAATTGAAGAAACACTTCAGAGACGCTGAACTGGGAAAGCTCCCCCCCCCCACCGCCAGCATAAATAAACCCTCTTTTCCCCTTCAGCCTAGTTCGGTGTGACTTCTGGCCGCTGCCAAGTGACAAACCCATATTTGGGAAGTGCCCCTTCTACAAATTGGCTGTGAAATCTAATTTAAAAAAAGCTCCCTACAGTACTGGATTTTACTGGTTGTGCTGTGGAAAACTCCCTGAAATGTCCACAAACATCATCATTATTTAAATGCACACACTTCTTCCATATCTTAGCTGCTTAAAGTCTTTGGGGAAAAGGCGAGGAGATTTTCTTCCTTACCCTCCTTTCTCTTTCCTTCCTCTTTCCTTTCTCTTTCCTTCCTCTTTCCCTCCCTCCCTCCTACCCCCCCACCTCCCTCCCTCTTTCCGTCCCTACTTCTTCTTTCCTTCCTCCCTTTTTACTCTCTTCTACCTGCCTTTGTTTTTTCATTAAAAAGGGAAGGAGGATGATATTAACATTTATTGAGCACCTGCTTTGGGATAGATATGGTGACAAAAGCTTTACATGTATTATCTTATCTATCCTTACAGCAACCATAAGTATTCCTTTCATTGACTGAATACGAAAAATCTTGTAATGCTTCAGATGAGCCCATTTTGAATAGAGATTTATTGTTTAAAGTAACAAAGGAAGTTTATTAAGTGCAATGTTTTAAGATACCAGAGTCCTCTGGATGATGTAATATGTCCAACAGTATCTAATTGGCTTCCCCACCTATGAGATCTGCAGAGCATGTATTTTCTGCATCTTTGATATATATAGACACACAAAATACACACACACACACACACACACACACATGCATGTTCTTTCTTTTCATTCTGTTACTTTGTATGCAAGGTTTTTGGGGGTTATTTGCTCTCTTTCTCTCTCTTTCCTTAAAGTCCTTGCTCAGCCTCTGGGTAAAGGGTGCAGTTTATGCCGCCTTGAAAAAAGCAGTTTCTCCTCTGTCCCTTCCCTGACCTCACCCACTGGCTAATTCAGCAACTTCTGGCTCCAGGTCTACAAAGCTTTGTGTTTCATCTAACATGGGGAAGGAGAGAAGGGGGGGGAAATTGTCCGAGGAAAGGTGGAAAAAGCCTGTAATTGTTCAGTATTTTTGCAAAGGAGTATATAATTCCTTCAGATTAAACATCTATGGATTAAGAGAATTTCTCAAATGGAAACAGGTGGAATTCATTAAAGAGGTTAAGTGAAAATAGTGGAACCTTCCGAGATGAATAGATAATGTCCCTTAAATGTACTCAGTCTTGCCTTGACACCCCCTGCCCTCACTTTGCCCCCCTCCCCAGGCAGCCTGTGTCCCTCCAATAGATGGGATCTAACGTCAGCTTCACTGACTTGCTATTCCAAAGGGGAGGAATTCTTTTCCAGAGATTGCTTTCACTGTTCTCTACATATATTTTTCTATACCATATAGTTTCTCTCTTTATTGCACCATTATACCTTCTCCCAAGGAGAAATGAGAAGATTTTTAACCTTTAAATACATTTCTGACCAAATAAACCCTAAACTGAAGAAAGTTTATCTTTTTACTGAAATGGCTTCTAAGATGCATTTGGGAAAGTTAATTTTCTCGGGCTGCTTCACACCCTTGTGTTCAACCAGTGCTTGCTCCTGATAATAAGAACAGCTCACATTTGTTGAGCTAATTGTTCCCTGAATCATCACAAAAATAAGAGGTGGGTATTATTTTAGCCTTATTTTATAAGAGGCAACTGAGGCACAGAAAGGTTAAGTAACTTCTTAAGGTCACACAGCTACAAAATAGAGGAGCTGGTGCATGGGCCTGTGCCCATTTGATTCTAAATCCAAGTCTTTTCCCCAGCTGTACTTTTCACATGTGC